>NC_133415.1:20907500-21207500 GCF_049350105.2 Macaca mulatta | reverse complement strand
GGCATCTGTGCAGGAAAGAGACCCACAAGTTACAGGAAGCCAAAGTTGGACTCCAAGGGCACACACAGTTGGCAACTGGCCGCCTGCAGCTCTGAGGATGAAGGTTAGACAGCTCCGTCCTGGCCCCCTGGGACTGAGAAACTGTGGCCTCACACTGGGCGTCCAACAGGAACTGAGCTACTGAGAGCCTGAGAATGACACTCTCTCTGCTTGGGACTTGGCAGGTCAAATTCGACCAGCTACTTTGGCAATCACTGAAAGAGTCACTAAAGAGGCTGAGACCTTGGCTGGGCACAGTGGCTCATGCCTACAATCTCAGCAGTTTGGGAGGCTGAGGTGGGCGAATCACCGGAGGTCAGGAGTTCGAGACCAGTCTGATCAACATGGAGAAACCCTGTCTCTACTAAAAATACAAAATTAGCTGGGCGTGGTGACGCATGCCTGTAATCCCAGCTACTTGGGAGGCTGAGGCAGGAGAATCACTTGAACTCGGGAGACGGAGGTTGCGGTGAGCCGAGATCGTGCCACTGCACTCCAGCCTGGGCGACAAGAGCGAAGCTCTGTCTCAGAAAAAAAAAAAAAAAAAAAAAAAAATAGGGAGAGGAGCTGAGACCTCGACTAAATCTCCTGGAGACAGGCCAGCAGTCCTCACAGACCCAATAAGCCCTGCAGCCCTTCTCTGACGCTAACTGGTTTCTCACATTTGCCTCTCACCTCCCTCCTTGTTCCAACCCTCCTCCACAAACAGATTAAGCTAGAGGTTCCCACTTGCATTTAAAGGGCTCTTTCTCTTTCAAACTGACCCACCCCACACTGTAAGGCAGTTGCCCGTCTCAGCCAACACTGTCCGACCTCAAGAACAAAGCTCTAAAAAGTCAGCTTCAGGGTAGATGCTGGCTTACTGTGGGTGGTCGGGGCACTGAAGTGATGGGTGGGGCCGAGCTGGGGATGTTGGTGGCTGAAGATGGTGGCGGTGGCTGTTGAGGGATTTCATTGGGCTTGCTGGGGCCAATCTTCTCTTTGGTGTCATCCTCTGGCACCAGGCCTTTGGCTTTGTGAATGGCCTCAATCTGCTCCTGGAGGGTGATGTTGGCCTGGGCAGCCTGCTGGGTCCGGGCCATGCTGCCTGAGTGGCCATCCCAGGTCACCTGCAAGTGAAAGCAAAGCCACAATGCTCCTGGAACTAAGCCCAAGTGTGAAAGACTGGGGGCAGAGAAGACACTAGGTTCCACTTTAGCCGCACCTTTTCCTCTGGCTTCTGGATCTCCTCCTCACCGATCTTCTTACCAATAGCTGTTTCCTCTACACCGAAGATGTCAGTACGCCGCTCAGCCAACTGCTTCAAGCTGCTCTCAATATCCAGACCTGTACAGTCACAAAACAGAGGTAGAGGATAGAAACAGAAAATAAACCAGGTTTCCTGATAAGAGAGCAGCTTTTCTGGTGTGCAGGGAGGAGGCCGGTTCCATGGAATGAGGGTGACTCAGGGTCCCAACACAGCACTCTTGTCCTCTGGGCTCGGGGAAGGCTACCCAATCAGTACTAAGCCTACAAACCCAGTGCTTGTGCAACCCCTCTGACTTAGAAAAGAACAGTAGGCCGGGCAAGGTGGCTCATGCTTGTAATCCCAGCACTTTGGAGGCCAAGGCAGGAGGATCACACCTGAGGTCAGGAATTCGAGACCAGCATGGCCAACATGGTGAAACCCCATCTCTACTGAAAATACAAAAATTATCTGGGTGTGGTGGTGCGTGCCTGTCATCCCAGCTACTTGGGAAGCTGAGGCAGGAGAACTGCTTAAACGTGGGAGGCAGAGGTTGTAGTAGCCAACATGGCGCCACTGCACTTCAGCCTGGGAGACAGAGTAAAACTCCGTCATTCATAAAATAAATAAATAAATAAATTAATTAATTAATTAAATAAGATGGTGAGTCAGAGAGGGCAACTGTGTGGAAAGGGCCACATGGCCTAAGTGGCAGAGTCAAAACTAGAAGTGCAGTCTCCCACCTCTGGCACAGTCCCTGACGCATTCCAAGCAGCTCAGGGTACTCCAGCCATCAGTGCTTTCCTTCTAAACAGCCACAGGAAGCCCTCCCAGCTAAAGCCAGAGCTTTCTCTGGGATTTTAACAGGCACATGTCCTCTCCTTCAGTGTCTGCCTTTGGGGAATTTCTATGGGGAGTCCTCTGGAAAGTGGGGAGTTCTCTTGCAATATCATAGGGTACAACTCTCCTCAAAAGCTTCTGTTGATCTCAACTGTTGCTTTCTATGTTTGCTTAGAAGAAGTTGACTGTAATTTGGAGATCATCATGGGCTCTCCTGGAACCCCCACCTCACCTGGTGCGTACACCTCGTCATCACTCTGCTTCTCACGGATGGAGCGATCCCGCTGCTCCAGCCAGCGAGGGTCAAGAAGTCCAATGCGCATGTGTTCTTGCATTTTGCTGGCAGGGATCTTCTCACCAGTAATGGGGGACACAAGATACTCATCTGGAGCAGGGGCTGGAGGCAAGGGCTTGGAGGCTAAAAGGAAACAGATGTTTCAGTAAGAACACTGGTGGGCAGCCACCTGAGTTAAGAGGGTGGTATTTCATTCATGCATCATTCATCAAAGCATCTATTCAGTGCCACTCTTGTACCTGGCACTGTGAAAGGCACTAGGGCACCAGAAATGACTGGGCCCTGTTCCCCACCATGAAACCTGTAACAGATGGGCTTGCAATGCTTTTACAATTAAGCTGCACCTCAAGCCCTCCTAGAAAGACGGGTGTGAGGAACACACAAGGGCACACAGGATCTTCCTGGGCAGGCCGAGGGTTGGGAAGCAGGCCCTACCTTTGGGATCATAGTCCTTGCGGACAATGACTTGGTCTGGAGTTGGGGGCAGAGGTGGAGGCATGGGCGTCTCTGGGGGTGGGGGTACTTTCTGCCCTTCTTCTTCATCATCTGAACCCTGAAAAGCAAAGCAATGGCAGGACTCAAAGAGGGGCTGAGGCCACATCCCTGTAGCTGAGCCTGGCAGCTCTCTGGGTGGCAAGGAGCCTTGGCCTCTGCCAGCCAGCATCCATGTGCTAAGCCTCCGAGGGCAGCTGAGGCCAGCCGGCAGCAGGCCAACCTGCTTCCTCACAGCATGAATGGGAGCGCTGGGGCCATGCTCCTAGCACTCCTCCCAGGCATTTCCAGCAGCTGGCACCAGGCAGTCCCAAGAGGCCAAGGGCACTTAAGATGCTGGGGGGGCAGTGCTGGGGGAGTGGCAGAGGGGGGCAAGTGGGCAATCAATGGTAGCCGCTCATACAGCAATGCTGGGAGGGAGAGAAAAAGTCATTTCCCACAGACAGGGGCCCTTTCTTCTCAGGCTGTGCACAAATTCTTTCCGAGAGGGGGAGAACAGTCTGGTTCTGGAGACTCCATGCCTGCTTGGAGGGCCTGGCTTGAAGGGGGTAGGGATGCCTGAAAGGAAGTGTGGGCTACATTTAGAAAAGCTCTGGGAGCTTGGAGCCCAGCTGAGAGCTCAAAAGAGAATAGGGTAATGCAGTGAGTTCCCTAACTGAGGGCTGGCACGAGGCAGTGAGAGCAGAGTGTCCGGGCCAGGGAGAAGGCCACAGAACAGGTCAACACAGCTTTTAGATCCTTGCCTATGAATGAATCTTTGTTGCCGGAGCTGGAAAGAGGCTCTGTACTGCCTGGGCTTGGGCAGCTGTATGGCCTTTTTCAGGACCCACGCCTCCTTTCAAGGCTCACCAGGGAGCTGGATCTGACTGGTGGAGAGCACTTCGATCTCCTGGGGTGTCAGGAGAAAAGGTCATCCCGCAGGCCCGCCCAGCAGCTTACCTCATCCATGTCTTGTACTTGGGTGTCCTGGTCCAGCTGGGAAGGAGGTTCCTCTGCCTTCTCCTGTTTGTCATCGTCCTCATCAGACTCGACCTCCATCTCAACTTCCTCACTCTCCCCAAACTTCTCATAGCGCTCCTGAATGAGGATTCGGGCCCCCAGCTCCTCCGGCGTGGTGGGGGGAGGGAAGTTCCCTAGAGGGTGAGCCAGAGGCAAAAGTATTCCTTATCAAAGATCCATCTATTTGCCCTGTCTGAGCTTCCCAAGGGCTGAGGCTATGTCTGTTTTCTCTCCAGCTATCTTCAGAGGCCCATCTAGGGTCTGGCAAGTAGCTACTGAATCTAACTTGGGCAAAGCGGTAGAACCAAAGTCTTTTGGGAGCAGGGAAGAAACAGACACTGATAAAGTCCTCTGAGAGATTCTGCTGCTCTCTAGGAACGCTTGCACAAGGCCTCCTGGGAAGTCTCAGAGTTCATGGCTCCCCATCTGGAGTCACTCCTCACAGACCTACCTTGCTCATTGGGTTGGAAGTCCACTGTTTCCACCACCACAAAATCATGCCAGTCAATCTGAGCATAGGCCACCCGCTCCTTCTCCTTCTCCTCTTCTTCCTTCTTCCTCTCACGTTCCTGGAATTTGGCCCATTCCACTCGGTAACACACCTACAGAGATGGGAAACAGCTCGGTGCTAAGCTGAAGCAGGGTCTGCTCCTGATGAGGCTACCACCTCCAGGGCTTTCATCAAAGCCAGCGCCTCCTTCAAAACAGAATGGAAGTATGGTTCCAAACTATGGCATTTGCACCGGGTTCCACCCAGGCGCAGAGTTCGGATAGAATGAAACCTCCATCCTCTGATCTGCTTGGCAGCTGGCCTTCTGCCTTCTAGTTAGACTGGAAAAGAGGGAGACATATTGAGGCTGAGAGCAAAGCAGAAAGTTGTGGTATGTTGGGAAGCATCCGGACTCCAGGTTTCTTTGGCCTTTGTATCTAACAAAGCCTTTTCTCCCACCATTCCTGTGACCGGAACATAACAAGGTCCTGCCTCAGGGACTGTTTTCAAACATAAAACAGAACCCAACATCAGTAACTGATTGCAAGAAATCCTATTCAGTTTACCTGATCCAAAACTTCTCGGGGGTTTTCAGCCTCTTTCTTGAGCTTTGAAAATAAACCTTTGGGTGGAATCAAGATCTGAAATACAGAAGAGTTAAAGCAACTGTCAGTGCTTTACAATGCGGTACAGAGAGGCAGCTTTCCTGGGTCTGTGATAAAGCACAGCAGATAAGGAAGCATGGGATTCTGTGTCCCAATCCCAGCTCCACTTGGCTGTGGGACTTTGGGCAAGTTATGTCACCTCAGTAACTTGATTTCCTTCTCCAAAATAATGGCACCACCACTCAAAGTTGGCACCATGAACTTAAAAAGGCTGCTTCAAGGATTAGCAGGAAAGCATGCAAAGCACTAGCAGATTACCCAGAACATGGTCAGTACGAGATGGCTGCTTTCATGAGACTGACCTGCTCTTATCCTTTCAAAAACACTGCACAGGTCTCCCCTGACTATCCTATTCAGAACCGCAGTCTACCTGCCCCACCTCCCTCTATTTCTGCCCCCTGCTTTCTTTCTCTCCATAGCATTTAGCACCATGTGACAGACACTAACAATGCACCTGACTCCTCCTCACTAAACTAGAAATTCCACCAAGACAGGGATTTCTCTTCTGTTCACGATTACATCTCCAGTCCCCTGAATAATGTCTGACAATGAATATTTACTGAAAGAACAAATGTTGCCTTTGTTCTAAAGGGCCCAAAAAGCTTCTACTGCCACTGGCAAAGTGGCTCAGCCCTATCCCAGTCCCTCCTTATACCTTTACCCCAAGAATCCATCTGCTCAGTCTTCCATGGCTAGAATCAGACACCAGTACCCTCAAGTTACAGTGGTAAATGCCAATACCCAAGTTCTGAAGAAGAAAAAACAGGAAAGTAACAGAATAAAAAGTGATCTGGGACCTTTAACCCTGGAAGCAGTCCACTGGCAAAAATTAATCCAGGGCTCCTTTAAAATTGATATTGCATATTTATAGTAACTCTTTGGCCTTGGGCCTTCAATGATCGTCATTTAAGCTACCATACTAGCTTCTGGATTTGGTCATTTTTTAAACACACACATTTTTACAATTCTTTGTAATTATATATTTAAAAGTGAGTGAAGTTAGGAAATTCTCAAGTCCTTTCAAGTCAGATCTTTGAGGTGTTGTTTCTGGATATGAAGAACAGATGTACAGACCATCCCACTGAAAACAGAAGGAAAACAACCTCCATGATATGTGTAGCAAGAAAAATGTGCACAGGCAAAGCTATACCAGTACACTTTGCAATACATTAATAATCTAATTATTTTAAATGCCAGAACTGACTTGTCTAGATTCTTGATTGCAGCTCTGTCACATGATAACTGAGCTCTTAGGGTCTGGAGTAAAAATGCCAGAGCTCAAGCCCCAGCCCTGCCACCTCCTAGCTATGTGACCCTGGCCATGTTAACTTCACTGCACCTGTTTTCTCTTCTGTAAAGTGAACATAATAAGAGTGGCTACCTTACAGGCTACTGGAGATTAAATGAGAAGATGCTGCACACATAATTTCTTAGTGATGTTAGTTATACTGACTTGTATCACATCAAAGCGTCTCTCAATGCCTATTTAAATTCTATTTCCAATTTAAGGCACTTTTTAAGCTGAAGAACCAAAGTTTTAGGGTCAAATGTGGTTTAAACCTCAGCATAGCTACTTACTGACTGACAAACCTTGAGTACATGACTTCACCTTTCTGAGCCCATTTCTGCTTCTGAAAGATGGGGAGAAAACACCTCATGGCTTCTTGTGAGGACTAAATTAGGTAAAAGGAGGCAACTGTTAAAGGCTGACTTCTTCTCAGGGGCTTACTAGGCAACTGAAAATGGAAATGTACTTAAAAGCAGCAAGCACCACTTGGCCTTGTCACATAGCAGGCAATCGCCTAATGGTAGTTAGCAAGCATGTACTTCCCTTCTCTTTAGAAACAAGCAGTCTGTGTTGCACTGAAATAAATAACTGAATAGAAATCAAGGTTTTACATTAAACTGGGATTCAAAACATGTGCTCAGAGGCCCCATGGAGAAGCCATGTCCTTGCAGACAGTGAGTGGACACAGTGCTTCCAAGGGTAAGATGTTTTCCTTTCCTGGGCCCAGGACCCCAGCCCCATCCTACCCAGGCACCTTGGTGTACTGCTCCACTAGCTTCGTGAAGTAGTTAAAGAGGCTGTGCTGTGGGCGGAGAAAGTCAAACTGGTAGTTGCGCTGCTCTTTCTGCATCAGCTGGGTCAGAAACTGGCGCCCATTCCTGGCCACAAACTGAGCTGTCAGCTTCACCACATCCAGGTCGAAGGCTGAGATGGAGGGGGGATCAGCAATAAACTCAAACTCAGGAGGAGGCTCTTTGGGCACGATGGTCTCTTGGATTACTTGGGCTTGGACCTAAGATGCAAAGGGAGTATGAGGCAAGCGGCATAGGAGTGAACAGGCTCCAGGGGAGGGGAGGGGACATGGGTATACCCCTCAACAGGATGCTGTGAACCTCTAGACTTCTGTTAATTATGCACACACCACTAGCACTTGGTGTGAGAGAATTCTAAATCACAAGAGCACTGATTTCCCAGCCAACTATGGCCTCAACTCCCTGAATGGCTCTGAGTGAGAACCATTCCCCTCTGTACCTCTGCTCCTGCCTTGAAATTGAGGGCCAAAACTGGGTGACAGAAGATCCAACAGGAATATGGCTTATTAAATCCCATCCCAGAGGGACAGAAGTGCAGAAGGCCTACGTGTGTGCAGAAAACCCCACTGTACAAAATGTTTCCATGACCTCCGCATGAATCGTGAGGTAGAACAGGTACTGTGAATCCTCTTTATAGATGAAGAAACTGAGGTAGCCTGAGGCTCTAGGAGTAGTACACTACAATGCAAGGTCTTAGAACCTGACCTCAACCTTTATATCCCACTGCAAAAGGAGGAGCTGCCTTTTCCACCATGGTTCAGGAGTACAGAAGGCAGGTCTGGACAGGAGGAGTAACATGTCAGCCTCTCTCTTCATTCATAACCCTAATAGTCTCTAGTGCTGGGCCTCAGTACAGGGAAGTGGTATTAGGGGAGGCCAGATAGAAGGGTCCTGGGAAGAAGAGAGAGAAGGGAAGGGAGAGCATAAGGAGGAGCCCACAGGCCACACTGCATCCTTCAGCACAGCCAAGTAGGAAGTCCTTCACCCAACATGGCACTGCCCTCACACCCTCACACTTCCCCCGACTCTCAGATTCCTCATACAGCCTCTGTGATGGGTCAATGAGACAAGACTCCTGAAGTTATAAGCAGAGTCTGACAAGCAGTGCTTGGGAAATGCCAACTAACATCAGTACTTTGCTGTCTGGGTCTCAGTCTGCCTCTGAGAGATGGGGATAACAACCTTACTTCTCTCCCTGGGTGGTTGTGAGGTTTAGAGTTATTTGTGTACCCCCTCCCTATCCCTGCTTCCCTCTCAAGCCCTGCGTAAGTGAAGGGGGCACTGGGCTCCAAACCTTCTGGGGCAGCTGCTGCTGGGTGGCCTGCTGCTGCTGCTGCATGACCTTGGGGATGGCAGCTGACGGCTCCTGAGCCTTCCCCTCCTTGAACTCGCTGACCTTGTGGCGGTAATAGGCATGGTAAGGGTCATTGGGGTTCAGAAAGTTGAACTTGGGGTTGTTGATCTCATTCTGTCGGATCCTAGCTTCAAATTCAGGCCCATTTCTAGAGGGAGAAAAAACAGCAAGAATAAACACCACATCCCTTGTGCCTGCTGAGATCTAGGACACTGCCCATTGGAACGTCCTTTTTGCCACCACCCACTGCTCAAACCAGTCCAGCCCTCAGCACAGCAGATGTCCTCCTCCAGCCTCCTGGCATTGGCAATCAGTGCCATGTGCCTCATTCAGCTCGAACCAGGCCACTTCTACCACGGGGTCTCCCTGAACCCAGTCATTCCTTACCTCCTTTTCCAGTTCTGCCATTTCCAAAACCACCTAGGCTATCGCTCATTTATTTTAGGTGAATATGATGAAAACAAAGTAACACTGTCAAAGTTTAGCTGGAAGTTTGCTGAGACTAGTTCTCTTAGTTCAAAGGGGTAGCAAGTGCTGGAGAGGTGTAAAAGGTACGTGAACACCAAACCTAGACTTTGTCCTCTGAGTAACGAGAAAGACTGAAAGACATGAAAATTTAGTTGATTTGAGCCTGGGCAACAAGAAAAGACCCTAACTCTACAAACAATTTTAAAAATAAATTAGCTGGGCATGGTGGCTTGTGCCTCTAGTCCCAGCTACTCAGGAGGCTGAGGTGGGAGGATCACTTGTGCCCAGGAGTCTGACGCTGCAGTGAGCTAGAACCGTGTCAATGTACTCCAGCCTGGAAAACAGAGTGAGACCCTGTCTTTTGTTTTTGTCTTAAGAAACAAAAACAAAAACAAAACAAATTAGTTGGTTTAATGCCTTGTCCAAGTACTGCCTAAAACCACCCCAATTATACTGGTGAGGCCCACACAGGAAACATGCTCAGCAAGGACCCAGCCTCGTACAGCTGTATAAGGCACCTTCAGATGACAGGGGTGTGGTAAGATCAGCAGGGAGGTCTCCAACCACTGTCTGTACTTGGGATGGTTCCCCAGATATGCCCCATGTCCCCAGCAAGCCTTCAAAACCTCAGGATAATGAAAAAATGTCCCTGTAATGATATTTAGGGAACCCTGATTTTTAAAATGTCCCAACAGTAATACTTCAACACCTGTGTCAGTAAGAAAATACACGGACCTCAAAGACACAAGATATGAACACATTCAAGTTGCAGGTTCACTACTGACTCACTCTGACCCAGAGCAAGTTACCAAACTACTCTTTGATTCCATTTCCCCATGTGTAAAAAGCAGCTAACACCAGTTTCCCTTTCTACCTTAAAACATTATTGAGGAGATGCCAAAGTCTTCTTTTTGTTTCAGAGACAGGGTCTCACTCTGTCACCCAGGCTGGAGTGCAGTAGTACAATCTCAGCTCACTGCAACCTCCACCTCCTGGGCTCAAGGGATCCTCCCACCTCACCCTCCTGAGCAGCTGGAACTACAGGCATGCACCACCATGCCCGGCTAATCTGTTTTATATTTTGTAGAGATGGCGTTTCGCCATGTTGCTCGGGCTGGTCTCGAACTCCTGCGCTCAAGTGATACACCCGCCTTGGCCTCCCAAAGTGATAGGATTATAGGCGTGAGCCACTGAACCCAGCCCTTAAAGTCTTTTCAAATCATACAGTAGCCTGCAAATGCAAGGGGCTAGGAGGGGTTGTTCCATAAACATCGTCTGTGGGGCCTTCCATTGCTCCTCTGGTGAGAACCTTGTACTTAGAACTGCCCCAAACACACCAAGGCATGGCCCCAGCATCTATCTAGTGCCAGCCAGCCGGCTCCACTCTCTTCTGACTTTCACATCCCTGGCCTGTGAGTTTAAGAGGGGGTGGGAGCCTGGCACAGTGGCACACACTTGTAGTCCCAGCTACTCAGAAGGCTGAGGCGAGAGGATCACTTGAGTCCAGAAGATCATATCCAAGCCTGGACAACAAAATGAAATTTCATCTCTTAAAAAAAAAATTTTTTTTTTAATTTTAAGAGAGACGCAGTACTGTACCCCAGATCAAGCAGTACAGCAATATGTGCCACACTAGTGATCAACACCCAGCCTGGCTCCTCAGCAAGTCCTGGTCATACCCTGCCGTGTGACTAACATCATGAGGTCTCAATTTGACAGTACATTAGTCTAACTGGAACCTCATGCTTTGGAAAAAAAATTCTCCCTACTCCTTAAATAATGCAAACCACACATAAGAATGAAGGTGAATGCCCACTTAAACCCTGCTCAACTAGGCCACTATACCCGGCAAATGCCTCGGGCAGACAAAGGGCTCCTGGAAAAGGGGGACCTGGTTGTCTCCTGTACCACTAGCTAGGCCATAACTTTACCCCATCTGGGAACAATCTGAAAGATAAAACAATGAGAAGGCTTGGCATGTTCATTCCAAACTATTCTGTTGCTTTAAATTAGCTTAACGTTAATTTTAGAATCATACTCTCCACCAGAAGGAATAGATTTCAACAGAAAAAAACATGATTCTGACTCAACCCAGCTGCTGGGACTTTTTAAGGGTAATTTCCACTTCAGTTTCTTGCAGGAACATGCAGGAAACGAAAGGCCTAACCTAGTGAAAAAACTTTTGGAAAACTGCTCAGTTGTACATTTCTACTGCATGCTCCATAAATACACATGAACCTAGGAGAAGTGAACACAGAGTTCTGCATGTCTGCTTTAACTCGGATATTGGTCTCTTTGTTGCAATGTAAACCATAAGTTCACAGATTTTGTTTATTTACTTTTGAGGCGGAGTCTCATTCTGTCACCCAGGCTGGAGTGTAGTGGCACCATCTTGGCTCACTGTAACCTCTGCCTCCCGAGTTGAGGTAATTCTCCTGCCTCAGTCTTCCAAGTAGCTGAGACTACAGGCGCCCGCCACCACACCCAGCTAGTTTTTTGTATTTTTAGTAGAGACAAGGTTTCACTATGTTGGCCAGGCTGGTCTCGAACTCCTGACCTCAGGTGATCCGCCCGCCTCAGTTTCTCGAAGTGCTGGGATTACAGGTGTAAGCCACCACACTGGCTCACAGATTTCAGAAATGCCTACAAAAGCAATCACCATAGCTAAAAATCAATCTAGGGATGTGCATGGTTTTGGATTTTTTTCTTTCCTTTTTTTTTTTTTTTTTTTTTTTGAGACAGGGTCTTGCTCTATCGCCCCAGGCTGGAGTACACTGGCATGATCATAGCCTTGACCTCTCAGGCTCAAGTGATCCTCCCAAGGGGCTAGAACTACAGGTATGCGCCACCACGCCCAGCTAACTTTATTATTTTTTTGTAGAGACGGGTCTCACTATGTTGCCTAGGCTGGTCTCCAAGTCCCGGGTTCACGCAATCCTTCCACCCTGGCCTCCCAAAGTGCTGGGATTACAGGTGTGAGCCACCTAACCTGGTCATATACATTTAAAGGGACCTTGGACACACTCATTTCTTTAGCAGCAAAGGATGGCACAAAATTATTGGAAAGCTGCTTGGCAAAATGTTTAAGAAATCTTTCAAAGATGCTCTTTTAGCCAATAATGAGCCACACAGAATTTTCTTCTAAGGAAACAATCTAAAAGGGAAAGAAAATGCTCAGAGATTTCCCCACAGCTTACTTTGCCAAAATGAAATGTTGGGAACAGGCCAGGTGCAGTGGTCATGCCTATAATCCCAGCACTCTGGGTGGCTGAGACATGAGGATCACTTGAGGCCAGGCGTTCACGACCAACCTGAGCCACATAGAAAGACCCCATCTTTACAGAAAAACTAAAAAAATAAAAAATTAGCTAGGTGTGGTAGCAGGCACCTGTAGTCCTAGCTACTCAGGAAGCTGAGGTGGTAGGATAACTTGAGCCCAGGAGTTCGAGGTTGCAGTGAGCTATAATCGTGCCACTGCACTCCAGCCTGCATGTCAGAACGAGACTCTGTCTCTAAAAAAGAAATGTTGGAAACCTCCTCCTCTAAGGAAAATACAGAAATGGTGGCCAAGTCAAGGAAAGTATTTCACCTCTACATGATGCATCCTCTTAATAAAGGATCACAGGGCATTATGAAGACTATGGAGCACAATGGAAAAATGCTTACAACACAGACTTGAATGTGAAAGTATCTTTGCTAATATTACAAGGATCTAAAAAAAGACGCCAAGGACAGAAGGAAACAGAAAAAACTGAAAACAGCTGGTAGACACTATTCTGGTAACAAGAATATGGTGATTCTTCACCCAACTCCCCTTTTCTGTATATTCTGTTTTTAAAATACCAGGGGAAAAGGGGAAGCATGAACACGGCTAAGAGCCATTAAACATTTATCTTAAACACAACAAACAGTCTAAATCTGACATGACCCAATCATCATCATAACGTTCAATCAAGCACAGAGCAGCTTTCAACCTAATACTCAGGGTAATCAAAGCCCTTGAAATGTAATGAGATGAATCTGCAGAGCTGACGCAATGAAAATCTAACAAAAGTAGGCTGGCGCCATGGCTCATGCCTGTAATCCCAGCACTTTGGGAGGCCCAGGTGGGGGGATCATGTAGTCAAGAGATTGAGACCAGCCTGGCCAACATGGTGAAACCACATCTCTACCAAAAATACAAAAATTACCCGGGCGTGGTGGTGCATGCCTGTTGTCCCAGCTACTCGGGAGGCTGAGGCAGGAGAATCACTTGAACCCAAGAGGCGGAGGTTGCAGTGAGTTGAGATTGCACCACCACACTCCAGCCTGACAACAGAGCGAGACTCCGTGTCATTTAAAAAAAAAAAAAAAAAAGTCTAACTTAAGTAATCTTTAATTTTATTAGGTTGGGAAAGGAAGGAACATCCGTTAAATGATGTATACTGACTGAGACACTGCCTCAGGGGAGTGACGTGATCCCTGGAGAACACACGCTGATTGAGCCTGCTTCCACACACTAAGGAGCTGTCCAGAAATCCAGACTGATTGTGAAATCTCATTTTTACTTGTTTTGGTTTGAGACAGGGTCTCACTGTCACCCAGGATGGAGTGCATAGCTCACTATAGCCTCAACCTTCCAGGCCCAATTGATCCTCTTACCTCAGCCTCCTGAGTAGCTGGGACCACAGGCCCATACCACCACAGCTAGGTAACTTTTTTTTTTGTAGACGGGGTCTTGCTATGTTGCCCAGGCTGGTCTCAAACTCCTGAGCTCAAGTTATCTTCCCATTTTGGGCTCCCAAAGTGGTAGGATTACAGATTACAGACAAGAGCCACAACACCTGGCCTCCTCATTTTTAAATACTAGCAACAAATTGAGTTTTAAAAAACTTACTGTGAGGACAAACAAAACATCTGTAGGCTGGACACGACCTGAGGGCTGCCAAAGGAATACCTTAAATACCCTAGAGGATGTATTGACCTTTGGAGTCAAGGGGCCATCAGAAAAATTCCATCTAAGGACGTGAGAGTAAGTATGAAAGACAGGAGGAACTCTGAGCAATTCCCATTCCATCTGAGGAGACAGCTAGCACCTGCACGGAACTATGGGGAGACATAGGAGGAACTTGGAGCAATTCCCATTCCATCTGAGGAGACAGCTAGCACCTGCGTGGAACTGAACTGCATGTAGCCCTATGACCTCGCTCCTGCTTCACAACTCTGAGATGGCATTTTGTTCCATTTTGCAGATGAGTCATTTGAGGCTCTTGGAATGTGGTGTTTGCACAATGAGAATAATAAACTCCCCTTTTTATTTTCCTCAGGCCAGCAGCTCAGGTACAGACACACACCATCTGTGACAAAGCAGCTTTCCGGGCATTTCCTCAGGCCAGTTTTGGCAGCAGAGGCTCCTGGTGACTGCAGGGCTAAGTCTGATCCTCACTTTGGCTATTGCTATGCTGTGTCAGGGACACCAGTCCTACCTATTGCCTACCCCAATGCCATGCTGTGGTTTTTTATGAACTAAAAGGCCCAAGCCAACAACATCTCTTTAAAACCCTTTGTGCTGATTCAGTGCTGAAATCTCTTCATGCTGAAACCCACCTCTGACCCACCCAGGTAGCTCTGTTACCTGGCCACAAAGCTGGCAGTCTTGTCAACAATATTTCTGACCTCTGGAGGAGGGTAAATAATCCCCACAACTGGCTTAGAAGGTGCAGAATCCTCCTTTGAAGATGCTTCTTCTTCTGTGGGCTATGAAAACAGGAAAAGAAATAAGGTTTTAAAGTCCCTGGTTCAGAGCAGGTTCTCCACTATTACACTCCTCTAGGATATCATTCAGAGTAGACTTTCACTCACAGACTTCCCTCAGGTTAGAACCCTCTGCTTCAGAAAAGCAGTTCTCTTAAGTTCACTGCACCTGCGGGGGCTGCTCCTGGGGACCCAGGGAAACAGCAGCTTCCCTGGCTCCTCTCTAGTTGGACTGTCTCAGTGACACCAGGAATCTGCATTTTTACCAAATGCCCAGGTGATTCAGATGCAGGGACTCCGACTACATTCTGAGAAACCATGTTCCAGAATCCAGGCCATGTCTGGACTCCACGCACCCAGCGATGGGCTTGGCATGTAATTTTTAATGATTGTTTGCTGAATAAAGAAATGGGAAACTATTTGATGACAAATTCTTCTGCCCTGGATGCCCTCGCTCTTTGCCTCTACTCCACTGTCAACCAACATTCAATGCTCAGGTGTTTTGTGAAATTCCACTGGAATGTTCAGCATTAACTATGCCATAAGTACCAATATTTTTTCTCCAGCAGCTTCTTCCCCTTAGTAAACAAAGGGTCAAATCTCTTATCTTAGAAAAATGAAGTTTCTCCTCTGCCTCCATGTTCCTTTCTGCCGCTGCCTTCTCCCGCCCCATCCTCTGGCAGCTTAACATCCTGAGTTCTCTTCAGTTTGCTGATCCCACTTCCCTGCCTCCCATTTGGTCCCCATTCATTTTAAGTGCTCTTGACAAAGTCAAAAACGACTGCCCACAGCCATTATCTGGGTGTGAATGGTAACCACTCCTTCATGAAAACTCTCAACTCCTAGACCCCATTCTTACCTGTCTTCCCATCTTGCTCACCATTCCATCCAAGTTTCCTTCCTGGCCTGTTTCACCTCCTGCTCTGTGAAGTTGGAGATCCCCGCTCCCACCGCCCAATTCTGTTCTTGGTTCTCTTCTCAGTTTTGACAGTGTCCTCCACTTCCCCTCCTGCCTCTATACAATCTGGCCCAAACTGATGTCCCAGAACACTCTTGCGTACTGAACAGCTTCGGGTCCAGCTAACTACTGGGCACTTTCATCTCTAACCTCTTTCCTCAGGAATAGCTACTCAGTCGTCCATGCCACAAAGTTGGGGCTCCTCTCTCTTCCTCAGCTTCCACACTCAATAATAATAACATTGATCAAGTTGGGCACAATGGCTTGCACCTATAATCCCGGTGAGTCAGGAGGCTGAGGTAGGAGGATTGCTTGAGCCCAGGAATTCAAGGCTTCAGTAAGCTACGACTGCACCACTGCATTCCAGCCTGGGTGACAGAACGACACCCGGTCTCTTAAAAAAAACTTTTATCAAGCACTGAGTAGATTCCAGGTATTTTTCCCAAGCACTTTAAATATACTAATTCTTATAACTCTTATAAGAAGCCTATAAGATTAAGTACTCTTTTTTTTTGAGACTCTCTCTTGCTGTCGCCCAGGCTGGAGTGCAGTGGCATGATCTTGGCTCACTGCAACCTCCGCTTCCCAGGTTCAAGTAATTCTCTCCCGAATAGTGGGGATTACAAACATGCACCACACCTGGCTAATTTTTTTTACTTTTAGTAGAGACAGGGTTTTGCCATGTTGGCCAGGCTGGTCTCAAACTCCTGACCTCAAGTGATCTGTCTGCCTCGGCCTCCTAAAGTGCTGGAATTACACGCGTGAGCCACTGGGCCGGCCAAGTACTCTTAATATCTCCACATTACAGATGACAAAACTGAGAGATGGAGAGCTTAATGTCCAACTGGCAGAACCAGAATTCTAACACACCACTCTGGCTGGAAAGCCTGCCCACCCCTCTGCCCTAATCTAGGCCAGGCCTTCAGCCCCTTGGAATAGCGTGACTGGCCTCCCCTCCTCGTAGTGACTCTCCACATGCCTGCCTACCTGAATTTCTGAAACACAAATGTCACTATTTGGCTTAAAACTCTCCCTTTTCTTCCCATTGTCTACAAGGAAAAGTTCAAATCCTAAGAAAGAATTGCATCTCCTGTCACCACGCTCTATGCTTCAACACTTGTTCATTTACTCTTGATCAGAGACACCGTTTGATTCTTAACTCAGTGTCTTTGTGCATATTATCTGGCCATTACCTTATTTTCTCCCAACGCCTGGGAAAATGCCAGGGACACACAGGTACTTAAATATCTGTGGAAAAGGCATGGCTTCTTCAGTCATGTCCCCCTCATTCCAAACCCAAAGCAATGATCAGCATATATGCTCAATAAATATTTGCTGGATGAATAAAGGATGTTATTTCCCTTCCCTAGTCACCTGCCTGGCAAACTCCCATTCCTTCTTCTAAAAGAAATTTACCTCTCACTCCCGTGGGCTTCCCTACCTTAATATCCCTTCTACTCCAGCAAGCAATGTTGACTAGATTTGTACCTGAAACTTCTATCACAGGGCATATCACACCGTACTACAATGGTTTATACACATTTGAGATTCGAGAGGTTTATTAAGGGCGGGCTGACACTGTATCATTGACGGCCATCGGAACAATAAACATTTGGTGAGCATTCTCGTGTATCTGTCTTCTCGTTAGCCTGTGAGCTCCCCGTGCCCCATTCATTCCGGTAACGTGGGAGCGTGGCACGGTGTCTGGCTTGGGGCAGACACCGAAATAGATGCTGAGAATTAACATCCAAAGATGTACCGCCCAGGCTGGGAAAGTGGGCATTACTGGGGAAAGGCTGGGGCCGGTGGCCCCAACTGCCACAGAAGATCACAGGATGGGCTGGATCAGCGCCTCTCACACTTACAAATCAATCACCTTAGGATTTTGTTCAAATGTAAGATCCCTATTTAAAAGGTCTAGGGCGGAGACTCCACATTTCTAAGCTCTCGGCTCGTGCCGACGCGGCTGCTCCGCGGACCACTTTGAGAACCCCGTTCAGAGCAGCTGGTTTCGTTACCAGAACCACCACCATAGCGCGGGAAGCGCGCAGCCTCCTGGGATTTGCAGTCCCTCCAAGCCCTTCATAGCGGCCGCTTATTCCCGCTCAAGTAAGTAGCGCCCAGGCCCACGCTCCGGCTGCAGGTTGAGGGGCGGGGGAGAGGTACCTGTTTGGGCTCGGTGGCCACGGGCGGCGGCGGGGGCACCGCCTGCACGGGTCCGGCCGGCATGACTGCGACGCTGAGGGCTGCCAGTCCGCCTCGGTGTCGGTGAGGAGTGCCGCCTCAAGACAGCCTCCCCGCTCGAACAGTACGACGAGCTCGCAAAATGGCGGCAGCCGAGCGAGTTGTGGCCGCGAAGGTAAGACTGACGCACTTCCGGGACCGCCCCCTCGCCGTGGCGCGCTTCCTGCTCCTCCCCGCGGGCACCGCGGCGTCCGACGCCGTTGTCAAGGCAGCGGCTGGAGCTCCGGGCTAGGGGTTTCCGGGGTTCCCGGGAGCCGCAGGCGCGCCGGGGGCAGTTCCCGGGGCTGACCGGATACAGAGGCTGAAACCGCGACGCCGAAGACAGGTGAGATGTTCTACGTCACCCGCCGGACCTCCGCCGCACTCAGCTCGCGCCTCCTTTACTCTACAGTGCCTCGCTCAGTGCCAGTGCCTCGCTCCCTTCGACACCGCCTTCCAAGAGCCCAGCTCCCTCCCATTGGCCTCTCATTTCGGAGAGCCCCTGTGCCCTAAGGCTCGCCGCCTCAGAGCCCCGCTTCCCTATTCCCTTAGTCCCCCCTTTCATTTCAGGCCCACATCCTCCAAGCCGCTCTTCCAAATCCTACGCCCTTAATTCCCTTTTCCCATAGGCCTGCCTTTTCTTGCTTCCACCCCCTGCCTTCCGTAGTCCTGATCTCAAGCCCCACTGGGGCCTCCCTCTCAAATCAAGGCTGCTGCTTTTTCTTTCTTTTTTGTTTTTTTCTGAGACAAGGTCTTGTTCTGTCACCCAGGCTGGAGTGCAGTGGCGCGATCTTGGCTCACTGAAACCTCCGCCTCCCGAGTTCAATCGCTGAGTTCAAGCAATTGTCCTGCCTCAGCCTCCCGAGTGGCTGGGACTACAGGCGCCCACCACATCCGGCCGTGTGTGTGTGTGTGTGTGTGTGTGTGTGTGTGTGTTTTGTAGAGACGGGGTTTCACCACGTTGGCCAGGCTGGTCTCGAACTCCTGACCTCAAATGATCCTCCCGCCTCGGCTTCCCAAAGTGTTAGGGTTACAGGCGTGAGCCACCGCGCCCGGCCAGTTTTAAAATTTTTTTTGTAGGGACGTGGGAGGACGTCTCCCTATGTTGCCCAGGCTGGTCTCAAACTCATGGAGTCAAGCAATCCTCCCACCTGGCCTCCCAAAGTGCTGGGGTTACACGCATGAGCCATCACTCAGGGCTGCTGCTTTAGGCTTCACCCCTCACTCTCACAGGTGCGCCCCTGCAAGCTATGCAGCTCGCTCCCCAGAGGCCTACCTCGACTCCTGCCGGCTTTCTCTCCCTCTCCTGAGATCCCCACCCCCTTCCTCCCCTCCTCAACTCCGGAAAGCCCGGAGCTGGCTGGGAACCTTGCCTGGCTTTCAGTTTCCTCACCTGTGAAATGAGGGAGTGATAGGAAGGGTTGCTCTCTCCAGTCTTCCCCCTCCCCCGCACACATCGTAGTTGTGTGTCATGGTTGTTATTAATGTAGAATAATGATAGCTAGGATGTATTGGTCATTTGCTATGAGCCGGATCCTGTGCCCAACACTTCATGTATTACGTCATTTATTCCTTATAGCACCCTATTTACAAATGAGGACAGTGAAGTTTGGAGTTGGTAGAGTGGGAATGCAAGCTCAAGCCAGTCTTATTCCTCTACTAGTGCAGTTAGTTATTCTTTTGTCCTCAGTCCCTTCAGCGTCCCCAGGGATCCAGGCAATTAACAATCTCATGTTTGAGACTGGCATCTGCCACATAGCTGGTTTTAGAGTTTCCCATGTTTTCGTGGTGGTGACTTTGAATCTCAGCAGTCACCCTGGCTGGGAAGTAGGCGTCATTTTTACCAGTAGGTTAGGGTACTAGGTCTCAGAGAAGGTGCTGGAATGTTGAACGGAAGTGTAGGAAAGGCTCCTGCTCTTCTCTGGGAGTCAAAAGTCCGCCTTGAGCCCCAGGAAATTGAGGAGAGGCAGAGATAGCTGCTGCTCCTTCCTAAGGGTTCAATTAGTGCAGTCACCTATGTGTTCCTGGGTACAGTGCAGGGCTGGCAGCCTCAGACTGAGGGTTCCACTCAAGAGCGAGGAATTACAGAGAGCTCATGTCAAGTGCTTTTTCACTTGACATGCACGTAAGTACTTCTTTTTTTTTTTCTTTTTTTTTTTTTTTTTTTTGAGACGGAGTCTTGCTCTGTCGCCCAGGCTGGAGTGCTGGAGTGCAGTGGCACAATCTCGGCTCACTGCAAGCTCCGCCTCCTGGGTTCACGCCATTCTCCTGCCTCAGCCTCCCGAGTAGCTGGGACTACAGGCGCCTGCCACTATGCCCGGCTAATTTTTTGTGTTTTTTAGTAGAGACGGGGTTTCACTGTGTTAGCCAGGATGGTCTCGATCTCCTGACCTCATGATCCACCCGCCTCGGCCTCCCAGAGTGCTGGGATTACAGGCGTGAGCCACCACACCCGGCCGCACGTAAGTACTTCTTAAACCATGCTTGTATCTGCATGACTTGAATTTTCAGAAGAAGCAACATAAGGTCATCTTGGATTTTCCTGAACTTGGGCATTTGCTGCTGCTTATCTGAACCAGGATCTAGTGGGAGTTGATATCCAAAATTGCCCCATAGGGCAGCTGTAGTTATTTGAAGGTGAACAGATCAGTGTTTCCTGGTGCCTTCACAAGCACACTTATGAATTCCAGGTGCTTTGCCACCTGAATACACTTCCTCCCAGGTTGGGACTTCTTGATTGCTTTATTTCCTTCATGCTCTTTTCAGGAAGGAAACCCAGAATACTTCCAAGTGTTATTTTGCCTTTGTTTCTGCCTCCCTCCTTGGAGACATAAAATCTCTTGGGCAGCAGTAGTTCATGAGAAGCAGCTGCCAAGACAACAGGAGTGTGGGATGTGGGCATGTGTATTGTGAATGTCATGGGGCAGACACGTATCACTTGGGTGATATCCCATGGGTGAAACTGGCACACACAAGCTTACCCCTTGCAGAGACCCTCAGATATCGTTGGTAGTTCCTGGAGGACAGGGCTCCTTGTGCCCTGATGTGTTCCTGGTCTTGCCATAGTGCCTGGGATGGAATAGATACTCAGTCCTCATTTACTGAATGCACACACAGCATCCGACCCTCTGCACCATCCAGTACCGTATCTACCAGCCGATACGGCTTTTGAACATTTGAAATGGTTTCTGGTTCAAATGGCCATGTGTTGTCAAACAGGCATTAGATTTTGAGACTTAATACCATAAAAATGTTTAAAATCTTAATAATTTTACATTGGTATGTTGAAATGGTAATGTTTTGGGTATATTGGGTTAAATAAAATATGCTATTAAAATTGACTCTTTTTTTACTCTTTTTAATGTGTAGGGGAGAAAAAGTGATATCTTTTCCTCACTCATTGCAAGTTTAATAAAAGACAGATTAAAGTGGCTCACACCTATAATCCCAGCATTTTGAGAGGACAAGGCCAGAGGCCAAGAGGCCAGGACCAGCCTGGGCAACATAGCAAGTCTCTGTCTTTACAAAAAATAAAAAAATTAACCAGATGTGGTGGCACCCACCTGTAGTCCTACCTACTCAGGAGGCTGAGGTGGGAGGATCACTTGAGCCCAGGAGTTCGAGGTTACAGTGAGCTATGATAGCACCACTGTACTCCAGCCTGAGCGACAGAGTGAGACCCTGTCTCTAAAAAATAAATAAATGAAGTAAAATTTTAAAAACAGATTAACAAGAGAAAAGCATACAAATGTATTTTATAAAAGTTTTCCCTGACATGGAAACCTTCAGAAATGAAAACCCAAAGAAACAAGGAGATCTGTTTTTATGGACAGTGTGCAGAATTATGATTGGTGGACCAAAAGGTATGATCTAGAGGGGCACGGTAGTTCACACCTGTAAACACAGCACTTTGGGAGGCCAAGGAGGGTGGATCACCGGAGGTCAGGAGTTGGAGACCAGCCTGACCAATATGGTGAAACACCATCTCTACTAAAAATACAAAAAGTGGCTGGGTGCGGTGGCTCACACCTGTAATCCCAGCATTTTGGGAGGCTGAGGCAGGCGGATCATGAGGTCAGGAGTTTGAGACTAGCCTGGCCAACGTAGTGAAACCCCATCTCTACTAAAAATACAAAAATTCGCCAGCTGTGGTGGCACGTGCCTGTAGTCCCAGCTACTCAGGAGGCTGAGGCAGGAGAATCACTTGAACCCAGGAGGTGGAGGTTGTGGTGAGCCAAGATCACGCCACTGCACTCCAGCCTGGGCAACAGAGCGAGACTGTTTCAAAAAAATAATAAAAATAAAAATAAATAATGAAAGGCTGGGCACGGTGGCTCACGCCTAATCCCAGCACTTTGGGAGGCCAAGGTGGGTGGATTACGAGGTCGGGAGTTCAAGACCAACCTGGCCAACATGGTGAAACCCCATCTCTACTAAAAATACAAAATTTAGCCAGGCGTGGTGGCACACCCCTGTAATCCCAGCTACTTGGAAGGCTGAGGCAGGAGAACTGCTTGAGCCCAGGAGGCAGAGGTTGTAGTGAGCCAAGATCATGCCACTGCACTCCAGCCTGGCCGACAGAGCGAGACTCTGTCTCAAAATAATAATAATACAAAAATTAGCCGGGCATGGTGGCATGCACCTGTAGTCCCAGTTATTCAGGAGGCTGAGACGGGAGAATTGCTTGAACCCAAGAGGCGGAGGTTGTGGTGAGCTGAGATTGCGCCACTGCACTCCAGCCTGGGTGACAGAGCAAGACTCCATCTTAAAAAAAAAAAAAAAAAATGTGCCAGGCGCGGTGGCTCAAGCCTGTAATCCCAGCACTTTGGGAGGCCGAGACGGGCGGATCACGAGGTCAGGAGATCGAGACTATCCTGGCTAACACGGTGAAACCCCGTAAAATACAAAAAACTAGCCGGGCGAGGTGGTGGGCGCCTGTAGTCCCAGCTACTCGGGAGGCTGAGGCAGGAGAATGGCGGGAACCCGGGAGGCGGAGTTTGCAGTGAGCTGAGATCCGGCCACTACACTCCAGCCTGGGTGACAGAGCAAGACTCCGTCTCAAAAAAAAAAAAAAAAAAAGGATGATCTAATAGTAATAAATGAGGGAGGGCGTGGATTTAGCAAGGCCTGTTTGCTCAGATTCTTCTTGGTGTTCCTGTGTGACATTTCTCCCCATCTGGGTATAGGGCAGGACACCTGTCACATGAGGGTCTTCAGGGGAGAAGGAGGGGAGAGGTCACAGACTGACCTTCCTGGCGGCCTGCTTCAGAGAAGAAGGATGAGGGGAAGATGAGAGTGGCCATCCTGCTTCTGCAGTTTTTTGCATTTCTAAGGTGCCATATCTTGGGGTAGCATTTCCTGTACCCCATCAGTGGCTAGTAGAAAAACCTAAAATCCCATGTGTGGCTTGTATTATATTTCTTTTAGACACTGTTGCTCTAGAAGTAGCATGGCCTGAGGACAGAGCAGAGATGGTGGACTCAGAATCTCAGCTTCCTGAGAGACCTCGGGCAAGCTCCCTAACTTTTCAGAGCCTCAGTTTCCTCCTCTGTAGAAATGAGGCAGATTCAGGGAAGTGGCACACAGTAGTTCTTCAGTCCAACCAGCACTATTGAAGAGTGCCCTCTGCTCAGGCTGGAGGCAGGCAGCCCACCTGCCCCTTCTCTCACCTCCTTCCTCCAGCCTGGAACCCCTTCTCCTTCCTGGATAGCCTTCCACCCTGCTCCCAGGAAGCCCTGCCTGACTGTGCTTTCACTCACTGGCCCTGTCATCCCTTCCCAGGGTCTGAAGAGCTACTCAGGGCCAACCCTGCACTGGAGACAGGAAGCCGGGCACGTGGATGAGCCTCTGACCCAGAGCCCTGGAGCCCACAGGCTCATCTGAGAACTAGACACTCAGTCACTCCGGCTCCACGGGCAGGCACCTGCACAGAGGTAAGGAGAGGGCCCCGTCCTCTGGGAGGTTGAAGAGTCCACCACCCTTCCCCTGAGTGCCTCTGAGCTTCCCAGCACCTGTGGGCACAGGCTGGCCCTGAGTCCTCTCAGCCCAGGTGACCAGGTCATACCACACGCTCACAGGGAGACAGGCTGCCAACCACAAATAACTTCGCAAATAATGATTCCATTCTGGCGGTGGCGTATGCTGGGAAGAAAAAGAACAGGATGCTCTGAGAATGTGTGACAGGGAACCTCGCCCGACCTGGGGCCCTGGGGAGTTTTCCTGAGGAGAGGATGTTTGGCGGGGGGGCCTGAGGGAGGTGTCTTATCTAGAAGAAGTTTGGGGAGGGGCGCGTTCTGGGTGGGGAGACACTGAAGCTGGGGCAGGCCACACAGGGCAGGAGCCCCAGGAAGCATTCCAGTCTTGGTGCTCTAGAAAGAGAGGAAAAGGCTCCAAGCAGGGGTAGGTTGCCTTATTAAACAATCACTCTGGTTGCCATGTACAACCAAGAGGGACCAGGTGGTACAGGGCAGAAGAGAAGTGGCTGATCCCTCAGGGAAGCTCTGGCAGTGTCTCGGGAGATGATGGGGTAGGAGCAGTGTCGATGGAGAGAAATGCTGGGTTCCCAGTGTGGTCTGGATGTAGGATCTGCAGCACTGGGTCCTGGGACATGGGGGTAGAGGAAAGAGGGAACTCAGGAAATGCCTAGGCTAGGGCCAAGCCAGGTGCACTCAGTGGGATGTCATTTTCTGAGATGAGGGAGGTTGATGGGGAGGTTAGGTTTGGGAGAACAGTTTTTCAGCCAGGCCTGGACTTGCTGGAGGCAGAAGGGGCCATGGCCTAAATGCTGCCCAAGCAGCCTCTGCTTCAGGGAGGGGCTAGTGCAAGGAGGTACTTCCTGCACTGAGAAATTCACCAAGGACAAGGGGCCCCTGCTGGCAGGTGGAGAGGAGCTGGAGCTCAGCATCCGCATAGCTGCCTGACTCCCAGCAGAATGCTGGATCTGAAACAAGCTGCCAACTCACACCCCAGCCCTGCTGGAGGGTGACAAGCCACAGGAGGGACCCGGGCAGTGTCTCGCTTCTCCACTTTCTGAGTCAAGGGTCACAGAATGTTCAGATCACCACTTTCAGATGTCCACAGGTGGCAGAAGATGGACCAGAAGCGTTCTGTGTGGGCCGCAGGGGAACTGGGGAAGAACGGGAGCCAGGCACCCACACAAGACAAGGATGGACTTCGCTGTGGTTACTGCTAATAATATTATTCATAATAATAATAGTTAATATTGGTTGAGAACTTTTACTGGTGCCTTGCATTGGACCAAGCACCTTACTCATGATCCCTTTAACGCCTTCACAACAACCTGGCCTGCTTGGAGACAATGTCCCCATCTTACAACTGGGCCTCGGTGACTTCTCTGAGGCCAGGAAGGGGCAGGACTGGGATTCTCTGCATAAAAATGTAGCAGCAGGCCGGGCGCGGTGGCTCAAGCCTGTAATCCCAGCACTTTGGGAGGCCGAGACGGGCGGATCACGAGGTCAGGAGATCGAGACCATCCTGGCTAACACAGTGAAACCCCGTCTCTACTAAAAATACAAAAAAACTAGCCGGGCGAGGTGGCAGGCGCCTGTAGTCCCAGCTACTCGGGAGGCTGAGGCAGGAGAATGGCATAAACCTGGGAGACAGAGCTTGCAGTGAGCTGAGATCCGGCCACTGTGCTCCAGCCTGGGTGACAGAGCGAGACTCCGTCTCAAAAAAAAAAAAAAAAAAAAATATGTAGCAGCAGTCCTAGTGTTCAATAGATCAGTAGGGTGACTAGTTTATACTGATCTATTGTACATTTCAAAATGGCTAGAAGAAAATAAATAGAATGTTTCTCTTTTTTTTTTTTTGTAAGACAGTCTCGCCCTGTCACCCAGGCAGGAGGGCAATGGCGCGATCTCGGCTCACTGCAGCCTCCACCTCTGGGTTCAAGCAGTTCTCCTGTCTCATCCTCCCAAGTATCTGGGATTACAGGTACCCGCCATCATGCCCAGCTAATTTTTGTATTTTTGTAGAGATGAGGTTTCACTATGTTGGCCAGGCTTGAACTCCTGACTTCAGGTGATCCGCCTCGGCCTCCCAAAGTGCTGGGATTACAGATGTGAGCCATTGTGCCCGGCCTCAAATGTTTCTTAGCATAAAAAAAAGACAGGCTGGGTGTGGTGGTTCTCACGTATAACCCCAGCACTGTGAGAGGCCAAGCCTTTCAGAGAGGACTGCTTGAACCCAGGAGTTTGAGACCAGCCTGGGCAACACAGTGAGATCCCATCTTTACAAAAAAATTTTTAAATTGCCAGTTCAAGATGTTACCCCCCAAAAATAATAAATAATTAGCTAGGTATAGTGGCACATACCTGTAGTCCCAGCTACTTGGAAGGCTGAGGCAGGAGAATCACTTAAGTCCAGGAGGTTGAAACTACAGTGAGCTGTGAGGGCGCCACTGCACTCCAGCCTGGGTGACAGAGGCCATGTCTCAAAAAACAAAACAAAAGGAAAAAAGGAAAGACAAATTTAAGGTGATGGATATTCAAAGTACACTGATTTGATCTTTACAAATTATATATGTATTAAGTAATTCTGAAACTAGGTACCTTGAAACTATGGACATCTATTATGCATCAAGAAAAACAAAAATTGTTTTAAATATATATATAATGGGATTGAGTGTGGTGCCTTACGCCTGTAATCCCAGCACTTTTGGAGGCCAAGGTGGGTGAATCACTTGAGGTCAGAAGACCATCCTGGCCAACATGGAGAAACCCTGTCTCTACTAAAACTACAAAAATTAGCCAGGCATGGTGGCGGGCATGTGTAATCCCAGCTACTCGGGAGGTTGAGGCAGGATAATCGCTTGAACCTAGGAGGCAGAGACTGCAGTGAGCTCAGATCACGCCACTGTACTCCAGCCTGGGCGACAGTGCTAGACGCCATCTCAAAACAAAAAACAAAAAACAAAAAACGTACATATATATAATGGGTTCCCTATCACCAGAGTGATGACAATAGGTCTCAATGCAAGTTTTCACATTTTCCTCTCTTGCACTTTAGAAGTCAAGTGCATTTTAAATTTTCTTTGCAATTCTTTTTCTTTTCTCCATTCAATCACTCAGGCATTATTTGCCAGTGAGCATCTACAGTGGGCCAGGTCCCCAACTGGCCACACTGGGGACACCACAGGGGCTAAGATGGCTCGGAGAGAAGGCCGTTCCAGCAGACAGCAATCAGAGCTGAGATGGGGGAAGCCCAGAGGGAGTATCTAAGCCAGCATGGAGGGTGCTTAGGGAAGCCTTCTTGGAGGAGGTGATATCCAGGAACCCTGAAGGATGAGAGGAGTTAGCCATGTGATGGGAATTGGACAGGGAAGCATGATTCTGACAGAGAGGACAGATGGGCGAGGATTTAGAAACAAGTGCCTCGTGTGCATGAGCTGCTACTGGTAGCTCATGGTGGTAGGAGGGAAGACTATGAGGTAGAGGGGAGGGGACTAGAGAGAGGCGAAGCGAGGGATGTGTTCAGAGGTGGCTTTTCTTCCATAGGCCACAGGGAGTACTGAGGCATTGTGGCCAGTATGACATGGTCCAGTAGAGTTTGGTCCAAATCTCTGGAGCTGAAATCTCTGGAGGCCTGCCCTGTGATCCAGCTGGAACCTGCTGCAGTGGTCTAGGCAGGATATGACAGTGGCCTGGTGTGGCCCAACACTTGCCATCACGCTGTCGCTGTAACTCTCAGTTGTGTGTGCCCTGTTCAAGGGTTCACTCTGCGAGGAAAGGATGAGAGGCATGTTCTTGTTCATAGCTGTATCCACCCAGCCTTGAGCAGGGGACCTGACGTGTATGTAAGTCCTTAGGAAGGACTTGTGGAGTGATGGACTCTGCAGTATGTGCTCAGGGTAGTGGGACTGAGAGGCTGTTGAGGCCACCCAGAACCAGGTCCAAAAGGCCTTGTCACCTGGGGCTGGGAAACAGACTTCTCCCCGGGGTCTGGGGTGAACTTCTGGCCTAGTAGCCCCTGGGCAGATGAGGGTTTCAGGGAGTTTCCTCTAGCAGCAGCCACGTGACTCTGGCTGGCAGGGCTCTTCTGTGCTCACCCCAGGAGCTGTGAGGATGGCGCACCTGCTGGGCAGCCAGGCCTGCATGGACAGCCTGCGCACAGACCTCACCGACCTGCAGGGTGCCATCGTAGACGTCTTCTCCCGTGCCGGGCCTGTGCGCTTCCCCTCCTGGAAGTTTCCTGACTGCATGGCCTGTGACCTCGACATGGTGGCCCTGCTGGAGCACTATGACCATGTTCCGGGTGACCCCGAGTTCACGCAGCTGTCCCATGTTGTACTGCTGGAGCTGGTCATCGACAGGTGAGGGCCTTGACCAAGCCTGGTCATCTCAGGATGCCGGCTCCTGCCCCTGAAACCAGTGGCAGCTACAGAAGCCCCTCCAGAGGCGGGGGTGATGTTGGAACAACAGTCACCATTGAGTACCTGTCGGGGCCACATCAGCTCAGGACTTTCAAAGTAGTCTTACCTTTTATCGTTTGTCTTGTGTTGTGTGCTGTGCTATCCCGTGTTAGGCTCTCCTAGCCTGTCCACCTTAGGCAGTTGATTTCCACTCCATCGGTCTCTGTGGCACCACATCTGTGACCACGGTCTCTCAGCTGCTCCCAGCTGCCTCCTCAGGGTTTCTGTGTCGGGGACCCCATAGTTGTTTCTCAGAGTTTCCATCCCGGCCTCTCTTTCCTGTTGTCCTGTGGGTTGTGCTGTTCCCTCTACATATCACAAGGCCAGAGACGGGATGTATTTTTCCAAATCCTGACCCGCTGAGAAGAGCCTCGTGGATTCTCCTGCAGCCCCATCAATTCTAAGCTATCATTAAAGTTAACGTGGTTGACCGGGCACGGTGGCTCATGCCTGTAATCTCAGCACTTTGGGAGGCCACGGCGGGTGCATTACTTGAGGTCAGGAGTTCAAGACCAGCCTGGCCAACATAGTGAAACCGTGTCTCTAGTAAAAATACAAAAATTAGCTGGGTGTGGTGGTGCGTTCCTGTATTTCCAGCTACTCAGGAGGCTGAGGCATGAGAATCACTTAAATCTGGGAGGCAGAAGTTGCAGTGAGCCAAGATGACAGCAATGCGCTCCAGCCTTGGTAATGGAGTAAGACTGTTTCTCAAAAAAAAAAGTGAAAATAAAAATAAAGTTAAGATGGCGTGCCAGGCACGGTGGCCGACACTTGTAATCCCAGCATTTTGGGAGGTTAATGGGAGAATCATTTGAGAGTTCAAGACCAGCCTAGGCAACGTAAGGAGACCCCATCTGTACAAAAATATTTTAAAAATTAGCTGGGTGTGTTGGTGCATGCTTTTTTTTTTTTTTTTTTCCGGAGTTTCGCTCTTCTTGGAGTGCAGTGGTGTGATCTCAGCTCACTGCAACCTCTACCTCCTGGGTTCAAGAGATTCTCCTGCTTCAGCCTCCCAAGTAGCTGGGATTACAGGTACCCACTGCCACGCCCGGCACATCAACCTGTGGCTGTGGGCAGGCTCTTCCCCTTTCTGGGTCTCAGCTCTGTCATCTGTCAGGTGGAGGCTCTGGGCCACTGAATGAATGTAAGGCACCCAGAACTTTTCAAGGACTCAGGATACAACTGAGGCAAGGCCAGGCCTGGCTTCACAGAGCTCCCTAGTCCAGTGGAGAAGAGCCAGGCAGAAGTCCCACCCAGGAGATGCAGAAGAGGCTCCCAAGCTGAGGTTGTGGCCAGGGAGGGCTTCCTGGGGGAAGTAACCCCTGGGTTAGGTTTGAAGCTGGCCCAGCAGAGCATATTCTGAGACTCTCCAAGCCCTCGATGTCTGGGCCAGTTCCGCAGAGCCAGAGCTGCGGTTGTATGGTCTGAGGGTGTGTTGGCACCAGCCTGGGCCCCAGCAACCTGGCATCTCTGCCCTCAGGCTCCTGCTGCTGCTTCAAAGCTGCATGAGCTACTTGGAGAACCTTGGCTCCGAGCAGATGATGCCCCCTGCACGGGCTACGGGGCCCTGCATGTCCGTGGGGCTCACGGTGCGGCGCTTCTGGGATAGCCTGCTGAAGCTAGGCACGCTCCACCAGCAGCCACTCCCCCAGGTGGGTCCCAGCCTCTGTCTCCCCACTGTGGTGGCCTTCACATCTTGCCCCAGCTCTGGCTTCCTAGCCTACCACTGTGTGCACCGCCACCTTCACTGGCTCCCACCGCCCTCCCAGTCAAGCCCCACACAGTGTGGCGGTTAAGAACACAGGCCTTGGGGGTCATGCCTTACTCCCTGGCTCTAACATCCCTGTGGGACTTTGGAAAAATCTTGCCTACTCCAAACCTCAGTTTCTTCATCTGTACAATGGAGATCATGTGAGCCCCGTTTGTTATGGGCTATCCCATAAACTATACAACCACCCGCTGGGGAAGGACCACTGTCACCGTGATGGGAAGGAAACTAAAACTGAGAGTGGTTATGGTGACACAAGAGCAGGCACGTCCACTGATCAAGAGCCCAGTAACCAGCAGCTGTGATGTCACCATCACTCAACACCATGCGTACAATCAGATCAAGGCTGGAGCTTGGGGTGTGGGCCGCAGAGAGGAGACCTGGGTGTGGTAACTTGAGTCAGAGTAAAAAAGGGAGAAAGTTCTCTCTTATTCACGTCGGTGTCAGAGAACATCTGAGGGTCTGCGTGTCAGGCAAGGCTGTCACACTGTCACAGAACATCCCCAGAGAACCAGTCACCTCCCTCTCTACTTTCTCCCTCACCTGCTTTCCCTTGTCTTTTTCTGAACACAGAAAGGGGCAAACCAAAGAGAGACTCCCACCTCCAAGCCCACCAAGGGCGAGCCACCCAGGAGCCCTGAATGTCTGCCTGCCAAGTTCATCAAGCCCTCCTCCCCAGTGCCAGGCCTGCCCCAGACCTGCCAAGAGCCAGAGAGCATCCCTGTCAGAGCCTCCCTGCAGTTCCCAGCCACGACCTCCAGGAACACCAGGAGTGTCTACTCCCAGACCATTGAGACGGCCCTGGTGCCCTGTGACGCATGCGCCAGCGTCCAGGGAAGCCTGCAGAAGGTGGGCAAGGCGGTCATCAGCCTGTGTCAGAGCCAGAACTTGCCTTCATCCTTAGGCCAGTTCCAGCAACTGGTACAGGACAGCATGGGGCTCAGGCCACTGCCAGCTGCCACAGTGGGCCGCTGGGCAGCAGAGCAAAGGAAAGACCTGAAGCGCCTCAGTAAGCATGTGGAGGCCCTCAGGGCCCAGCTGGAGGAGGCCGAGGGGCAGAAGGATGGCCTGAGGAAGCAGGCGGGCAAGCTGGAGCAGGCGCTGAAACAGGAGCAGGGGGCGCGGCGGCGACAGGCAGAGGAGGATGAGCAGTGCCTGTCCGAGTGGGAGCGTGACAAACAGCAGCTGCTCACAGGTCTGTGCCCCAGAGGCCAGACGCCTGGTGCCAGGGTCTCTGCCACAGCCTTTGCATGGATGTTTGTGAGACAGGACTTCCAGGGCAAGTGGTTTGTGTGGAAGAACCCAGGCTGGGACACAGGCAAGAGGCAGGGAAGGGAGGGCAGCAAGGAAGGGTGTGTTTGTCCGGTGGTGACACTGTGATTGCAGTCCCGCTGGGGCTAGGAACTGGGCTAGGACACTTGCCCAGACTCATCTCTCAGGGAGGGAGCCGAGGTATGTATCCACTTGCGCTGTCAGTCATTGAGGGCTACTTCCAGAGAGTTATTCCCCTGGCACTTCCAGCCAAGCAGAGCAGCCTCTCTGGTTTTGGCAAAAGCCATTGGAGACGTAGTTCCTGGCACCAGAAGTTGGTCAGTGCTCACTGACGGGAGGCCGGAGGGATTTGCCCTTTCTGAGCCTCACAGTTGCCTCCATGGACGACATCAAGGCCCAGAGAAGTGTAGACACATGGCAGCCAGCACATGAGAAGCAGGGTGGACAAGGGCCCAGCCGCCTCCACCAACCTCCCCAGAGCTCCTCCCATGACCGCAGGCGGCCTCTCTGCAGGCGATGGGCTGCCTCCACTCCATGGGGCACACTGGGCATGAAGGCCGCCGGCCAGCTCCATGGGACCCTCTGAAGGGCCTCTCTCTTGGCTGCCATAGAAACAAGTGACCTAAAGACAAAGATGGCCACCCTGGAGAGAGAACTGAAACAGCAGCAGGAGTCCACGCAGGCTATGGGTAAGGAACCCCGTCATAGGCCCCGATGCCACATCTCAAGCCAGGGGTGTGGCTGGACGAGCATCGTCCATCTCTGTCCCCTGAGCATCCAGAGCGGAGACGAAGGGTACCAGCCACAGGCGGGTGGGCCTGACCAACCACACTGTTGGGCGATGACCAAACTGGGGTGCCACCTCCTACCCAGAAAGCACCTTCTATTTTCCAAACCCACCTCAGGCAGGGTCTAGAGCCCCATTTTGTTCCTGAGGACTCTGAGGCCCAGAGATGGGATATGAGCTCCTGTCCTGGGTCTGAGGTAGTACAGCGCTCCCCTGCCCTACCATCCCACGTCCACTCAATGCTGCAGAGACAAAGGCCCAGCAGCTGCAGGAGGAAGGCGAGCGCAGGGCGGCAGCAGAGAGGCAGGTGCAGCAGCTGGAGGAGCAGGTGCAGCTGTTGGTGGGTCGGCTGGAGGGCGCTGGCCAGCAGATCTGCTGGGCCAGCACGGAGCTGGATAAGGAGAAGGCCCGTGTTGACAGCATGGTCCGCCACCAGGAGGTGAGGCCGGGGCCCTTGCCAGCCTGGGCACCTGCAATGTAGGCTGCAGGGAGAGAGGGCTCCACTGTCAGAGAATGGGGGCTCATCTGTATTGGGTACCTGCTCCATGAGATACCTCCAGGTGTGGGGGTTGACTCATCTTTACAGAGAGTCTGCCCTGAGCCAGGCACTGGGGGAACAGTGATCCAGGGACAGATACTGCCCAGTGAGGCCTCAGTCTGGAGGAGTGCCCTACAAGCAAAGATGAACAGGTGTGCCACACTCTCCTGCCAGATGGCTAAGGGGTGCAGGGAGGGATGGCCACATCTGCCATGGGAATCCAGAATGGCTTCTAGGAGGAGGTGGCCTTTGAGCTGGACGCCCGTGACAGGCAATTAACCCATCAGCCAGGGGAAGGATAGGGTGGGCAGAGGGTGAGCCAGGGCCCACAGCTGTGCTCTGGGCAATGGAGCCTCACAGGAGTCCTCAGAAGTGTGGTTGAGGGAGTAGGTGATCTGTTGCCCAGTGAAAGGGGCAGGTCTGGGGGCTGTCCTGGCTGGGTCCACCCTCAAAAGCTCAGCAAGGAGCCAGGAGTTCAGTTGAGAGTTCCCAGGGTCAGACATGGGCCCAGGGTAGGGGAAGCCTTTCTACCCCAAGTGGGTGCTGTTCTCTGCCTTGTAAACTGTCACAGCCACCATGTATCAGGTGTCTGCTGTGACCCAGGCTTCAGGAGCCACAGACTCTGATGCTTACTCCTCGCTACAGCAACAGGAGGTAGATACTATTGTCACCCCCATTTTACGAATGAGGAAACTGAGCCTTATTGAGGTTAAGGAAGTTGCCCAAGGCCACATAGCTAGTGAGAGATGGAGCCAGGACTCTGAGCAGTCCAGCATTAGTTCTTCCTGCTTTCCATTCAGTGGGTATTAGGAAATGTGGGCTTCAGTGACATGGGATGATGTGACACTGGAGACCCAAGGAGAAGAAAAACTTAGTTCCCAGAATTCCTCTCCAAGTGGGGTCTCCGTGTGACTGGAAGGAAGTGGGGGTGAGACCTCCAGAGTCAGCCAACTACGTTCCAAGGGCCAGGGTCTTCAAGCTGGGGTCCTGCCCTTGACCAGGTCTGGTGTGCATCTGCCTGCTGCCAGCTTCCCCCAACCCCTGCCCTTCCATGTGTGTGACCAATGTTCCCTAGACACAGACACACGCCCCAGGGGGGTAGCAGCGGGGGGGTAGTAGATGCTATAGCCTCCTTAGTTCCACATGGCTGGGCCTAGCCCTGTGGGTCTCACAGCCTCCCTGCTTGTCTGTTCCTGCTTAGTCTCTGCAGGCCAAGCAGCGAGCCCTGCTAAAGCAGCTGGACAGCCTGGACCAGGAACGTGAGGAGCTGCAGGGCAGCCTGAATGAGGCTGAGGCCCAGCGGGCCCACGTGGAGGAGCAGCTGCAGAGCGAGCGGGAGCAGGGGCAATGCCAGCTCAGGGCCCAGCAGGTGAGAGTGGGGGTCTTCCTTTTTGCTGGAGAAGTCTCTGGCCAACTGAGTGCCTGCAGGGGACGGTGCCCCAGGGGCGCTTAGTGCCATGTGGCTCATTCAGGAGCCAGGCCTGAGCCTCCCCCTGCCCCAGGAGCTGCTGCAGAGCCTGCAGAGGGAGAAGCAAGGCCTGGAGCAGGCAACTACGGACCTGCGGCTAACCATCCTGGAGCTAGAGCGGGAGCTGGTGGAGCTGAGGGAGCGGGAGCGGCTGCTGGTGGCCTTCCCAGACCTGCACCAGCCCACTGAGACCCAGATCCAGATCCATGGTAGGGGACTGGGGATGGTGCCAAGGGCATGCTGGGGCTCAGGGCCGGCAGCTGAGGGCTTATGTGGCCAGGACACTGGGGACTGCAGTTCCCTAGCGTGCAGCAAGGGTGGAAAGCCGGGCGGCCAGCAGTGCAGCCCCTGTGGACCCACCACAGCACGCAAGCGCTTCATGCGTCATCCACTCTGCATAGAGAGGGATGTGAAAGCCCAACTGTGATGTGACTGCCTCTAGCCACAGCAGCCAAACCCAGACACAGGTCTGGTTGTCCCCACAGACCATGCTTTTTACCACATCACATGCTAATTCTTGCTTGACTTCTCTGTGTCCCCCTTCTTGGTTCTTGGAATGGGTCCCCAAACCATACCATGGGACTAGTCCCAAGGACACAGCCCCCAGCTGCCCACTGTCCTGGACCCCATGGCACAGGAGTGCTAGGTACCCGTCTTGGCACAGGATTGGATATCAGGTGACTTGGATTCTCCCAGCCTCTCCAGACCCCTAAAGCGCTGGGGCAAATCCATTTGCAGAGCTGGCAGGAAGATCTCCAGTTAGCTGCTCGTGAGACATCATCCAGGCCCTTCTGTCCCCTTCTCAACCACCCTGTGAGGCAGGTCATAGCCCCTTTTTACAAAGCAGGAAACTGAACCAGAAGGGGCAGCAATTCCCCCAGGCTCATGGAGCCAGAAGGAAGCATCCATCACAAAAGCAGGGGAAGCGCAGCCTTGCCATTCCCACGCTTGAGCTGGCCGTGTGACCTTGGACAGCTCACTTTGGCTCTAGCCTGTCCAAAACAGGGGGCCTTGTCAGAGAGATTCACTCTCCTCTCCTGCTTATTTGCTAAGTCTTTTTTGTTTTGTTTTGTTTTGTTTTTTTGAGATGGAGTCTCACTCTGTCGCCAGGCTGGAGTGCAGTGGCGCAATCTCAGCTCACTGCAACCTCCGCCTCCTGGGTTCAAGTGATTCTCCTGCCTCAGCCTCCTGTGTAGCTGGGACTACAGGCGCCTGCCACCACACCCCAGCTAATGTTTGTATTTTTTAGTAGAGATGGGCTTTCACCATGTTGGCCAGGATGGTCTCGATCTCTTGACCTCATGATCCACCCACCTCGGCCTCCCAAAATGCTGGGATAACAGGCATGAGCCACCGCGCCCGGCCTTGCTAAGTCTTTTGAGAGCTCTAGGTCCCACCCAGCTCTCAGATTTTATAATATGGTCATCTTCCCAGCAGGTGAGGGGAGAGGGAAGGGGGAATAAGGCCTCTGGAGAAGGAAGATGAGCTGGGAGGCCTGGTGCACTACACAACTCCCTTGCGCCTGCCGGGCCACCCACCCAAGCTGGTGTGCCTCCCTTCTAAGGTCCTGTCCCATTGGGCACAGGAGGCAGATCCAGCAGCGTGGAATCCCAGATAACATGTCCCACAGACTCTGGCAACGTCACAGATCACATGGAGAGGCAAGTGCAGGCCAACGACATCCGCATCCAGGTCCTACAGGAGGAGAACGGGCGGCTCCAATCAATGCTGTCTAAAATCCGGGAAGTGGCCCAGCAGGGTGGCCTCAAGGTAGGCCTGAGAGGGCGGGCCCTTGGAGACCAGGAGGAAGCCTCTGCCCGGGGAACTTGTGGAGAGCCCACCTCATCACATGAGGCCTTAGGCTGTGCTTTTGTGAAACATTTTTCACATTTCCAGAAGGCGTGAGGATGATCCAGTGCCTTCCAGTCCCACATCCCCTCTATAGCCATTCATGCCTTCAGGTGCAACAAGAAGCTTTGTCAGGGGTCGGGCGTGGCAGCTCATGCCTGTAATCCCAACAATTTGAGAGGCAGGCAGATCACTCGAACCCAGGAGTTTGAGACCAGCCTGGATGATATGAGACCCTGTTTCTAAAAAAAAAAAAAAAAAAAAAAAAAAAAAAAGCCATGTCAGAAAGAAACCTCCCCTTAATTGCTGCCTGCCTGAGGCTCTGCAGCTGAGAACAGGCCCTGGAAGGCTTCCTAGGCCCCGCCCCTAGGTGGAAGGGCCCATAGATACACACCTGGCCCTTCCCTCCCCATCCCTGGCTCCGACACCCTCTCTGAACAGTGGGGAGGGGACTCCTGAACCCTTCTAAGACTGGCTTTTTCTTTTTTGTAGCTGATCCCGCAGGACCGGCTCTGGTCCCCTTCTAGCAAGGGAACCCAGGGAGCAACACAGCCAGTCCAGGCCCAGAGCACATCCCCAGGGTGAGTGAGGCTTTACCGGAGGTGGGGCAGCTGGGTGGAGCATCCCCCGCACTCACAGGGGATCTTGGATCTGGTTTTCCTTCAGGCCCTTGGGCAGACAGCACCTTCCTGGCAGCAAGACGGGCAGGACCCTGCTGGGCCAGCCCTGCGCATCCCCACCTCGGCAGCAGCCCTGCGCATCCCCACCTCGGCAGCAGCCCTGCGCATCCCCACCTCGGCAGCCCTGCAGCCAGCCCAGCAAGTCCTTGCTGGAGGGTGTGACCCACTTGGATACCTGCACCCAGAACCCCATCAAGGCCTTGGTCAGGCTGAGGAAGAGACTGTCACCTGGCCGGGGACAGGCCAGCTCTGCACACCAGCCCCAGGAGCGGCCCATGTAGCCTGTGGCAGTGCTGAGGCTGGATGGCAGGTGGCTGGCAGCCCACCCGCCGTAATAAAGCCCCGGCCATTGGCCCACAGCAGTCTTGGCCTCACAGTATGACTGAGCCAAGGAAAGAGCCCTTTCTTCCCCGTCCTGGGCAGGGGCCACTGAGTCCCCAGCCATGCAGTTCAGTCAGTCAGCAGAGTCCTGGCACTATGCGCCCTCAGTAAAAGGGGCCTTCCTGCTTCCCTCCCGACAGAGGCTGTGGGATAGGAGAGTACACCCAGGGCAGAGGAAGCCCCTAGGGCCTGGGCTAGGTGAAGGGCCGTCTTTCCCCAGAGCAAGGGACGAGGGGTGAACCTGGGCTCAGTGGCCTGCACTGACTCAGAAGGGGGTCGGGTGGGAGTGGACAGGGGAAGGGCCAGTGAGGACATCTGAATCAGGCAGCGGGCAGCGACACCTTCAGCCTCCCACCCTGGTTCTGGACCTGTGCTGGCCACATTAAGGACCCAAGAGGTCACGCCTCCTTTCACTGCGGAACTCCTTGCCTTGAGGAAATGGTGACCGTCATGAAGGTTTCTCTAAATCCTGGAGGTCATAGCCCCAGGAGGCCACTGAAGGCAGGGCAAGGCCTCCCCCAAGTAGAGGACACCCTGTCTTTCCCATCCCTGTCCCTTGGGGGTCTCTTCAGCCCAGAATGCCATGCGGCCAAGACTCTGGGGTTTTCCTCATGAAGCCACCAGCCTGCCCTGAGCCACTTCACCTGTGAAGGACAGTCTCCAAAAACTTGCTGAGGCCTTCTCAGGGTACATGCTCCCAGATGCCTGAAGCATTTTCCCTTCAGAGAGAAGGGTTCAGAGAGAAGGGTTCAGAGAGAAGGGTCAAGAGGGGCCATGTATATAGCTGAGCTACCACAGCCTTGGTCAGCCCAATTTCCTGCTTCTGAGGGGCCCGGGAGATCCTGAGGGAGGCTGGGGTGCCCCGGGCACCCCCCTCTCAGGGGAGCACCAACCCTCAGCACCCTGAGCCAGGAGGCCTGTGCCCAAGTCCAGGGGTAGGACCTCACCAACTCCGCAGCCATGTATTCATTAGCTCCCAGTTCTAGAGGTCACAAGTCCAGATTCTGTGTGGCTGGGTATTTTTGCTCGGGGTCCCAGAGGGCTGAAATTGAGGCATCTACCAGATTGCGTTCCTTTCTGCCGGTTCTGGGGAAGAACTGGCTTCCGAGCTCCACTTGGCAGAATTCTGATCCTTGCAGCCATGGGACTGAGGTCCCCGTGTCCTCGCTGGCTGGCTGTAAGCCAGATCCTCTCTCAGCTCCTAGAGGCTGCCCACTTACCATGGGGCTCCCTCCATCTTCAAGTCAGCAACAGAGGATTTCTCATGCACTGAATCCCCTACATGCTTCAAATCCCTGACTTCCTCCTCTTCTACCAGCAGAAAACTACTTTGAATAGGCTCATGTGGTTAGGGCAAGGCTCACTCAAATACTTTCCCTATCTTCAGGTCAGCTTGCCATAAGACAACCCTACCATGGGCGTAAAATCCCTCCAAGAAGCCGGGCGTGGTGGCTCACGTCTGTAATCCCGGCACTTTTGGAGGCCGAGGCAGGTGGATCACCTGAGGTCGGGAGTTCGAGACCAGCCTGACCAACATGGAGAAACCCCATCTCTACTAAAAATACAAAATTAGCTGGGCATGGTGATGCATGCCTGTAATCCCAGCTACTTGGGAGGCTGAGGCAGGAGAATCGCTTTAATCCGGGAGGCGGAGGTTGCAGTGAGCTGAGATCGTGTCATTGCACTCCAGCCTCAGCAACAAGAGCGAAACTCCATCTCAAAAAATAAAAATAAATAAATAAAATCCCTTTGAGTCACAGTTCCAGAGATTATATTAATGCAAGACATGTTCACGGCAGGTGGCAGGGGGACATCTTGGGGGCCATCTCAGAATTCCCTCTACCACAGGCAGTAGAACCTAAGATAACTTTAAAATCTTAAAACACCCATACACATTTTACATCTTATGTTAAAATATAGCCACGTTTATTTTACTATTAAACCTTCCCTACCCCAACTCTTTGAAAAAAAAAAAAAAGGATGCCCCTGGATGAGGCACTACATTGATCCTGTGGCTTCGAGTATCCCGGTCGGCAACACAAAGCCGCAGCCAAGGAGTCCAGAACAGGATCTAAGGCCTCTGGTCCTAGCCAGGCCCAGGAAGGGAGCCAGGCTGGACGGGCAGTGGCACCCATGGCTCCCAGTGCCCAAGGACCAAGGGCAACAGGCAGACAGCCTTGACCAAGACGTATCCTGAAAGACGGTCAGGCCAGGGTACCCCAAGGCCAGATAGCTCCTCCCTCAACCCACCCCCCAATAAATAAGCACAAAACCTGGCCACTGTAGTCTCAGCCTCCAGGGATTCCCAGACAGGCCACAGGGAGCTCCCAGAACCCTGGGAACAGCTACACTGGCCCCATATTCTCCTTCCCTATTGACCTGGGAGCTGCCTGTGAGGAGGGCAGACTCATGTCACAGGATTACAGAGAAGGTCCTAAAGTGACCTCTTCCTTGACTGACAGGTCCCGGCCCTAGATCCTCAGCCTGTAGCTGTGGAGCCCCCCTTCCCAGTATGGACACAGTGGGGCCCTCATCCTTCCTCCCACCCAATGGGCTTGCTGTCCTGTCTATCCTGCTGTCCCATCCTGTCCTGTCCTGGGAGCCCAGGCTGAGGACCGGGGAGCAGGCAGGAAGGGTCCATCCCCACGTGCAGAGTCCAGCTGGGCAGCTAATCATCAGAGTAGCGGTTCCCTGCAAGGGAGAGGAAGAAGAATAGGGAGGGAGGCATCAGGTGAGGAGCAGGCGGAGTAGGCCAAGGGCCCCTGCCCCTGGTGCTCACCCAGGACGTTGAATTTGCACAGTGGGCAGGTCTGCTGGAGCATCAGCCAGGGGTCCACACAGTCTCGGTGAAACTCGTGCTTACAGGGCAGCACCCGGAGCCACTACAGGGGTGGGAGAGGAAGGTCTCAGGCCACTGAAGCAGGACTCCACATGGGGGTGCCTGGTCCCATGCCCCTCGCCTCAGCTGGGGAACTGAAACCTCACCGCTTCCCCCACCCCACTGAAATTCTGCTCTGTAGCCCTGGGGGCTGAAGGAGAAGGGCCTGGTGGGGGTGGTTCCAAGGTCCTGGGAGTAAGGTGGGAGGCATCACAGGTGAGCTGATGGCTGGTCTCTACCCAGGGCACTAGCCTGCTTGTTGCAGAAGTAGTCCAGGCACACGGCACAGGTCTCAACACCCGGCTCCGGGAGGCCCTGCGCCGCCCTGCTCAGCCGGCAGCGCCGTGTCTTGAGGGATGCCAGTCTCCGCACCACGCGGCGCTTAAACAGGTCCACCTGTGGGGAGAGGACAGGCACGGTCTTGCAGGCCCAAGGGCTAAGGGCTCTGGGGCTCCCTGGGGCTGGCTCTCACCTGGCCTCCGAGCTCCCGCTGGCTCTGCCGCGACGCCTGCCGCTGGGCCTGGACCACGAGGCCTGTGCACAGGAGCATGGCCACCAGTAGGATGGCATTCCACAGCTGCTGCAGGGGCTTCTGGGGAGGGAAGCAGTCATCAGGGACACGGGGCCGCCCCCACACGCCTCCCTTAGGAACATCTACCCCCAGGAACGCCAGGGAGCAGGCAGGTAAGGTGTGCTGATGGCCTCTGTGTCCCTGCAGTCCCCAGCTTCCTCTTCCGAAGGCTCCGTCCCTCCCACTGTGTGCTTCTCAGGATCACTCACTCTGCCCTACACGTTTTCCCATCCAGCTTCAAGAGGAGCCACATCCATTCCCAGCCCAGGGCTCTCTGGGCAACAAACCTGATGTTTTGCACACACAGAAGCTTCTATCTGGTAGCCTCAGAGACTCCCCAACCCAGCACCCAGCAACCTAGCACCCACCCTGGGACCTGCTCACTCTCCCACCCCCATCCTCCTGCACTTCCTCCTGATCGGCTTTCTCAGGCCCTGCCATCACCCACTCACCCATCCAGCCTGAACGTTCACACCCCCCAGTACGGGAGGGAGCCAGCCCCCAAGGCCTATTGCTTTGTTCTCCTGGGTTGGGGGGTGGTCTCTCATGCCCTCCTTGCCACCCATTTCCCACCCACAGCCAGAGGGTTCTCCCCTGTACACCAGGCCCCGCAGCTCCCCTGCCTGAGCTCCTTCCCTGTAGTGCCACCTGCCTCCTCTCAGTGTCCTGTGCTCCTGGCTCCCTCCCGTGTCTGTGCCTCTCCATACTGTTCCCTGTCTTGGGAACCCTCTTCCACCTTATCCCTTTTCTCAGCTACTGCCTCCACCACATCTTGCTCTAGAAGCTCCCTGACCTCTTACGGCCGGGTGAATGTGCCCCCTAACCTCCGGCTGCCCCGCCCTCCTCACACCTGCTCTACCCAGCGTTGTCTTGCAGCTGCCCTTGGGGGTCTGTGTGCTCCTATCTGTGGGAGGTAACCATAGCTGATGTGGCCACCACTCTAACCCAGTACCTCCCATCATCTTTGTGGAATGAGTGAATCTGGAAAGGAAATGTGACTGAGAGAACACTGTAAAGCCTGGGGGCCTCAGGCCCCTGGGCAGCCTCAGAGTGACTGAGGGAACAACAAGGATCTTGACTCAACTCGCCCCAGATGTGGTGTGGCTGCTGGGCTCTGACTACTCAACAGCTGGCTCACGAGATGGTGCGGCGGAGTAAGCAAAACACAGCACGCTCCCTCAGGTGCGCCTCTGCACAGGGTCTGTGGATGTCTTAGGACTAATACACACATTCACTTCAAAGCTCTCTGCAGCTGAGTGCTGCTCTGCCATCGTGTTCTTCCCTGACCGATGCTGAAGTTCATCTACCGTCATGTGGGGAAGAGGGGCTGAGAAATGACCTGATGTGAAGAGCTCACAGCTCTAGACAAGCCTGGGTGCTGCTAGTGCCACAGGCCATTGCTCTGCTCAGAGTGGAGGTGCTCTGGGGGCCCTCACTGGGAAGTGTCTGTGAGCCCCAACTCCCCTCTCCATCCTGCCCTCTTCTCTCCTCCAGCTGCAGCTGGGCAGTGCCACCTGTTCTAGGAAGCTGTCCCCAAGCCCCAGGCTGAGTGCCTTTACCATGCCCTAGAGGGTCCCGGGGTCACCACCAGCTCTGTGCTCACCCCAGCAGTGACAGCATGTCTCTGGCCTATCTCCTCTCCAGACTGGGCCCCCATGAGCCCAGGGCTAGAGCAGCCCAGTTGGCCAACACCTGCTGGGGGCTGTATACCAGGAGACTGGGGCGTCACTGCATGGCAGAGAAGTAACTCAAGAAATGCTTGTGGGCCGGCCGCGGTAGCTCGCAGGCCTGTAATCCCAGCACTGTGGGAGGCCGAAGCGGGCAGATCACCTGAGGTCAAGAGTTCAAGACCAGCCTGACCAACATGGAGAAACCCCGTCTCTACTAAAAATACAAAAAATTAGCTGGTGTGTGGTGGCACAGGACTGTAGTCCCAGCTACTTGGGAGGCTGAAGTAGGAGAGTTGCTTGAACCCAGGAGGCCGAGGTTGCAGTGAGCCAAGATTGCACCATTGCACTCCAGCCTGGGCAGCAAGAGTGAAACGCTGTCTCAAAAAAAAAAAAAAAAACCTTGCGGACAGAATACCCTTGAATGCCCTTGATGCCAAGTGTTGGAAATCCAGGGATGATAAAACATAGCCCTGGCTGTCAGGAGACAAAGTGACACTCCTGAGCCCCATGCCAGGACTGAGTGGCCATTATGGCGTAAGTTCTCCAGGGCAGAGCCTGCTCTACAGCTCCATGCCTCAGAGCAGCCAGCTGGCTGGGCTGAAGGTATGGCCAGCCTGAAGCTCTGCTGCAGTCCAGAGACCCAGCCTCGCCAGGCTCACTGCATCCTGGGGAGCCCTATGTGCCCCAGGTTCAGTGCATCTTGGGGAATGTACCTTGTAGAGCCCCAGGTGAGGATGGAGGGCAGGAAGAGCAGTAAGAACGGTTCATTAGCCAGGGATGGTGGCTCACACCTGTTATCTCAGTACTTTGGGAGGCCAAGGTGGGCAGATTGCCTAAGCTCAGGAGTTCGAGACCAGCCTGGGCGACACAGCGAAACCCCATCTCTACAAAAAATACAAAAATTAGCTAGACATGGTGGCATGTGCCTGTAGTTCCAGCTACTTGGGGGGCTGAGTGCTGAGTGTCACCTGAGCCCAGGAGGTCAAGGCTGCAGTGAGCCAAGATCGTGTCATTGCTGTTCATCAGACCTTCCTGATACATGAGTGTTGCTGCTCTGGACTCCCAGAGGCTGGAGGGATGGTGACTGGGCCCTGGGGTCAGGACTGAGAGCCCAACACCCATCAGGCCAGCCACTGAGATGCCTACTCCAGCCACCCGTCAGACACCTCAGCGGCCATGGCCACCCAATAATTGGGTTGGGACCACCTTGACCTCGGCCTGCAGCCTGGCCAAGGCTGCTCAGCTCTGCCCTCTGGAGCAGCCAGACCGACATGCAGACTGCACACAGCCCCACCCCAGGCCTCTCACCAATGCCTGACCTGTCCAGAGGCCTGTGTGGGCTACCCATGACAGGGATACACAGAATACCGTCCCTGTTCACAAATGAGGAACCCGAGGCCAGAGAGGTGAAACTCCCAGCCTGAGATCAGTCAGCTAATGTTTCCGAGCCAGGATTCGATCCCAAGATTGCCCCACTGGAAGTTGCCCTGCACAGCCCACGGTGGCCAACACCTGCTGGAGGCTGTACACTAGGAGACTGGGAGGTGACTGCCCAGCAGTCCAGGGACTCAAGAAATGCTTGTGGACAGAATACCCTTGAATGCCCCGATGCCAAGCGCTGGAAATCCAGAGACGATAAAACACAGTCCTGGCTGTCAGGAGACAAAGCAGGATGGGCTGTCCCAAGAAGCCCAGGAACAGCCTGACCACGCCTTGCTGTGATACAAGAGGCAGAGAGGGGACTTCAAGCTGGGCTGTAAGCGAGGCTTTCCAAAGAACGGTGGCAGGATGAGTTGTGAAGGTTCTAGCTAGACTAGGACGTGTGGACACAGAGAGAAAAGGTGTCCACGTCTACAGCCAGGCGTAGACAAGGCCCAGTGGCAGAAGGCCAGGGCATGTGTAGTCATTGGTACAGGGTGGCCAGAGCATAGGAAAAAGGACTAGAAAAACAGAGTGAGTGAGTGATGCAGAGAGCTGTGAAAGGCACGCGAAGGGGTCTGAACTTTATTCTACAGACAGTAAAATAAGGCTTCCCAATGACTGCAGAACGTGAGGACAGCAGCTAACACTGACTGCACGTGACCTGGCCCAGGCACCCCACTGAGCGCCCACCTGCACCATGTCTCTGAACACTCACAGGACTCCTGTGGGGTGGGACAGGCCGTCCTTGCCACCACGGTAGGGAGAAGCCACAGGATTTGCAAGACAAGGCCATGTATGTGGCCCCATGAGCCTCCTTTCCCTAGGCCCCATGTCATCTGCTAGCACCCACCTGCTCCTGGGCACGACTGCCTCCCAGGCAGACCAAGTCCTGCCATCCTCCATAGCCATCCTTGGAGAGGCCACAGGTGGTCCATAAGGTCAGCTTCCACTCAATATTGGCAGACAGGGACTCTCCGCTGGTGATCTCAGCTGTGGCCTGGGTCCTCCTGGGAGGGCCAGATGGAAGGACTCTTGGAAAGAGAGGCCCAGACCCACCCAATCCCAGCTCTGCAGGAAAAGGGTACCTATGACTATCACCCCTGTTGGCCTTCCACTTTACCCCAGGCCTTTTCTCTCTATTGGTTTTTCCAGTTTTCACACCAGCCAGGCCAGGGAAGCCTGCAAGCCCAGGGAGTCCACCTTCCTCCTTGCTGGGGCCAGTCCCCTCTGCCCACAGAGCCACCTCCTTGCTCCAAGCTCCAGGCTCTGGCACCTCCTTCCCATCCCCTCACCCAGTTTTCAGCCTGGGAAAGGGCAGTCTTTTTTGTTTGTTTGTTTGTTTTTGAGACAGGGTCTCCCTTTGTCACCCAGGCTGGAGTGCAGTGGCACAGTCACATTTCACTGCAGCCTCTACCCCCAGGGCTCAAGTGATCCTCCCACTTCAGCCTCCCGATTAGCTGGGACTACAGGCATGTGTCACCACACTCAGCTAATTTTTGTATTTTTTTTTGTAGAGACTGAGTCTTGTCATGTTGCCCCGGCTGGTATCAAACTCCTGGACTCAAGTAATACTCCTTCCTCGGCTTACCAAAGTGCTGTGATTACAGGCATGAAACACCATTCCCAGCCGAAAGGGCAGTCTTAAAGCTAACAGTTGGCCAGGCGCGGTGGCTCACGCCTGTAATCCCAGCACTTTGGGAGGCCGAGACAGGCGGATCACGAGGTCGGCAGATCAAGACCATCCTGGCTAACACGGTGAAACCCCGTCTCTACTAAAAATACAAACAAATTAGCCAGGCATCGTGGTGGGCACCTATAGTCCCAACTACTTGGGAGGCTGAGGCAGGAGAATGGCGTGAATCCAGGAGGTGGAGCTTGCAGTGAGCTGAGATCGCGCCACCGCACTCCAGCCTGGGCAACAGAGCGAGACTTCATCTCAAAAAAAAAAAAAAAAAGAGCTAACAGTTAGGCCGGGCCCTACCAGGCCCAGTCACAGCGGCAGCAGGGGCAGCAGCAGCAGTAGTGGCAACGGGGGCTCACGCCTGTAATCCCAGCACTTTGGGAGGCCGAGGCAGGTGGACCTGAGGTCAGGTGTTTAAGACCAGCCTGGTCAACGTGGTGAAACCCTGTCCCTACTAAAAATACAAAAAAGTAGCTGGGTGTGGTGACACATGACTCTGATCCTAGCTACTTGAGAGGCTAAGGCAGGAGAATCACTTGAACCTGGAAAGCAGAGGTTCCAGTGAGCCGAGATTGCACCATTGCACTCCAGCCTGGGCAACAAGAGTGATACTCCATCTCAAAAAAAAAAAAAAAGGCTAACAGGTAAGACCCTGGTCCCAAGCCCCCTCAGCCCATGGGAGAGCCAGGGGCTCTCTGTACCCAGGGTCAGTCCTTTGAAGTCTAAATGCCAACTCACTGCAGCAGTGCATCCAACAGCTTGGTGACATTGGAGGAATAATGGAGGACGATCACTGGCCTAAGCAGAAGCTGGGATATGTCCAGCTGCAGGGAGACAAGGAAGTCAGCAGGCCTGGGTCTCCCTTTCCCCAGCTTGCTTACCCTCACCGCCTGGTCTGATTTACCTCTCGGACCACGTTGTGGTTCAGGATGAGGAGAAGCAGGGCAGAGGCTCCCAGGAAGAGGGCCCGCCGCATCTGCAGAGGGATAGAAGGCAAGAGGCTAACATATACCCTGCCTGCACACCTGTCTCACCACCTGCAGCCCCAGCTGCTCTTAGTTCCTGGCCCTGCAGTGAGCAAAACTCTGGACAGACTAGCCATAAGCTCCTGGAAGTCAAAGGTGGAAACTGCTTCCTTCCTCCTGCCTCCCTTCCAGAGGCGCTGTGCCTTCCCGGGTCCTAGCAGGGCAGTCCCCACAGTGGCTGCTAGCAGCAGCTCCCCCCGCATCCCATACTCTCAGAGCTTGGTCAAGCTTCCCAACCTCTCTCTGGCCTCTTCTCACCTCCCTGCTTCGGAGCCGTACTGACTCCATTCTTCAAACTGGGGTGCCGTGACCCACCCAGGCCTAGAGCTTCTCTGCAAGCTCTTAAGGGCCCATCTAAGGAGGGCCTGGCTCTAGCAGATGCCTTGGAATCCCTTCCTCCAGCCCCTCCCCCCTAGACATCCCCTGCACCTGCTGGACCAGGGCCTTGGGATAGGCCTGCGGGCCACTGCCCTTATTCTCCTGGTGGAACTGGGCCACCTGCTCCTTGCCCACGTATGCCACTGCAATCCAGCCTTCCACCGGCGCCTCCTGCTCGGCATCCACGATGTCCATCTGTGTGGCAAGGGGCCATGAGCAGCGGGAGGCAGGGTGTTGGGGAGGAGGGAGCCGGGGTCATCACAGTGGATGCAAGGCCAGAGTTCGGAGAGCATCTGGCTCTCAGGTTTGGGAAGCCTGAATGCTGGGTGCCTGGGGAGCCTGGGGAGGGGCGCTGGACTGTCAGGGCTTGGTGGAGGATGAACGTCGCTTCTGGGTGCGGGGTCTCTAGGGAGGGTTGGGAGAGGGGTTTAGTGATGCGGCCAGAAGGCTCAGCAGCGCTCACCAGCAGCAGGCGACCGCCCAGCAGGGGCGCCGGGTCGGCTTCCGAGCCGATCCTGACGCCCTCCAGGACCAGAGCGTCCTGGCGCGGCAGTCTCACGTCCACCCGCACGGCGCGGGCTCCGCCCCGCCCCGCCCCGGCCGCCGGCTCGCTGCCGTCCGCCGCGGCCCCGGGCCCCGCCAGGCCCAGCCACAGCGGCAGCAGGGGCAGCAGCAGCAGCAGCGGCGACGGGGGCGGCGGCGGAGGCGGCGGCGGCGGCGATCTCAGCGCGGGGCGAGCGGCAGGGCCCATGGCCCGACCCGACGAGTTGGCGCAACAGTGGGGCCGGGGGTCCCGGGCGCGGGGGGATCGGAGGGAGAGAGGCCGCTGCCGGACGGGGCGGGGAGCCGGGAGGGGCGGGGCCGCGGCCGGACGGGGAGGGGCACCAGGAGGAACGGGGTGGGCGCTTGGCGTCTCCCGCGCCCAGACTTGGCCGCGGGCGCCCCCTGGTGGCCGCGGAGAGCTTAGGCGCTAGCGGCCGAGGGTGCTGGAGAGGGGCGGAACCGGGATCGCAGCAGGAAGGCGGGAAGTCAGAGAGAGGAGGTTCTCGCAGCCAGCGGGGTGTTCCGGCGGCGGACGCGTCAGCGGGGCAGACAGGAAAATAGTTGAAAAGGGCGACCTGGGGGAGCAGAGACACGATCAGAGCCCGAGAAGGGCAGGAGCAAGGGATGTCTAAGGGACCTGGTGGCAGGCCCTTATTCTGCGGCAGCCCCACTGACCCACGGGGTGGCCAGGGCCAAGTCACGTCCCTCTCTTCCCCGGTCCTCCCTGTCTCGACCCCACTAAACAGCAGGAGGCAGAGAACCAGAGACTGGCATGGGAAGCCGACGGGGGAGATGAAGGGGCAGGGGAAAGGGGCTGGGGGCCAAGGCAAGATGAAGCAGGCAGGGACCCAGTGCCTCAGTAGGACTGAGAGGCTGGGTCACTTCCCTCATCTGTGAAATGGGCACCATAGGCCGGGCGCGGTGGCTAACACCTGTAATCCCAGCACTTTGGGAGGCCGAGGTAGGCAGATCACCTGAGGTCGGGAGTTCGAGACCAGCCTGATCAACATGGAGAAACGCCCCCATCTCTACTAAAAATACAAAATCAGCCGGGCGTGGTGGTGCATGCCTCTAATCCCAGCTATTCAGAAGGCTGAAGCAAGAGAATCGCTTGAACCCGGGAGGGGGAGTTGCGGCGCCATTGAACTCCAGCCTGGGCAACAAGAGTGAAACTCCGTCTCAACATACATACATACATACGTACATACATACATACACATATACATACATACATAAGGACCGTGTAAAATCAACCCTGCCTCACCCCCAGCAAATAACTCAAATGTCTACTGGAATGTGGAAGTCCCACTACTGTCCTAACTACTAACTACTGTCCTAACTACTAACTACTGTCCCACTATTGTCCGTTTCTCCAAGGGTTGGGGCTGCTGGGAGCTGGCTCAATCTGAAACCTGAGCCTTTAAAAATTGTATGGTGGGCCAGGTGCGGTGGCTCACGCCTGTAATCCCAGCACTTTGGGAGGCCAAGGTGGGTGGATCACGGGATCAGGAGATTGAGACCATCCTGACTAATAAGGCGAAACCCCGTCTCTACTAAAAATACAAAAAATTAGCCGGGTATGGTGGGGGGCACCTGTAGTCCCAGCTACTCGGGAGGCTGAGGCATGAACCCGGGAGGTGGAGCTTGCAGTGAGCTGAGTTGGTGCCACTGCACTCCAGCCCGGGCAACAGAGCGAGACTGTCTCAAAAAAAAAAAAAAAAAAAAAATTGTATGGTGATATAAGGGCAAGGGTCAGATGAGCCACAACCTCTTTTTTCTCCAGAAATATTGAAATAATTTTACAGTGAACACCTGTATGAACACTGATATGGGATGACCAAGTTGCTCCTGAAGAAGCGTGAGATGGGAATATATGACAGCCCCCGATATCGGCCTAAAGACAGACAAATGGAACATGAAATAGGCCAGAAACTGACCCACACATCTAAAGATGCTGTACGTCAGAGGAAGCACTGTGTTTGTGGAGATAGAAGGAGGCAGTATCATGGACTGTTTGGTAAATTGTGCTAAGAAATTCAATTAGCCATTAGGAAAAGAAATGAAATTAGACCCCTATTACATACACATCATATACAAAATATGAATTCCATATAGATTAAAGACATAAATAAGAAAAGTAAAAGTTTAAGCATCAAAAAATTATTTATGTATTTGTTTATTTTTGATACAGGGTCTCTCTCTGTCGTCCAGGCTGGAGTGCAGTGGTGCCATCTCAGCTCATTGCAACCTCCACCTCCCAGGGTCAAGGGATTCTCCCTCCTCAGCCGCCAAAGTAGCTGAGACCACAGGGGTGTGCCACTATACCCAGCTAATTCTTTTTTTTTTTTTTTTTTTTTTGTAGAGACAGGGTTTCGCCATGTTGCCCAGGCTGGTCTCGAACTCCTGGACTCAAGGTATCTGCCTGCCTCAGCCTTCCAAAGTGCTGGGATTATAGGCATTAGCCACTGCACGTAGCTAGATTCTCTGTTCTGTTCCATCGGTCTACAGTAGTCTCCTCTTACCTGAGGTTTTAGTTACCTTCAGCCAACCAAGGTCCAAAAAAATATTAAATGGAAAATTCCAGAAATAAACAATTCGTAAGTTTTAAATTGCATGCCATTCTGAATAGCGTGATGAAATCTCTTGCCCTTCCTCTCTATCCCACTCTGGATGTGAATCTTCCCCACGCTGTAAATGTTACCACCTGTTAGTCACTTACAGGCCTCAGAGTTATCAGATTGAAGAAACACAGTAGGTGTTCAGCACTACCTGAGGTTTCGGGCATCCACTGAGGATCTTGGAATGTATTGCCCAAGGATAAGGGATCACTACTTGGATACGTTACTAACCTTTTTTGTTTTTTGTTTTTTGAGATGGTGTCTCGCTCTGTTGCCCAGGCTAGAGTGCAATGGCATGACCTCGGCTCAATGCAACCTCTGCCTCCTGGGTTCAAGCGATTCTCCTGCCTCAGCCTCCCGAGTAGCTGGGACTACAGGCGCCCGCCACCACACCCAGCTAATTTTTATATTTTTAATAGAGACGGGGTTTCATCATGTTGACCAGGATGGTCTCGATCTCTTGACCTCGTGATCCACCCACCTCGGCCTCCCAAAGCGCTGGGATTACAGGCGTGAGCCACTGCGCCCGGCCACTAATGTTCTCTCATACGTATGAAATCACTCTTCATAAGCTACAAAATGCACCGTGGAACCCCTGTGGTGCCTGTGGAGAGGCTTGCTTCTCCAATTCTGTGACTGTTCCAGCCCATCTGTCAGCCCCAACACAGGGTTGCAAGGATGCACCCGGTAATCAGCCAGGTCTTTGGCTCCATGTTCTGCCTGCCCCATCCCCACTTTCTCCCTACCCCTCACCCCACGGACCTAGTCACCCCTCAACATACACACTCCAACCAGATGCAGGTCCTTGTTCACGCTTGTCCGCCACCTAGAACACAGTTCTGCTTCCCCACTAATATCTACATCCTAGCTTTCCATCAGTGGGAGCCGGAGCCCCCTTGCAAACTTGGTGGGTAACCAGTTCCCTGTGGTGTGTTCTTCCATGGGGTAACCCCTGGTTATCCCAGAAGGGACAAGAGCTGGAAGATGTCATCCCAGTGTGGGTGGGTGTAGCTCAGCCCAGCCAGGGGCTTTCTGCTGCTTTGGGGGTGAGGAGGGTTAGGGGGTGAGGAGGGTTAGGGGGTGAGTAAAGAAACAGTGAAGATTGGAGCCAGTGCTGGCGGGGGGCAGGGTACAGTGTAAGCCCAGGAAATGAGGCCGCCAAGGATGGGAGATTGACTGCAAGGAGATGAGTGACCTTGAGGCCCTGCCTAGGAGTGGAGTGTCTGAGTAGGAGGGGACTGGAGGACCCCAGAAGGGAGGGAAGGGATGCCAGCTAAGAGACAAGCAGGCCGCCCTGCTCCCAGGGATGGACGACAGGATGCTCAGCCCTGTGGGCTCTCTCTGGAGTAGCCCAATCCACAGATCCAAGCTCCCAAGAGAGGGTGGGGAGCTAGAGAGGACAGGGCTGTCATTCTCTCGCCATGGGCCTCTGGGCAAGCCACTTCCATTTTCTTTGTTTTTTTCTTTTTTTTTTTTTTTTTTTGAGACGGAGTCTCGCTCTGTCGCCCAGGCTGGAGTGCAGTGGCGTGATCTCGGCTCACTGCAAGCTCCACCTCCCGGGTTCACACCATTCTCCTGCCTCAGCCTCCCGAGTAGCTGGGACTACAGGCGCCCACCATCACACCCAGCTAGTTTTTTGTATTTTTAGTAGAGATGGGGTTTCACTGTGTGAGCCGGGATGGGATGGTCTCGATCTCCTGACCTCGTGATCCGCCCGCCTCGGCCTCCCAAAGTACTGGGATTACAGGCATGAGCCACCACACCCGGCGACCCACTTCCATTTTCTTGGCCTTCGTCCCCAGTTGTAAAATGGGAGCCTGGACTAAATGACTTGGGAGGGCCTTTCATCAGACATGCTGTGATTCCAAGTAGCTTGTTTCTTGGGATGCAAGGTTTCCTGGCCCTGGGCTGGGCAGAGACCTGCATGGAGAAGGCCCCAATTTCTCTGTCTTTCCTTGCTCTGTAAAGTTGCTGGGGACCTAGGAAGAAATAAAGCTATTAATGAAAGTGCGAGGCATGGATTATGTTAGCTCAGCGGTGGAAGCGGGTGGTGATGAGGATGAAATGTTTTAAAATTGGTACCAGGAATGGGGTGTATGATAAGGCCAGTGAATTTTGTGAACCTGAGCCCTCTGCTTCTCTTCCTTTGCTGTGAAATGAGTTATTTGGTCACACACCAGGCTGTGCAAATGCCATACAAATGGATGAGGCATTCCATGAGTACACAGATGGTGATGCTGGCAGAAGGATGAAGGGCAGGGAAGGCAAATCCACATCTAGAGTATGTGTCTGTTCCAGTGAGCATGAACCTGGGCCCCACCAATGAGGAAGAGGCCAAGGTAATCAAGCTGCCACCAGGTGGCAGGCTGGTCCCTGGGGAATGTGGCCACATGGGGCCCAGTGGCTTCATTTTGTACAAAAAGGGCCTTGAAGAAGACAATGCCTAACTCGACGGAATGTGTCACCATCAGTGGGGGCTTCAGCCCAGTGGCAACAGGGACGGCCAGGCCTGAGGTGGTGGTATTTTTAGAACATGGAGGTCCCTAAGATCCCTTTACCTTATGGACATGAGCTCCAGCACATAAAATAAGTTGTCTTCAAAGATCTTAAAGTGTCCCTTGATTGTTTAGTTCCATCTGCCACCTCCCTCCACTCACCCAGATGCTCAGAGGGTCGACAACTCACTCAAGATCACACAGGGCAGATGCAAAGTAGCCGCAGCGTAATTGTGGCATGGGCTACAAAGTCTAGGGATTCCTGCTCCTTCCTTGGGCCCAGCTCTCAGGGACAGGGTGAGTGTCATTCCCACAAATGGATATCAAAGGTCTTCTCGGTGCTAGGCACTGGGCATGGAGCAGTGACCGTAACCAGCAATGGTTTCTGCCCTTGAGAACAGATAGAAAACCATAACCACATACACAAGCAAGATCATTTCGGGCCACAGTAGGTGCCACAGGAACGAGATAAAATAGCATCAGAGAGGTGCTGGTGGCCAGAGGCCACTTCAGCCTCATTACCAGGGAAGGGAGACCCCTCTAAGAGCTGGTGTGTGGGCTAGCACCTGAATGGCAAGAATATTCAAGAGAAGGAACAGAAAATGCAAGTCAAAACAGTTGATACCAGCTGGGTACAGTGGGTCACACCTATAATCCCAGCACTTTGGGTGGCCAAGGTGGGAAGATCACTTGAGGCCAAGAGTTCAAGACCAGCCTGGGCAACATAGTGAGACCCCCATCTCTAAAAAAAAACCCACAAAAAATTAAAAAAAAAAAAAACAAAAAACCAGCCAATAGCTTCACTGTGTTCCAGGTACTCTTCAACGTTCTTTTTATGAATTAGCTCATTTAATCTCATTCCAATCATATGAGGTAGTAAGATTATCACTGCCACTTTACAGATGAGAAATTGAGGCAGAGGTCAAGTAACTTTGCTAAGTTATAGAACCAGGACCCAAACCCAGGTAGTCTGGTTCCAGAGTTGGTGGGCCCACCCCTATGCCATTCTGCTCTGAGAGGTCACTGGCGTGGGAACAAGCTTGCCTATGGAATCTGGACTCTATTTTAGCTCTATTTGGGGTGGAAATGGCAACCCATCCTTCCCAAGGGAAGTCTCCAGGCCCCTGCCAGCTAGCGCCAAAGCCACAGCAGGGGCCCCCAGCACCCCTCCGGCCCTCCCCTCCCCTCTGGGGGAGTCCTGAGGTCCCAGCTCCCTGCCCCCTGCCTCTGTGCTCACAGCTATCTGGGCCACATCATTCTAAAGGGATTTGGCTCTTGGAGACAACTGGAGACTGGTGAGAAAGGGCTTAGGGATTAGACAGTGATACCCAGGAAGGTAAAGGACTTAATCAGGGGTTCAACTGTGGGAAGTGGGGTGGGGAGAGGATTTTGTTTCTTTGCAAAGCCAGGCTGGACTGCGGAAGTGAGGAGGAAATGGGGCTCAGGGGAGGAGCCAGACAGGCTGAGTTTCTCACTCTCTGATGTGCCTTCAGAAGCAACACAATAGTCATAATAATCCCTCACCTGTGTGCGCCCACCTCTTCCCCAGCCATTACTTCACTTGCAATTTTCACAGCGATGGGATTAGTTCTCTCACCAGATCACAGACACCCAGAGGAGGCAGGTGACTTGAGGCGGCTGCAAGCCCCACAGGGCTGGGCTGGGAGGAGGGGAGGAGGCTGGGGCCAGGGCTTTTCTGCATGGCTGCCTGCAGGCACAAGGGCTTTCCAGAGAGTTCGTGCTGCCCTGGCCCCGTGGAAGTGGAGTGTTCCACAAATATTTGTTGAAGGGTTTAAAAGACTGTTCTTTCCAACTCTCAAATCACAGAGCCAATCTCTTTGCCACCCCCTTCCCCCTGGCACCACAGATTTTGAGGCCAGGGCACGCAGGAGGCCTCTGATCTCAAGGCCAGTGCCCTCATTTTAGTGAGGAAACAACCAAGGTCTAGAAGGCACGGGCCAGCAGCCCTGAGGAGACCCCCAAATGTGCGCCTTGCAGAATAGTCACGGCAGCACATTAAGCAAGGACATGGTCTCCAGTTCACACACCGGACTCCCAGTCCAGTGCTCCTTTCTGTGCACAGAGCTTCCCCCCAAGAAGAATCTGAAGCACAGGGCTCTGTCAGCACTAGGACTGCCACCCCAACGCTTCTCCTAGATCTCTGCGTGCCACCAGCCTTCTTTAAGTTGTTCACACTCTGTGTTCCCCTAACCAAAGTCCCCAGCAAGATATATCCATCACAGAAGGCTCTCCCCTCCAGCCTGCCTGACCCGGGAGACCTGGTTCTTCCTGTTGGGCCACACTGTTCCCTGATAGTTGCCACTACAATGCAAAATAGTCCACACCAAGGCCAGGAAAGGGGACATCTGGTTGGCAGAGGGTAGCTCAGGGAGAAGCTCCTGGAAACAGTATTTGATCAGAGTCTTGAGGGCTGGGGAAGACCTGGCAGGAGGATACAGGACACAGCAGCAACTCTCACAGAAGCAGGAGTGCAGAGGTATGTCTAAAGGACAGTGGGAAGCTTCTCAGACTGAAATAAAGTGTGTAGAGGGGGCAAGTGGCCCTTGGTGCCACAGGGAACGCTGGGATGGGGTGGGGGTAGGCCTCAGATGCAGATCAGTGGGATTGAGTTGACTCAGGAAGGAACCAGGGAGCCATTGAAGATTCTTGAGCAGGGGTGCAACATACCTAGCAGGGAGGAAGAACTGTAGGGCAGGGGTTAGGGGATAGAGAAAAAGTGGGGATGGGAGGGAGGGACTCTCTCTCGGTAGCCAGCTCCAAGGACTTCACCAGATTATTTATTCAGGTTTTTTGTTTTGTTTTGTTTTGTTTTGTTTTGTTTTTTGAGACAGAGTTTCACTCTTGTTGCCCAGAGTGGACTGCAGTGGCGCAATCTTGGCTCACTGCAGCCTCTGCCTCCTGGGTTCAAACAATTCTCCTGCCTCAACATCCCAAGTAGCTGGGATTACAGGTGCCCGCTACCAGGCCCGGTTAATTTTTGGATTTTTAGTAGAGATGGCGTTTCACCATGTTGGCCAGGCTGGTCTCAAGCTCCTGAACTCAGGTAATCCACCTGCCTCGGCCTCCCAAAGTTCTGGGATTACAGGCATGAGCCACTGAGCCCAGTTAGTTGGTTTTGTTTTGTTTTTTTTTTTTTTTTTTGAGACAGAGTCTTGCTTTGTTGCCTAGGCTGGAATGCAATGGTGCGATCTTGGGTCACTGCAGCCTCCACTTCCTGGGTTCAAGCGATTCTCCTGCCTCAGCCTCCCAAGTAGCTGGGACTATAGGTGTGCGCCACCATGCCCGGCTAATTTTTTTTTTTTTTTTTTTGGTATGTTTAGTAGATACGGGGTTCACCATGTTGGCCAGACAGGTCTTGAACTCCAGACCTCAGGTGATCTGCCCACCTCGGCCTCCCAAAGTGCTGGGATTACAGGCATGAGCCACCCAGCCTGGGCCTATTTAGGATTTATATGATCACATTAACTAGCTGTTTTACGGTGGGCCGGAGGTAGGTTAAGTCTCAGTGGAGGAAGAAGAAAGAGGCAGCTGTTGAACCTGGGAGGCACAGGCCTGGGGAAGGGTTCTTTACTGAGGCTTTTATTTGGGTAACTTCAGATGCGGGGAGGGCTGTATCCTGTTGGGTGAAGGTGATCGTGTACTTTCCTGGGTAACTTCTGCAGGCAGTTCCCAGGCCCGTCCACACCTTGGCCTGGGAACATTCGGCCTAGAAACCACAAACTTGGGTTTAAGTCCCAACTCTACAAGTGTCCACCTATGACCACCTCTCCCTCAGGCTCCTCAATGAGTCACCTGACCTGCCTACCTTACAGAATTGTCCCATGCTTAAGTGACAAGCTAGATCTGAAGGTACCTTGTGAACTGTAAGTTGCTGAACCAATATAAAAGGCTGTGTTTCTTTTCTTTTTTTTTTTTTTTAGAGGGAGTCTTGCTCTGTCACCCGAGACTGGAGTGCAATGGCATGATATCGGCTCACTGCATCCTCTGCCTCCCGGGTTCAAGCAATTCTCCCACCTCAGCCTCCTGAGTAGCTGGGACTACAGATGCACACTACCACACCTGGCTAATTGTTGTATTTTTAGTAGAGATGGGGTTTCACCATGGTGGCCAGGCTAGTCTCGAACTCCTGACCTCAGGTGATCTGCCTGCCTTGGCCTCCCAAAGTACTGGGATTATAGGCATGAGCCACCGCTCCTGACCAAGATGGTGTTCTTCTATAATAGTTTCCTTTGAGTAGGCTCTACCCTGGAAAGAACATCCTGGCCCTGGAAGGGTCTTATATAAAGATCTTAGCCATATATCCAGTGAGGAAGGCAGCCCTGTCCTGCCCCAGGCCAGAAGCCAGTGAGACTAACCAGGGCAGAGCTGCCTGAAAACTCTCTGCAGAGGTGGGCACTGGGGGCCTCAACCCTCACTCTGCACCCTGCAGCAGACCTCTATGGTGGGGGCCACACCAAGGGCAGAGCAAAGTCCTTAAATGTCTTTAACAGGCCTGGTGCCTTTGCCTCCGGGTAAGGAGAGAGACTGGGGACATTCTGCTTTCTCTCTCTCAGAGACTTGAGTGTTGAGGGAGCCGAGGTATGGCTCTGGGAGATGAGATGCCCACAGACTCCTCGGCCTAGCTCTGCATTAATTCCAGGCCATAAGGGGAGGGCACAGCTAAGCACTTTCCATGTGCCAGGCAATGGGCACTCCACATCTGTCATGCCACTAACAACTTTGGATAAGCCATGCCTTGTCTGGGCCTCAGTTTCCCAAGCTGTTAAATGAGGTAAGTTGCATGATCCCTGAATGATCTATATTTCTCTCTCCCTCCCAGGGTTCTGCCAGCACCAGGATCTGTGGCTCTATTGGAGCGTTTCTTACATTCATTCATTCATTCATTCATTCATTCAGGAAACATTTATTAATAATCCCTGTAGGCCAGGCACGGTGGCTCACACTTGTAATCCCAGCACTTTGAGAGGCTGAGGCGTGAGGATCACTTGAGGTCAGGAGTTTGAGACCAGCCTGGCCAACGCGGTGAAACCCAGTCTCTACTAAAAATACAAAAATTAGCCTGGCATGGTGGCGTGCACCTGTAATCCCAACTTGGGAGGCTGAGGCAGGAGAATAGCTTGAAATCGGAAGGCAGAGGATGCAGTGAGCCGAGGTCGTGCCACTGCATTCCAGCCTGGGTGACAGAGCGAGTTTCCGTTTCAAAAAAACAAAAACAAAAACAGAACAATCCGTGTGCAGGATGCTGTGCAGTCCTGCACTATGGGAGCCTGGTTAGAAGAGCTCATTAGATAGCACCTTTCAATCCCTCCTTGTTCAGAGGCCCAGAGAGCTCAGGTGCCTCGCCCAAGGTCACACTATGAGCTAAGAGTAAATTTGGAACTAAAACTGAGACTCCCTGCCCTTCTGATGCCCACTGGCCTCAGTCCCGGTGGGCGCACTTGCTCGCTTCCTGCCTGGGTTTCTGACTTCAGGAGGGCAGAGGGGGCCCATGTCAGAGCCTCCCGTGCCCCAGTGCAGCGCTCCCTACCCCGCCCCTCGGGATCCTTTAAGAGGCGGGGCTTGGCTGCCAGCTCCGCGGCCCGGGCAAAAGGCTGGGACTTTACCCCGGGTGGCGGCGAGGACGAGTCTGTGCTCCATCAGCTGCCGCACCCGCCGCCTCCCGCCCCCAAACCCCATCCCTGCGGTTGAGCCACGATGAGCGGCAGAGTCGGGGATCTGAGCCCCAAGCAGAAGGAGGCACTGGCCAAGGTGAGCCCTAGCCCTGGCCCGGGCTCCCGCCCCGGGCTGTGGCCCTCGCCCTCCTGCGGCAGCGAGAAGGGACGGGGCTGGTGGGGGCCGAGGGTCCGTGGCGGGCGGCAGCGGGAGCAGAGGCGGCTGCCCCAGCCTGGCCTGCGCCCCGGATGGCTCCTTCCTCCCTCTGCCACCCTCAAGATCCCAGGAAGTTTGGCCACCCCCCGCCCAAGCTCCAAGCAGCCGTGGCAGTGCCACCTGGGAAGAAGTGGTTGCTTGTGAGTCCCCAGAGGCCGCTGAGCGCACAAAGGCAACATTCATCCTTGGGACTGGCAGCCGGGCCCTGGGGCAGGGGCAGGGGCAGGGGCCCAAGTTTTCTCCCATTTCCGGGAGGCTTTCTTCTTGCAGGGGCAGTGGCACGATGGAAAGGGCTCTGGATAGCTCCTTGGGAGACTTGGATAGCTCCTGCCCCAGCACCAAGCCGCTGTGAGACCTTGGGCAAAACCCTGCCCTTCTCTTTGCTCCTTGATGCCATGGAATGAGGAGGTTGGACCAGATGATGTTGAAGGGAACACCTCCACGTGTGAATTCCAGGCTCCCCCCATGACGCACTGGGTTGGGGTTAGTTTGAACTGAGACCAGCCGTCCCGTCTTGCATCCCAGACCCCTGCCTGGCTCAGGACTTAAGGTTTATGCTCCTCAGAAGGCAAGAAGGTGAGCCTGGCTTTGCCTTGGCACCTGTGACAAGGAGGGGGCAACAGTTTGAGGGCTGGACCTTTCTCTTCACCAACTAAATCTCTTCTCTGTCACTCCTGGGGAGTGAGGAGGTCGGCTGTTCTCTGGGCAAGAGCCGATTGGGTCTGGCCCCAAGATTTGGAGGCTCCACAGCTGGGGAGTTTTCCATGGCTGGGAAAGGTGGGGCGGGGGGCAGATGTCTCCTGCCACTGACAGCAGTGGGGAGGCACCAGCTCCATGAAGGCTTTGTCCCAGGCTGGGCCTCCCCCATCCCAGGAAGTCTGGACAGGGAGGCTTCAGATTTTACTGCTGACTCGCAGGAGAGGTCAGACAGAGAAGGGATTAGGTGGTGATTAAACTGGAGAGCAGGGGCTGGTTAGGGTCCTTTTTTTTTGTTTTGTTTTATTTATTTATTTATTTATTTATTTATTTATTTATTTATTTTTGTTTTGGTTAGGGTCCTTAGAGAGGGGTAGCTTCATGCCTGCAGTTTGGAGGAGCAGTTTCCCTGGAGCATTGGGAGCTGCTTTGTGGGGTGGGGGGGTCTGAGTCCCTGGCCGACCTAGGCAAGGGGCAGAGGTGGCCAGTCCTCGTTAGTCTCCTCTAGGACTGCCCTGTAGGTCAGTGGCCAGGGAAAGGTCAATGGCTGGGAGCAAGAGGCTCAGGGAGGGCATATGGGGGCCCGCTCACCTACCAGGGAGTGAGAGGTTGGAGGTAGGTGTGGCTGTCCCTTGAGGTCAGTGTCCACCTCCTTTGTTTGGCACTGCCTGCATTTTCCCATTTCCTGGCTTCCCCTATTGGAACCGTTCCCTCCACCTGAGTTGCCCGCCTCCCTCCCCCTGATGCCTTCGAAGTCCTCCAAGCCCAGCACAAATGCCAAGTTTTATAGGAAGCGATGTGAGACCACCTCTTTCTTCCCTCTGCTCCCCAGCAAACTCCTCACCATTCCATGGGGCAGAAGACCATGGTGGAAAGAGCATGTGCTCTGGACTCAGAGAGACCTGGGTTTGCAACCCAGCTCTGCGAATGACTAGCTGTTTGACCTTGAGCATGTTACTTAGCCTCTCTGAGCTTTAATTCCTTCATCTGTAGAATGGGGACAATACTTCTACAGGTTGTGAGTGAGGAGTATATAAGCTACAGTGCCAGGATCAGCGCTGGGTGACAGGGAATGCTTGGTAAACTGACAGTCTTTACTGTAGTCCGTACCAGAGTGCCTACTATCACGATTAGCTGGGAACACATCTGCCTGCCCCCAGACTGGTGTGTGGGAGCCCTTGTTGTGGGGCAGGGGCAGTGTCTCACTCCTTTCCCACCTCCTGCCCTGCTACCTGGCACCCCCTGACAAGAGAGTACTCCAGGCAGGATGAGTGCCCAGGTAGTGTCTGCAGAGTTGAACCATGTTAAAGAGGGGTCCAGCAAAGACCTCAGTGGAGAGTCCTGGGCAGAGGGCAGTCAGGGTGGGCCCTACCACTCACCCCGATGCCTCTCCCTACAGTTTCGGGAGAATGTCCAGGATGTGCTGCCGGCCCTGCCAAATCCAGATGACTATTTTCTCCTGCGTTGGCTCCGAGGTGAGGGAAGAGGGGCTGCGGGAGGCTGCGGCAGGGGCCTGTTCTGGGCAACAGAATGGCACCCTCTGAAAACCCTGCCCCTGGCAATTGGGGCATCTGGAGTGTCCAACCTTTAGCGCCAAAAAGCCCTTGACAATGACATAAGCTCAACCTTCCTAGTGGATAAAGACACTGAGGCTCAGAGAGGTGAAGTGACTTGCTCCAAGCCACACAGTGAGCGAGTTGCAAGCAGAGAAAAGGGGAGAGTCCAGGTCGGCTGACCCTTGGCCCACAGCCTTTTCCATCCACTCGAGAAATCTGCTCTGCTGAGGGAGTTGGGGAAATGGGCTGAAGAAAAAGTGAGAAAGGCCCCAGCCATGTGGGTGGTCAGAGACAGAGCCGAGTGTAGAACCAGAGTCCTGGCCCCTGCTATGCCCTGGTGTGATGGCAGATCCCTACAGACCACAGTTTAGGCAACTTGAGGGAGGGACAGAGTGCATGGGGAACCTGAGGGGCACAGCCTGACCTAGGGTGACAAGAGTCTCCTCAAACCACCACCAGGCTCTAGAGCCCAGGTCCTGGTTCCAGCTCTTCCCTGGCCTGGCTGTGGTGCCTGGTTCAGAGTAAACAGTTCCCTAGGATCCTCCTCTGGAAGAGCAGGACAAAACCTGCCTGCTGCCAGACGTGGCATGACAGAGCTCTGCATGTGGTGCTGAAATGCACACATTTCTACTGGCATGAGGGTCAAATTCAGCCCGGTTCCCCAATCCCTGAGATGTTTCCATTCTTTCCCCTCCTCTCCTCTCCTGTGATTCAGGTCATGTGCCACCCTCCCTGATTCTTCTGACACTTTTTTTTCCCCCTCTATATAGAAATTTTATTAACAGACATAGAAATAATAAACAAAATTCCACTATGGCCAGGTACGGTGGCTCACGCCTGTAATCACAGCAGTTTAGGAGGCTAGGTGGGCAAATCACTTGAGGCCAGGACTTTGAGACCAGCTTGGCCAACATGGTGAAACTCTTATCTCCACTGAAAAATACAAAAATTAGCTGGGTGTGGTGGCAGGCGTCTGTAATCCCAGCTACTCAGGAGGCTGAGGTGGGAGGGTCGCTTGAACCCGGGAGGCAGAGGTTGCAGTGAGCTGAGATTATGCCACTGCACTCCAGCCTGGGTGACAGAGCAAGACTCCATCTCAAAAAGTAGGCTGGGCACAGTGGCTCATGCCTGTAATCCCAGCACTTTCAGAGGCCGAGGTGGGCGGATCACGAGGTCAGGAGTTTGAGATCAGCCTGGCCAATATGGTGAAACCCCGTCTCTACTAAAAATACAAAAAAATTAATGGAGGTGGGCCGGGCACGGTGGATCACGCCTGTAATCCCAGCACTTTGGGAGGCCAAGGCAGGCGGATCACAAGGTCAGGATATTGAGACCATCCTGGCTAACATGGTGAAACCCTGTCTGTACTAAATATACAAAAATTAGCCAGGTGTAGTGGCGGGCGGCTGTAGTCTCAGCTACTTCAGAGGCCGAGGCAGGAGAATGGCGTGAACCCGGGAGGCGGAGCTTGCAGTGAGCCAAGATCGCGCCACTGCACTCCAGCCTGGGAGACACAAATTTGAGATTCCGTCTCAAAAAAAAAAAAAATTAGCAGAGGTGGAGGTTGCAGTGAGCCAAGGTTGTGTCACTGCTCTCCAGCCCGGGTGACAGAGTGAGACTCTGTCTCACTACTTTTTTTTTAAGTAGAGACCTGGGTTTCACCTTGGCCAGGCTGGTCTCAAACTCCTGGCCTCAAGTGATTCGCCTGCCTCGGCCTCCCAAAGTGCTTGCATCACAGGTGTGAGCCACTATGTCCAATCAGAAAATTCCACTATGTTCTAGCAGAGCTTAAGTTGTGGTGTAGAATCATATCCTAAAATATTAAAGTACAAATTATGCCCTATTATTTTAATTTTAATTATTATTATTTTTTTGAGATAGGGTCTCACTCTGCTGCCCAGGCAGTGGGCATGATCATAGGTCACTGCTGCTTTGAACTCCTGGTCTCAAGTGATTTATTTATTTATTTATCTATTTATTTAAAGATGGAGTCTTGCTCTGTTGCCCAGGCTGGAGTGCAATGGTGCAATCTCGGCTCACTGCCACCTCCATCTCCCAGGTTCAAGTGAATCTCCTGCCTCAGCCTCCTGAGTACGTGGGATTATAGGCTCCCACCACCACGCTGGCTAATTTTTGTATTTTTAGTAGAGACAGGGTTTCACCATGTTGGCCAGGCTGGTCTCGAATTTCTGACCTCAGGTGATCTGCCCACCTCAGCCTCCCAAAGTGCTAGGATTACAGGCGTGAGCCACCGCACTTGGCCGTTATTTTTATTTATTTATTTTTTTTTTTTTTTTAAACGGAGTCTCACTCTGTCACCCAGGCTGGACTGCAATGGTGCGATCTCAGCTTACTGCAACCTCCGCCTCTCAGGTTCCAGCGATTCTCCTGCCTCAGCCTCCCAAGTAGCTGGGATTACAGGCACATGCCACCACGCCCAGCTAATTTTTTTTTTGTATCTTTAGTAGAGACAGGGTTTCACCATGTTGGCCAGCCTGGTCTCGAATTCCTGACCTCACGATCCGCCCGCCTTGGCCTATTTTTATTTTTGAAACAGGGTCTTGCTGGCCTCAAACTCCTGGGCTCAAGTGATCCTCCCACTTAGCTTCCTGAGTAGCTTGGATTACAGGTACACACCACTGTGACTGGCCCTATTATTTCTTTATGGACACATAAAGACATGCACATGCACACCCTAGGAGTCTGGGGGCAGGTGAAGAAATGTATTTTCCTTTTCTTTCCAGAAATTTCATAGAGCTGGCATGCTCCTGAGAGGCTGCCTGTAAACATCTGAGAGCAGATGCATCCAGGAGCCTCTGGAAGTGTCACTTGCCCCTTTCCCCAAAAAAGCTTCCATCCCATCCCCCTACCCCAGTCTACCGCCCAGAGAGGGTGGAGGGGCAGTGTGGGGGCGGCAATGGAATCAGTCCAGGCTGGAGGAAATTTTGGCCCAGCATTTGCTGAAGGGCTGCAGCTAGAAGCAGGTGGGTGGAGAGAGTGGGAAGATAGTAGCCTTCTTAAAGGGCCAGTTGCAAAACGATCCAGCAGACTAGGGAGCTGCTGTTCCGGGGAGAAGCATGGTTTCTGAGAGCCATTGAACAGCAATAACAGCTCTCTTACTGAGGCAGGGGCCAGTGAGGGGTCCTGGCAGCTGGTCTGTCGATTCCTGGGGAGCCTCATACTTCAGGCACAACCTACCCCCTCACAGTGGCGGTCATTCAAAGAGCGTGGTCATTCTCATTTGCCAGATGAGAAAACAGGCTCAGATTGGGGAAAGGACTTACCTGAAGTTACACAGTTAATGTGAAGCAGAATCAGGGCAGAAACCTAGGGCTCCAGCCTCCAGGCCAGTATCCTTTCCAGGAAGCCACCCCTGCTCCTTAAAGCCAAGCTCAGCTTCTTACAACAGAGGAAGTGTCTCCTCTGCATTTCATTTGTGCCTCACATTTCCCGGGCAGGAGCTCAGGCCTGGTCAGAACCTAATATGAATCTCAATTGGTTTTTTTGTTTGTTTGTTTGTTTTGTCCTTAAAAAAACACAAAACCCAAAAATTAACAACAAAAAACCAAGGCCTGGCATAGTGGCTCATGCCTGTAATCCCAGCACTTTGGGAGGCCAAGGTGGGAGGATCACCTAAGCTCAGGAATTCAAGACTAGCCTGGGCAACACAGCAAGACCCTGCCTCTACTTAAAAAAGAAAAAGAAAAATTAGCTGGGTGTGGTGGTGTGCACCTGTAGTCCCAGCTACTCAGGAGGCTGAGGTGGGAAGTTGCTTAATCCAGTAGTTTGAGACTATAGTGAGCTATAATTGCACAACTGCATTCCAACCTGGGCGACAGAGCAAGATTCTGTCTCAAAGAAAACAAACAGCCTTTTCTCTTTCTCTCCTTCAATCTGACAGAGACCTTTCAAAAAAGCCACACACCAGCAGAATGTCTGTCCCTAACCTAGGTGTGGGCTTGGGGCTCCTCTTCCTCCCTTTCTCCACTGAGGGCTTTAGTTTTCTGCTGGCTTCCAGGCGCGGAGAGCAGGTCCACAAGTCTCCTCTGCTTCCCCCTGACTAAGGCTGAGCTCTGGGCACCCCAGCAAGAAGGATCAGACAGCAGGATAAAACAAGGATGTGGTGGAGGCCCTGGGAGGAAGGCAGAGCCAGTCTGAGTCTCTGCGTTTTACAGGTCTAGGGAATGAATGAACCACCACCACCCCGACGGCTGTTCCTGAGCTGGGTTCTCGCAGTGCCCCAAGTCATGCTTTGAGTTGCCCCTGACCAGGTCAGCAGGAGCCTGGAGAAGCCTCAATCAGGCATGGGGAGGCCCCAGGTGTGGTACTGCCAGGAGCAGGTAGCAACTCTGGGAGAGCCCTCACAGAAGATGCTGGATGTTGGGCCTTGGCAGATAAGGGTTAACTGGATAGCCTCCCCACGATAAGGGGCTCACAGTTCGCCACCACTCCTGTTTCCTAGGAAGATAAGGGTTCTTCTCACAGTAGTGGTGTCCTTCCTATGGAAGATTCTCATTTTCATGGTCCAACTCCCCCATCTTGAGAGGACAGTGCCTTGCATCTTCCAAGTGTTTCTAGCTTATCAGATGATTTGGTCAGAGGTGCACAGGATCTCGTCCAAGGTCAAGCAGAGAAATGAAGAGCTGGGAAGCAAACCCAGAAGATATTCCTCTAAAAGCTGTCCCATGCTATCACGGCAGCACACGAAGAAGGATGGGATTCAATTCTGCCAGGATGTGTCTGGCACCTGTGATGCGTGTGGCGTTGGTCAAATCTCTTGAGCGAGCCTATGGGCCCGGGAGAAGGGACTGATTTTCGTAACAGCAGAGTCAGGGAATGTGCTCGGCACTCCCAGAGAGCGATGGTTAAGGGACCAGTGACAGTCCAGAGGGCAGCCTGTCTGGCCCAGGTTCCAGGGCTGTCAGCAGATCTAGATGCCAAATCCACAGAGGACATACAACTGAGAGGGACAGTTCATAGGTCAGATGGCAAAACTGATCAGAATCTGGATCTCAAAACTGTTTAAAGGATGGACTGAAGTTGACTGTAACATGAGGAAATTTGATAGGGAAGGATCTAAGGTCTCTCCTCTCCACGTATGCAATGGAGGCGTAGCAGTGGCACAGGTGAAAAGGATTGGGGGGGGGGTTCAGTGCCTATTAGCTCCACCTGAGTTAAGGGTGTGCCTGTTGACAAGAAAGTTCTTAGGCCGGGCACAGTGGCTCATGCAATCCCAGCACTCTGGGAGGCCCAGGCGGGTGAATCATCTGAGGTCAAGAGTTTGAGACCAGCCTGGCCAACATGGTGAAACCCCATCTCTACTAAAAATATAAAAATCAGCCAGGTGTGGTGGCACGTGCCTGTAATCACAGCTACTCAGGAGGCTGAGGCAGGAGAATCGCTTGAACCTGGGAGGCAGAGGTTGCAGTGAGCTGAGATCGCACCATTGTACTCCAGCCTGGGAGACAAGAGTGAAACTCTGTCTCAAAAAAATAAAAATAAAAAATGAAATAAAAGAAAAAGAAGGTTATTAGACAACACCTGGGGCTCTGTGTGGCTCTTAAGAGCACACTCTGAGGGGGCCCTGGAAAACTGGAAAACATTCAAAGGGAAGTTATTTGCATGGACTTGAGACCAAGCTGTGGGGCTTGGTAAAGGCTCCAAGGATGGGCAGCATGATGGTAGGGGAGATGCAGGGTGACAGCACAGAATTTTCCAGTCTTAGAAGTGTTGTCATGTGGCTAAGGAGGCGATCCTAATCTCGGAGTATCTCTGAAATGAATCTCAGCTCAGTATATCATGACAGCTGAGTGCAAATTGCAGCTATGATTACCTGGGAGTAAGTGGCCTTGGGGGTCAGTGAGGTCTTTGTGTTCAAGCTGGAGCAGGACAACTTTTGGGGCATCATGCATAAAGAGGTGACCCAGGTGAAACTGAATTCTGAAACTTGTCAGGAGCCCTGGGAGGCAGACCCTTTGTGTGGCTTTAGGGAACGTGTGGGCCCTTTGAGGACAGGACAAGGTTGGGTGGAGGCTCATCAACTCCTCTATCCCACCGGGCTGTTCTGCCAGCTCTGCCACAGATTACAGGGGCAGCTATATTCATCTTTGTTTTTTGTTTTTCTTGGGCCGGGATCTTGCTCTGTCACCCAGGCTGGAGTATAGTGGTGAGTTCTCAGCTCACGGCAATCCTCCCACCTCAGCCTCCCAAGTAGCTGGGACTACAGGCACATGCCACTACCTGTGGCTAATTTGTTTTTGTTTTTGTTTTGGAGAGACGAGGTCTCACTGTATTGCCCAGGCTGGTATGTTCATCTTTGAACCATGGTGTCAAGGTCTCAAGATTGGATGTGAGACTGTGGAAGAGATAAAGTTTGCCTGTGTAAGGGGGAAGGCCGAATGATAAAAGGATCCAGGGTTCATTTTCGCTGAGAGGAGAGAAGACCTTTAAGTTGATTTTAACACTGGAGTAAAGCTCTTTTGACCCTGAAGTTACAATGGCTGCCCCCAGCTGCCCTGAACTTTGACCTGCTCTCCTCGCAAACCTGGGGCCTCTGGTGCCCCAGAAGCTCTCAGTAAAGGCTCTCATGTTAGCTTCTGCTTGTGGGATGGTCTGAAGGTTAGCTGGAGACATGACTGAGAGGAACTGGCCCTGTGATGGGAATATGGGAATCTCCCCATCCTTGGACACCCAGTCCTGCTAACCTAACCCTGACCAGAACTGTTTCCCTGTTACAGCGAGAAGCTTCGACCTGCAGAAGTCGGAGGCCATGCTCCGGAAGGTGAGACACGTTTGACTCTGAATCCCACTGTTGCCTCAGTTCCTCCCCATCAGAATCACTCCTTGCGTGGACTTCTTTTGCTGCACCTCCCATCCCGATCACAGCTTTTGGCTTTGAGTATCAGCTGACCACTGTTGCCTTATCCCTCTGGGACAAACTGCATTCCCTTCCCTGGCAACACAGGCTTTCATAGCTCTGGGCCAGGCAAGAATGGTAATCTGTTCTGCTAGGACCTCTAACACAGGCAGGGCCTTCTTTTCCATTCCTGCCTAATGCCTTCTGGTGACCACTTACGATCTGGTGGTCCATTCACATTGTTGCTTATTGCTACGTGCCTATTAAACCTCCCCCACCATCCCTGCTTTTTGTTTTCTTTTCTTTTTTTCTTTTTGGAGACAGAGTCTCGCTCTGTCACCCAGGCTCAGGCTGGAGTGCAGCAGTGGCACGATATCGATTCACTGCAGTCTCCACCTCCTGGGTTCAAGAGATTTCATGCCTCAGCCACCTGAGTAGCTGGGATTACAAGCGTGTGTCACCACAGCTGGCTAATTTTTCTATTTTTAGTAGGGACAGGATTTTGCCATGTTGGCCAGGCTGGTCTTGAACTCCTGGCCTCAAGTGATCCATCCACCGTGGCCTCCCAAATTGCTAGGATTACAGGTGTGAATCACCATGCCCAGTTGTCCATCCCTCCTTTTAAAAATTTCCCCATTGTGTCTTTGTAGCACGTGGAGTTCCGAAAGCAAAAGGACATTGACAACATCATTAGCTGGCAGCCTCCAGAGGTGAGCACAAATTATCCCACCTCATCCCTATGCTAGGCCTTTCAGACCCACAACCTGGGTCCTGGGTCCACTGGATTTGGATCCTTAGAGGAAAGGTCTGACAATGCCCACTGAGCCCTGATGGTCTCCAGAATGGGCATCTGTTGGTACCCAGGGGAGGGAGATAGAGAAAGATACTGATGAACCTGGAGTTCACTGACCCTGTGGTCCAGGCAAGGCACGGGTGCCTGCTGACCAGGCGGCTCCTCTGTGTCTTTGCCCAGGTGATCCAACAGTATCTGTCAGGGGGTATGTGTGGCTATGACATGGATGGCTGCCCAGTCTGGTACGACATAATTGGACCTCTGGATGCCAAGGGTCTGCTGTTCTCAGCCTCCAAACAGGACCTGCTCAGGACCAAGATGCGGGAGTGTGAGCTGCTTCTGCAGGAGTGTGCCCGTCAGACCACGAAGGTGAGTTGACCACAGTACAGGCATTCCAGCAGAAGCTGGGATGTCACACAGGAATATAAACACAGCTTCAGGGCCAAGGCCCAGAGTTTTTTGTTTTTTGTTTTTTAGTTTTTAAAACATTTTTAGTAGAGATGGGGTTTCGTCATGTTGGCCAGGCTGGTCTTGAACTCCTGACTTCAAGTGATCCACCCACCTCGGACTCCCAAAGTGCTGGGATTACAGGTGTGAGCCACTGGACCCGGCTGAGGGCCAGGCTTTGGGATTTCCTAGACCAGTGACATTTCCAAGTTTTAGAATATTCCCATATGTCTATTTTGCCATGTAGGGACTTTAAAACAATGATCATCTATTGTGGCCATCATTAACACCCAAAACTATAAGAATGGCAATAATCTCAGATTAAAAAGGAGTCTTTTAGGAGGTTGCAGTGAGCCAAGATCATGCCACTGCACTGCAGCCTGGGTGACAGAGTGAAACTCCATCTCAAAAAAACAAAACAAAACAAAAAAAACAGTCCTTTACATTGAATAAATTTAGCTTCATAAAAAACTCACTACGTTTTTGTTATTTTTCTCATTTATCTGGGGACCCAGTGAAATCTTATTGTGGACCAACCCATCCTTGAGCAAGTATTTGAGCACCACTGCTGCAGATGATCTCAGATTCTTGCTTCTCTAATTCTGTATTCAAAAAAGATAAGGATGGCTGGGTGTGGTGGCTCATGCCCGTAATCCCAGCACTTTGGGAGGTTGAGGTGGGCAGATTGAGCCCAGGAGTTCAAGACCAGCCTGGATAACATGTCAAGAGCCTGTCTCTGCAAAAAAAGTAAAAAATTAGCTGTGCATAGTGGCACATACCAGCTACTAGCGAGGCTGAGGTGGGATGATCACTTGAACTTGGGAGGTCGAGACTGCAGTGAGCCGTGATCGCACCACTGCACTCCAGCCTGGGCAACAGGGCTAGAACCCTGCATCAAAAAAGATAAGGATAGCTGATTCCCTTACTGAGAAAAAGGCTGAAGAACAAGCAGGAGCTGCCACTTCCCTCCTGCCCTCCTCTCAGCAGTTGTAAAGATCCAGTGAAATGATGCCATAAAGTCCAGGAACATTCCCACATTCATCTGCAAACGTTCACAGAGAGCCTACTGTGTGCAGAGACCCTGCGGAGCTGGGGATGCAGGAAGCATTAGACGTGGATGCACCCGAGGGTTCAGGGTGCACAGAACATCTGTGCTCGGGCGTTTAAGTGGCTCTATGGGTACCGTGCACAGAGCACACAGTGACTCAGGAAGTGGGAGGCCATCAGGCCAAACTGCAGAACCAAAGCCATCTCAGATGTCATCTAGATCCACCCAGTCATGTACTGGATAAGAACACAGAGACCTAAGCAGGAAGAATGACTCACCTAGGCCACAATTCTGGCCTGGGGTGATTATCTCAATTTGGAAAACTCTAGGTCCGGCCCTAACTAGCTCTGATTGCTCTATGGGTGCACAGTGCAATCATTTGCCTTGGACTGGAGTGGGCTTCTGAAGTAGGACAGCCTGACAAGACTTCCTGCTCTCTGTTCCCTGCAGTTGGGGAAGAAGGTGGAGACCGTCACCATAATTTATGACTGTGAGGGGCTTGGCCTCAAGCATCTCTGGAAGCCTGCTGTGGAGGCCTATGGAGAGGTGAGGGGCAGGGGTGAGGAGGAAGGGGGCAGAGGTAAGGGGAGGACTAGTGGGCCCCTCTGCTAGGCTGTCCTGTGGGATGGGTGAGGCGATGGGGGCAGATTCTGAGCCTGCTGGAATCAAGAGTGATTGTTTCCACAGTTTCTCTGCATGTTTGAGGAAAATTATCCCGAAACACTGAAGCGTCTTTTTGTTGTTAAAGGTAAGTTGGGAATTTCTTGTGATAAAGCCAGATGGAAAAGAGGGGTCAAAAATATGACTGGGGCAGATGGAGGGCCAAACAGTGAGCCAAAAGAGGGGTCTAAGGACATGTTCAGAAGACTGCTGCCCCTGCTAGTGTGCTGGCTCACGCCTGTAACCCTAGCACTTTGGGAGGCCGGGGCGGGAGGCTCTCTTGAGCCCAGGAGTTTGAGGCCAGCCTGGGTAACATAGCAAGACCTCATCTCTATAAAACAGTTAAGGAAATGAGCTGGGTATGGTGGTGCATGCCTGTAGTTCCAGTTTCTCAAAGCTGAGGCAAAAGCATTGCTTGAGCCCAGGAGTTTAAGCCTGCAGTGAGCTATGATTGTGCCACTGCACTCCAGCCTGGGTGACAGAGCAAGTCTCCGTCTCAGAAAAATAAAAATAGGGCTAGGCACAGTGGCTCACTCCTGTAATCCCAGCACTTTGGGAGTCTGAGGTGGGCAGATCACTTGAGGTCAGGAGTTCAAGACCAGCCTGGCCAACATAGCAAAACCCCATCTCTACTAAAAATATGAAAATTACCTAGGTGTGGTGGCCCACACCTGTAGTCCCAGCTACTCAGGTGGCTGAAGCACAAAAATCACTTGAACCCAGGAGCTGGAGGATGCAGTGAGCCAAGAGCTCACTGAGGCTGAGGCAAGGGCACTGCTTGAGCCCAGGAGTTGAAGACTGCAGTGAGCTAAGATTGTGCCACTGCACTCCAGCCTGGGTGACAGAGCAAGACAGTCTCAAAAAAATAAAATAAAAAGACTGCCTTTCACATATGCAGACTACTTTACAGCTCACAGAGCTTTCAGTATTTATGACCTCCTTTGAGCCACCCAGCCTGATGAGATAGGAAGAAACCATTTGATTATATCCACTCTACAGATGGGAAGGCTGGACCTCAAAGATGCCCATGCTGAGCTGCACACCCTGGGCTGCCTACGTGGGGTCCACAGCCCTCGTGAACATGTGGCCCAGCATGGGCTGCTGGGAGGGTAAAAGGTGCTGCAGAGGATGCTGCCAGGGACAGACTGGGCACTGCTCCCGGCCTCACATTATCTGGTCTCTGTTCCAGCCCCCAAACTGTTTCCTGTGGCCTATAACCTCATCAAACCCTTCCTGAGTGAGGACACTCGTAAGAAGATCATGGTCCTGGGAGGTAAGTGGTCCAGACTGTTCTCAACTCCAAAGGATGGGCTGTAGCCTAAATCGGGTCCAGCTTTAGGGGTGTGGCCGTAGCCACCATGGCGAAAGCTCCCCCTGCTAGTTTGGGAGCAGTGGGACCCAGGAGCAAGCTGGGGCAGAGCTAGTGTGTTCGTCTGTTTTCCTAAGAACTCTTTCTCTCAGACACTCTAGAAGCAAGCACTGGGCCCATTATTGTACATTCAAAGATGAATGAAACTCCAGTTCTTGCCCTCAAGGAACTTACAGTATAACAGGAGACAGAAGACCTTAGAAAGAGAGGCTGGGTGCAGTGGCTCGTGCCTATAATCCCAACACTGGGAGGCTGAGGTGAAAGGATCACTTGAGGCCAGAAGCTCAAGACCAGCCTGGGCAACAAAGCGAGACCCTATCTTTACTAAAAAATAAAAAATAGCTGGGCATAGTGGCGTGCACTTGTAGTCTTAGCTATTTGGAGGCTTAGGCAGGAGGATCCCTTGAGCCCAGGAGTTCAAGGTTGCAGTGAGCTATGATTGTGCCACTGCACTCCAGCCTGGGCAACGGAGCAAGACCCTGTTTTTTAAAAAAAGACCTAGAGAGAGAAAGCTATGATATAAACTAGAAAAGACAGTAGAATAGTCACAGAGAGGGTGCCACAGAGGTTGCAGGAGCAAGGTTGCTTTCAGTTGCGGAAAACTAGGAGCAGCTTCATTTGACAAGCACATAGTATGAGCCAGGCCCGAGCTAGTGCCAAGACTACAAAGATGAATAAGACAGAGTCCTGGCCGGGCACGGTGGCTCATGCCTGTAATCCCAGCACTTTGGGAGGCCGAGGCAGGCGGATCGCTTGAGCTCAGGAGTTCGAGACCAGCCTGGCCAACATGGTGAAACCCTGTCTCTGCTAAAAATAGAAAAATTAGCCAGGTGTCGTGGTGGGCACCTGTAATCCCAGCTACTTGGGAGGCTGAGGCAGGAGAATCGCTTGAACCCAGGAGGTGGAGGGTTGCAGTGAGCCGAGATTGCGTCACTGCACTCCAGCCTAGGCAACAGAGACTCCCTCTCAAAAAAAAAAAGGGGGGGGGGGTCCCTTGAAGGTCTTTTGGCCTCTCTGGGAAGGCAGACACAAACAAATCTGTCAGCATGCTATGGTAAATGTATGGAAGGGGAAACCACAAAGTGCATGGGAGCACTCAGCAGGAGCATTCACTCCACCTGAGCTAGGCAGGGGGTGATGCCTACCTAAGCTGCATGCTATGGAATAGTAAGAGTCTGCCAGATGGAGCAAGGCAGGAAGCTGCTTGGCAGAAAGAAGAGCATTGAACAAAGACCTTACATAGTATGGCAGAGGCAGCTGTTATAGAATGTAAGGCAGGGTATGGCAAGGTCTGAGGCTGGAGAGGGAACCAGGAGTCAGGCCCCAGAGAAGCCAGGGCACTAGGTTGAGAAGTGGGACATGACTCTACAGGCCACTGGGAATCAGAGGAGTTTTCAGCAGGGGAGTACTACAGATTTTAAACTGAGACACTGTACTAGCAAGATTGCGAAGGGTGCCAGTTTGCACACTGTTGCCACAGTCTATGCAAGAGGTATTGCAAGCCTGAATTGGGGCAGTGGCAATAGGGATACAGAGGAGAGGATGGATTTAAGAATTATTTAGGGCCGGGGCCGGGCGCAGTGGCTCATGCCTGTAATCCCAGCACTTTGGGAGGCTGAGGCGGGCAGATCATGAGGTCAGGAGATCGAGACCATCCTGGCTAACACGGTGAAACCCCATCTCTACTAAAAATACAAAAAAAAAAAATAGCCGGGCGTGGTGGCGGGCGCCTGTAGTCCCAGCTACTCGGGAGGCTGAGGCAGGAGAATGGCATGAACCCGGGAGGCGGAGCTTGCAGTGAGCGGAGATCATGCCACTGCATTCCAGCCTGGGCAACAGAGTGAGACTGAATAAAAAAAAAAAAAAAATTATTTAGGGCTGGGCACAGTGGCTTAGGACCATAATCCCAAACACTTTGTAAGTGTTTGGTGCCACTGCACTCCAGCCTGGGAGACAGGGCAAAACTCTGTCTCAAAAACAAACAAACAAACAAACAAAACAAAAAAAAAACCAAAAAAACTACTTATTTAGGAAGTAAAACAGCAGAACTCAATTGACTAGATGTAGGAAGTAAGGAAGAAAGAAATCTAGAATGAGCTCCTAGTGTCTGGCAGAGGTGACTGAAAGATGGTGATGATTAGTTCAACTGGGGAAAACAAAAAAGCTTGAAGTTGAGCCTAAGGAGTCTTGAGATATAAAAATGTTGGGAATACCTGAGTTTGAAGCTTAGGAGAAAACTCTGGTCTGGAGATTTGGGAATTATCAAATAACAGCAGCAGCTAAAACCTTGTCAGTACGTAAGAGTGCCTACAGAGGAACAGAGGTGGAACCCTGAGGAATATCCGAGCTCAAGAGCAGGCAGAGAAAGAGGAACCCACCAGGAAGACTGAGAAGAAGTGATTAATGAGGTTGGCAGAGAAGCAAGTCAACAGGGAATGGATATGCAGGGAAGTAGGGTTAACATCAGGGCACAAGGCAAAGTGTGACCCAAAACCCAGCAAAGCGGACACACAGGCATCAAGCCAGCCAAGGACAGGCAGGAGTTCAGTTTTGCTGAAGTGGAGTGGAGGGAGAAAAGGCTAGAGAGGTAGATTGGGCAGCCAGGTGTCGTGGCTCACACCTGTAATCCTAGCTACTCGGGAGGCTGAGGCAGGAGGACCATTTTGAGCACAAGGGTTTGAGACCAGCCTGGGAAACATAGTGAGACTCCATTTCAAAAACAAAACGAAAAGGTATATTGGGACAGGCTCATGAAAGGGTGAATGCCACCTATGGCACTGAACTTGGAGGGTAAGTAAGTGGGATACGGAAGGCTTCACAATGTTCACCTTTTGGTGACACATCATAAGTGGAGATTTTCCAAATGTTTGCTAGTAAGGCCCGGGGAGTGAAGTGAACTCATCAGGGAAGTGTAGGACTTCTGGGTTCCAGACTTAGCTCTGGCAGCAACAAGCTCAAGCTGTGTTTTTTTTTTTTTTTTAATTTAGGTCCCCACAAAAGCATTCTTCTTTCTTTTTTGAGGGAGTCTTGCTCTGTTGCTCAGGCTGGAGTGCAGTGGCGTGATCACGGCTCACTGCAGCCTCAACTTCCTGGGCTCAAATGATCGTCCCGCCTCAGTCTCCTGAGCAGCTGGGACTACAGCCAGCACACCCACCTAAATTTTTATTTTTGGTAGAGATGGTATCTCACTATGTTGCCCAGGTTGATCTTGAACTCCTGGGATAAAGCAATCCTCCTGCCTCGGCCTCCCAAAGCACTGGAATTACAGGCATGAGCCACTGCGCCCAGCTAGCTCTCTGCTTTTTGTTGCCTCAGTTATTCTCTCCGTAAGACGGGAAGAATCCTCCTGGCCTTATCCCAACTCTCCAGCTGGACTCGGGGAAGAACTATAAAAGCTGAGCAAGAGGTTTTTATGATTTTTGTTTTTTCTGCTGCTGCCACCCACCATGGGCATGAGACGGTTTGGTTTCCTGGCAGCAGAGCTGTGTAGGAGGTTCAGTCTGTTCCCCTACCCACACCTAAAACTCTTTCAACCAAACCTGCCTCAGGCTAGGAAGGTACAGGATCTTCAACAGAGGGGGGAAATTCACTTGGGCTGGTCACTGGAGCTTAGCAGTGCAGATTAAATCACCTCAAGACCACAGACACTGTGTTCTCAGGAGTTGCATGGTCTTTGTTCCCTAAAAATCTGAGGGCTGGCAGACTCTGGACAGTTTCTGTGGGTTTCCAGCTTGCATGACACTGGCTTGTACCCCAGGGCCTGGAGCTGCTGCCTATGTATGCTCTATACAGTAGGCATGGGCAGGTTTTAGTGTCAAAATATTGTACCTGGCTTGTATTTATGAATTTGGATTGGTGGAGAAGTGGTTCTCAGCACTGGCTGTGCTAGAGTCAAACTCTCCTAGACAGGAAAGAGCTTGGGTATTTAAAAAAAAAAAAAAAGAGCCAAATTACTGGTGGCTCAACAGCTGAAAACAATAGGAGCAGAAGTGAAATGGTGGCTGGGGTAAAGCCAAGGAATCCATTAAAGGGGTGACTCTACAGAAATGCATTTATTTATTAAGTCACGACTTAGCTGTAGGGGAAGGTGGGGGAAAGACGCACAGATCTGTCCTCACAATGTTCAGTCTAATCAGGACAGGGTATGTGCATTCAGGCCTTCCTGCCCGCCACACGTGCTGTTCCCTCTGCATGGAATGTCCTTCTCCCCTTTCTTTGTCCCCACCCTGCTGTACTTCAATGTATCACCTCCCTGGGGTAATAACATACTCTTACATGTGTAAGGCACTTTATGGTTTAAAAAGCCCTCTCGGCCAGGCGCAGTGGCTCATGCCTGTAATTCCAGTACTTTGAGAGGCCCTTGTGGGTGGATCATCTGAGGTCAGGGGTTTGAGACCAGCCTGGCCAACATGGTGAAACCCCGTCTCTACTAAAGATAGAAAAAATTAGCCAGGTGTTGTGGCAGGTGCCTATAGTCCCAGCTACTCAGGAGGCTGAGGCAGAAGAATCACTTGAACCCGGGAGGCGGAGGTTGCAGAGGTTGCAGTGAGCCAAGATTGCGCTACTGCATTCCAGCCTAGGCAACAGGTTGAGACTCTGTCTCAAAAAAAAAAAAAAAAAAAAAAAGTCTTCTCAAGTACTTAGTTCATTTCACTCCCACCATAACCAGGCAGGGCAAGAATAAGGTCACTTAGCTGTTCAGACACAATGAGGACAGGAACCAGGGTCTCGATTTCTGGCCTGGGGCAGAGCCATCCTCTGGCTCCTACTGAACCCCCTGCAGTATTATGCATGCACTGTGTGCTCCTAATGCAGGAATTTGAGGCGGGGTGTTGGGGGTGCGATGGATGGGTTTTTTCTGCCTCTTTAGTGTACACCACTAGGGTTATGGTGAAATCTTACCTAGTGTTGAGATACATCTCTATCCTTCCTTCCCTCTCCTGCCAGCAAATTGGAAGGAGGTTTTACTGAAACATATCAGCCCTGACCAGGTGCCTGTGGAGTATGGGGGTACCATGACTGACCCTGATGGAAACCCCAAGTGCAAATCCAAGGTATGAGCCGCCAGAGGCTGGAAGTGAACAGGGATGCCTGGCTCAAATGCATATTCCAGTTCACTCCATGCCATGCTTCTAGATCAACTATGGGGGTGACATCCCCAAGAAGTATTATGTGAGAGACCAGGTGAAACAGCAGTACGAACACAGCGTGCAGATTTCCCGTGGCTCCTCCCACCAAGTGGAGTATGAGATCCTCTTCCCTGGCTGTGTCCTCAGGTAGGGGCCTGGGCCCTTCCAGGAGACCCGAGCTTTCATCTATAGGTCCTGATAGGTGGGCTGGGATAGGAGAAGCCCTGGTGCCAGGACCCCGGAGAGGGCACACACAGACAGAATTATGTTATAAACTGGTGATGTCCCCTGCAGGTGGCAGTTTATGTCAGATGGAGCGGATGTTGGTTTTGGGATTTTCCTGAAGACCAAGATGGGGGAGAGGCAGCGGGCAGGAGAGATGACAGAGGTGCTGCCCAACCAGAGGTACAACTCCCACCTGGTCCCTGAAGATGGGACCCTCACCTGCAGTGATCCTGGCATCTGTAAGTATCTCTTACTTGGCAATGCCTTGAAGCCCCATGTCCAGCTTTCTGCCTGTGAGGTTCTTCTTCCTCCATGGATTTTTGGCTCTCAGAGTGTTAGAACTAGAAGTGGAATGCCATCAGTTCAACCCTCTCCTTGCTAGATGAAGAAATCTAGGCTTGGAGACTTGTTTATGGTGACCCAGCTGGTAAACAGCAGGGTGGTGGGACTTTGATCTCATACTCCCAGTTATGGGTGAGTCACAGTCCTAGGTGATCACAGGGGTTCAACACGTCTGCTTTCTGGTCCAGGTCTAACTGGGTCTGTGACTGGCCAGATATTTCTTGGGGATGCTCCTTTCCAGAGGTCACAGAGGCAGAACTGGCTGGGTGGGCATGGGATCACAAGGTAAGCGGACTGCTCAAAAGTCCAGCCTTCACTCCTGAGTTTCACTCCTCTCCCGGCTGACCAAAGAACAGATACAGATGATGAGCAGGCAATTTACACAAGAATATAAGAATGAGAAACAGACATCAGAAAAGGTGCTTAATCTCTCTTAACTTTGTAATACCGTTAAAATTCCCCTTGACTCAGCAATTCTACTTGTGAAAATTTATCCTACAGAAATACACAAATACACAAAGATATAGGAACAAGGATATTCCCGGCAGCCTGGGAAACTGGCAGTAAACCATATGACCATAATAAGGTCTGTTAATAAATTAGTCCATCCGTACAATGTTAAAGAGAATAAACTGACATGTAAAGTATCTGAGACATATTAAACAAATAAGCATGAAACACAGCATGTATGGTATGTACTCACTTTGGTTAAGGAAGTGTGTACACAGAAAATAATTCTGGGGAAATTTATGCTAACTCTAACAGTGGTTATCTCTGGGGTGATAGGATGTTTATGGAGGACTTTCATTTTTACAGTATTTCTGCAAATATATTTTATGATGACTATGTATTAATATTACATTTATAAGCAGAAAAACCATACCTACACCCCCCCCCAAACACCCACAATCAAATCTCCAGTTCTTTTTGTCAGAGCCAATGGAAAATCAATGAGAGCAAAGGCTTTATCATCAGAGCTGAGCTGGACTTGACTAAAGGCTAGCTCCATGGCCTTAGGCAAGTAACAAAACCTAAGTTTCGGTTTCCTGACTGCTACACTGGGGGTATCTCACAGGGATACCTGATGATTCAATGTGATAAGTTCTATGAGGCACTTAGCATAATGCCTGGCATAGAGCAAGCACTCAATGCACTGTAGTCACCACTATTATTGTTAGGACGAGGCCTGTGGGAGAAGGGCCATCCTGGAGACAATGCCGGGAGATGGGAGATGCCCTGTGCCCCATTTCTATGGCAGTACCACACTACCAGGAGATCTGAACTAGCCTCACAGATGTCTCGGCTGCTCTGCTTGTCCACACTGTCACCCAACCTGAGATTTTGCCTCCTTCCTCACATCCCAGGCATTCTTCATCTCCACCGCCCCCTCCTCACAGATGCTCTGTGGTACCATATAGCTCCTGGGGGAGGGGGAATATTCTTATTAGTGAGCAGCCAGGTCCTCGGGAAGAAGGCGTATACTGTGCGCTTCAGCAAGAACAAGGCTTAGCACCAGCTCAGACAATGTCACCCACAGAGGAGAAAGCACTTAATAGATATAAGCTTGAATTTTTTTGTCTGTTTCTTTGTTTTTAGTAGAGATTAGGTATCACTGTGTTGCCCAGGCTGGTCTCGAACTCCTGAGCTCCCAAAGTGCTGAGATTACCAGCATGAGCCACCATGCCCAGCCTTGAATTCTTTTTTTAACGGATGGGGAAGCTGGGGCATAGAGAAGGGATGTTCTCTGTCCCATAAAGTAGCTTGTGTAGACATCAAGACAGAAGACATCAGAGAATCCTAGAGTCCTGATCCAGAACCTCTTGGCCATTGACTGTCCTGGATGTGACAGAGTGTGGAATCCCAGACCAGGGAAGTAACTGACACAAGGTCACAGGGCCAGTAGGAGAGCCCCAAACCATTTTCTAGCATCTGTCCATTACCCCTGTATCTTCTCTTTAGTATCTGAAGGACACTGCCCAAGAAGGGAACATGAAACTTTTAACATAATCAGGTTGGGCTTGCAAACCGCCAAATTTATTTTAGCTCCTTCTGGATTTATTCCCAACCAGAACCTTTACCTGCCTGCAGGGCCTTGTCGGATCTGCTCCTTGCCCATTCCCAAGGGGAGCAGAGGCAGGCCACAGGATCCGTTCCCCCTTCCCAGGTATAAAGACAATGAAGTGGGAATCAGCTGTTACCCGGTGCCACACTAAGGTTAGATGTGAGCCCAGAGAGAACCCAGTATTAGCTTGCAAGTTCATGTGCAGGAGGGCAATGCCCTTGGAGAACCAGGAGACCCCTGGAAAGCAGAACAGTCATCCAGTGGAGAAATTAAAACTGTGCCAGCCTCCAATGGCAAGAGCACATTAACCTTCCCCATGCTTCTCTGGTCCTTATCCCAGTGCACTAAATTACCGAGGAGGAGAACCAAATTTTGAATTGATTTCACTTTTGTTTCCTCACCTAATATTTACCAAGGGCCTAATGAGTATAGAATACTCAACTAGGAATAAAAAGATTCCCAGAGAAAGATCTGGACTTTGTCCACTAGAAGTGCACAATGTGGTCAGAAGACTGGAAACACTGTAGAAAGGGTCAGCAGTGCTGTGGTGAAAACAGCCCAGCCAGGCACCAGGAGGCCTGGTTTCTGAGTCCAGCTTTGCCAATAACTCTTCCAGTGTTTTCAGCAAGTGTCTCTATTAGGTTGGTTTTCCTTCTCCTTAAAATGACAGAAGTGATGGCCGGGCGTGGTGGCTCATGCCTGTAATGCCAGCATTTTGGGAGGTCAAGCCAGGTGGATCGAGGCCAGGAGTTCGAGACCAGTCTGGCCAACATGGCAAAACCCCGTCTCTACTAAAAAATACAAAAATAAGCTGAGTGTGGTGGCACATGCTGGTGATCCCAGTTATTTGGCATAAGAATTGCTTGAACCCGGGAGGTGGAGGTTGCAGTGAGCCAAGACTGCACCACTGCACTCCAACCTGGGTGACAGAGAGAGACTCTGTTTCAAAACAACAACAACAACAACAAAAAGAGAGGAGTAGACCAGAGCAGATTTTAATCTGGGGTCCCCCAGAGCAGTGGTTCTAAATCCTAAAGACCAAACACTTCCTCTTTACAGCAAATAGTGTCTAAAATGTCCCCTTTACTATTCTGAAGTGAAATTCAAAATACAGATATTCTGAATATTATATCCTGATAATATAACCTATCCTACCTACACACATAATTTAAAAATCAATATAACCTCCTATGGTAATAGAAAAGAGATATAAAAGGGAACTAATTTAGAATATATATTTTTTCAATACATAAATGAGAGGGTAAGGTTGTACCTTTCCCACTGGGAACCATGGCCCCAGAAGGTCTACGATGGGTTCCAGGAAATCTAAATTTTTTTTTTTTTTTTCTTTTCGAGACAGAGTTTCACTCTTGTTGCCCAGGCTGGAGTGTAATGGCTCGATCTTGGCTCATTGCAACCTCCGCCTCCCGGGCTCAAGCAATTCTCCTGCCTCAGCCTCCCAAGTAGCTGGGATTACAGGCATGGACCACCATGCCTGGCTAATTTTGTATTTTTAGTAGAGACGGGGTTTCTCCATGTTGGTTAGGCTGGTCTTGAACTCCCGACCTCAGGTGATCCACCTGCCTCAGCCTCCCAAAGTGTTGGGATTGCAGGCGTGAGCCCGGCCAAATTGTGTGCTTTCATCAGATTCTCAAGGGGCTCAGTTACCCAACTAAAGTTAAGGAGCCTTATCCTGGAGGGTGTCTGGGGGCTCTGTGAGTCTATGATTAGTGTCAAAATGAACCATGCGGACTCTGGAGCTGCAGTGACTCCACTTCCCTCAGGCCTGTGGCTCTCTGATCAACCCCTTTCTTGCTTCTGAGGCCAAGTATCTTGCTGGGCAGGGCCATTATCCACCTAGTACCTGGTCCAACCAATGCAAAGGACCTCTCCTCCAGCATGGTTGATTCTGGTTGCTAAGGCTCTATCATCGAGGACAGAGATGAAGCTTCACTCTTGCTAGAGGGACTATTGGCCCTGAAAGACCTCTAGTACAGAGAAAAAAATAGATGACTAACAGCTTACACCATGAGGAAAGAGTGGGTGGTGTGTCTACCCTTTGTCTAAACTATGCATTTTGTCCAGGGTCAGGAAAAGGTTAAGTCTTAGGATTAAATACAGAGTATTTTTTTTCTTGCTGGGAACAGTGAGAGAAGACCAGGGTAGGGATGGGGCAGAGCTAGTGTTTTTGTTTTCACATTCAGTTTTCCTGAAGGGGTGTTTGACTGAAATGGAACAACTTCTCAAAGGAACAGGGTTAGATTAAAAGCAGCCTGTTCCTCTGCCAAAGTGTGGAAGCTTTCTCTGCCAAGTGCATGCCCATTTTCTCTTTCCAGAGGAAACCACTGCTGATGTCTATTATCCTATCAAATATCTTCCATCTAGTAGCATTACGTTTCCATAATAAACAGGGCATACAGTGCTCGCTTCGTCAGCACATACACCAAAACTGAAACAATACAGAGATTAGTATGGCCACTGCGTGAGGATGACAATCAGATTATCTTAAATAAATACATAGAAAACAGGACATATACACATACATATATTCACAGGAATTGTCTGTCATTCACTGTATGTATGAAGGAATTCTCAAACTGTCAAACTCATCACAGGATTTGAGGAAACTTTCCCATTAGGACAAGCACCAAAGTGGTATCATCAGAGAATCTGGGAGTCTAAACAGACCAAGCGGTAAAGCCAAAAATATTTTTACGTATGTATTTACAAAAATGTTACAAACTGCTTACATACTGTTCTGCAACTTGCTTTTTTGGCCTCAGGACACATTGTGGACAGTTTCCTGTCACTTCTATGGAGCTAACCTCTTTTTTAAAAAAAATATATCAGTATTCTGTCATATGGATTACAATATAAAATTGTTGAAGCAATTCTCCTTTGATGAACTTTTGAGTTTTCCCAGTCTCTTATTAATACAAATAGGGATGCAACAAGCATCTTTGTCCATTTATCTTTTTGCAGGATAAATTCCTGGTTCAGAAAGTTTGCACATTTTACCTTTTGTCAAAAACTGAACAGGGCCAGGTTTTCCAGGGTCCAAGTCAGGCAGAACAAAGGCAGCAATGTGGACCAGACGGAAACTCCAGTTCTGTCATTTCCTCACTGTGTGGCACAAGAGTCACACCAACTCCTTTTTATCAGATATAAAACAAGACTACTGCTGAACTCATAGAGTTGGGGGGAAGAGTGAGATAACATATAGATTACCAACCCAGTGCTCAGACACACAGCTATTACTGTTTTTTTTTTTTTGTTTTTTTTTTGTTTTTGTTTTTTTTGAGACGGAGTCTCGCTCTGTCACCCAGGCTGGAGTGCAGTGGCCGGATCTCAGCTCACTGCAAGCTCCGCCTCCCGGGTTCACGCCATTCTCCTGCCTCAGCCTCCCGAGTAGCTGGGACTACAGGCGCCTGCCACCTCGCCCGGCTAAGTTTTTGTATTTTTAGTAGAGACGGGGTTTCACTGTGTTACCCAGGATGGTCTCGATCTCCTGACCTCGTGATCCGCCCGTCTTGGCCTCCCAAAGTGCTGGGATTACAGGCTTGAGCCACCGCGCCCGGCCTGGCTATTACTGTTATTATTACAACTGCTACTGCTGCTGCTAATTCTCCTCCCACCTTTCAAAGTTCAGTTCAAGCTCTTAACTCCTTTAAAAAGCATTTCACATGATTTCAGTCTACCAGGCCATCTTCTTCCAAGCTGGTCCAGACGAGATGGTCTCTGTCACTCATCTGGCACTTGACATGTTCTGCCTATTTTTCTCTCTCCATGAATGTCATGTCAACGCAGCTAAATTAAGATTCAGAAGGTCAAGGATCATTGCCTAGGCTACCTTCATCCCCATGACCTGCCACACTGCCTTGCTCAGTCAATAAACATCAACAAAAATCGCTATCCCCAAGCCCTTTGTCAGAACTGCCTGAATGTCTGTCTGGTTTCTGCCTCCCCTCAGATGTCCTGCGGTTTGACAACACCTACAGCTTCATTCATGCCAAGAAGGTCAATTTCACTGTGGAGGTCCTGCTTCCAGACAAAGCCTCAGAAGAGAAGATGAAACAGCTGGGGGCAGGCACCCCAAAATAACACCTTCTTCTGCAGCAGGCCTGGCCCCCTCAGTGTCTCCCCTGCCAATTTCTACCCCTTGTAGCAGTCATTTTCGCACAACCCTAAAGCCTAAAGAAACTGGGCTAGAGGATAGACCTCAGGAGCTTTCATTTCAGTTAGGCAGAGGAAGAGTGACTGGAGTGGGTCTCCTTGTCTCTCAAATACCTAAGGAGTCCCCAGGGGCTGGCCATTGTGATAGGATCTGTCTGTCCTGTAAAGTGTGCCAACTTCACCTGTCCAGGGACAGCGAAGCTAAGGGGTGGGGGGTACCACAGGGTGGCAGCAGGGAAAAAAATTAGAAAAGGGGGAAAGATTGGAACGTAACACTTCAGGGGAGTCAGCTGCCGGGGAGAAACTTGCTCCTAAATGAACACCTAAGTTTAGATCGCAATGAGAAGTAGCAGGGTAGCTGGTTGCTAGAGTTACGGTGGGGATCAGAAGCTCTTCCAAACTTTTTAGCACTGAGGCTGGGGTAACTTTTGGCTTTTCCCAGGTCTCAGGAGGTGGCCTGAGTCAGCACAGATCTTTCCACTTAGGGGTAGACAGGCTGGCCTCTCCCTCACTTTGAGACTTTAGCAACTCCTGGGCCACACAGCCTGCCTCTTTGATTACTAATGATTGGCAGTGACTCAGAGCTTCCTGGGACTTCGGGTACCCACCCGCTGTTCTCCATGCAAACAAAGCACAAGGGAAATGACCCCCAGGGATCACAGCTGCAGGGAGGGCCAGGGAGGTTAGGGGTGGGAGTGAATGCTAAAAGCAGATCTTCCAGTGCCCTTTTCAGTGCTACCGGCCTCTCACCAAACAGTCCTCCATGTGAGCAACCCCGAGGGAAAAGCTAAGTGGGATCAAGAGAGCAGCACTCGGAGAGGGTGCCCACCAACCCGCTTCCTGACTGACCTGAGCAAGGTCTTAGCAGTCCCACCTCTGTGGGAAGCATACAACGCGTGCAGGGAGTTCAGATGCCGGTCGGCGTAGCCAGGCCTGGAGGCCCCCCAGGCAGGAGGCCGCCCAAAGGCGGGGCCAGCGTCTCGCAGACCAGGGCCTGGGGGCGGCCACAGACGGCCTCGAAACCACAGCCCTTACCCCAATCCCACGAGCCCCGCCAACGAACCACAGGTGCTGGGCTGTACAGAACATGGGAAGGCGGCCCTAGACCTGGCGGGAACGCCTTTCCCTCAGAGCCAGGCCCCGGCCCCGGCCCCGCCTGGGAAGCTCATTTTGCGAAGCTGAGGGAGCTCGGGGCAAAGGCCGGGCTAACGCGGACCGGAAGGGGCCGAGGCTACACGGGCCTCTGCCAGACGGCTCAGGACATCCCGGCCTGGGTTTACAACGCTGTTAGGAAAATTAACCAGTGAATAAAACAACATTCAGTGTGCAGGGAGTGAAATTCAATGCCCACCGCTTGGCTCCTCGCTGCCTCTCACTCAAGAAGCCCAAACTTAGGCGGCCTAAGGGACCCAGCAGCTGCTTCACGCCAATAGGTTGGGCGCATGCGCAGAAATTCTCTTCGGCTCTAGCGTGAGCTTTCTCAAGGGGCCACGTCCAGCTTGCCTTTTGATTGGCCCAGTTGGTGGGGTGTCTTCCGCCATCTTTGATCAGGGCACTAAGAATGCTCCTGATCGTCTTCACAATGAGGGCGGAGGCCCCGCCCCGCCAGCTGCTCAGTACGTGCCGCGTAGCCCGTGCGAGCCAAGTGTGAGTCGGGGCGAGCGCCTGCGGGGCTAGCAGTGGGCCGAGAGTGAGAGGGCGGCGGAGGAGCAGCGATCACGTGGTTTTAGGGACTGTCTAATAATTCCACGCCAGCATTGCCGGTGTTTCAAGGGGCTGGGGACCGCTGAGTTCGCCACCAACTTTTCTCCGACGAACTACCCTCCCCAACCTACAAGCCCAGTTCCGCTTGAGGTAACTGCTGACGAGACTGTCCTATACAGCCCTACAAGACAGAGGCGCCTGGGGCTGAAAGCGGGGGGCCACAATAGGGAGCCAGTGTTATTCATTTTCCCTACCTTTGATGAAAATAAGAACTAATTCTTAATGAGGCCTACTGGGTATCACGCAATACCCGGTAACCCTGTGCTTACTATTATACTTTGGTTTGTTGCAAAGATTAAAGGAAATAAGCCGTGCAAAGCGCTTAAGAGCTTGGTATAAGTAAGTGCTCGTCGATGTTGGCTACTCTTATTTTTTGCAGACGTGGGAACTGGGGCTCAGGGAGGCTAACAGCCAGTAGGCGGCACAGCTAGGATTTGAACCCAGGATTTTCTCCAACGCCGCTCAATTATACCCGCCAAGGAGTCACAGAGACTTAGTGAAATATACACATTGCTCACCTGGGTAAACTGAGGTCCACCAGGGGAAGGCTTCCTCCTGTTGTAATCACTAACCCCAACTCTGTCTCCCTTGCCCGATTCATTCATTTGTTCATTCGTTCAACACCCTGTCCCCAGGAGGCTCAGTCTGGGGACATACTGATCCAGTTAGATGCGAGTGCTTCCTAGTTATACATGGCGCCTGCTGAGAAGGCACTTCAGAGTCCAGGCACCCACCTTCCAGGCGCTTACGGTTCACTCCTCTAGCCTCATTTAGAGCTCACATTAAGAGCACGGGATCTGGATCCATACTGTTTGGATTCAAATCCCAATTTCACCACTTGGCAGCTGTGTGTTCTGGGAAAATGACCCACCTTCTCTGTGCCTCCATTTTCTCACCTGTAAAACGGAGTCCCAGGCTGGTGGGAGGGTTTAAGGTGTAAGCCATGGAGAGCCCTTTAGCGAACATCCAGACTGGCAATAAACTCAATAAATGGTGACTTATAATTAATTCCTCGGAAGCATCCTAGGGAGTGGACACTATTGTGTTCCCCATTTTAAATATTACTTTTTTTTTTTTTTTTAAGTAGAGACGAGGTCTCGCTATGTTGTCCAGGCTGTTCTTGAACCCTTGGATTCAAGCGATCTTCCCGCCTCCGGCCTCCCAAAGTGCTGGGATCACAGACGTGAGCCAACGGGCCCAGTCTGTGTCCCTCCCTCGTTTTTACAAATGAATAAAGAGCGGCTGGAGAAGCAGACTCTTGCCCGAGGTCACCAGCTTTGCAGTGTAGCATCCCCCGATTTGATCTCCTGTCTCTTTGGCTCCAAAACCTACACTCAGTCCTGGGGGCGGTTAGCGGCAACCGCTCAGAGAAAGCGTGACGAAAACCAATCTGTAAAACCCTAGCCTGGGAGAGGGGCTTCGGTGCGCGGGGGAATTTGCAGACGCTCCCTGCTGGCGGAGATTTCTTGAACTGTCCTTCGGCGCGGGACTTTCGGCGGGTCCCGGCCGGGCCGACCAGAGTGCCTGCGGCGGAGACTGCAGTGGAGCCAGTACAGGCTACAGTGGCCTAGGCTGTGGCGGGAGAGTCATGTCAGAGCCGCAGCCGCGGGGCGCAGAGCGCGATCTCTACCGGGACACGTGGGTGCGATACCTGGGTGAGCGCGGGGCGACTGGCGCGGCGACCCCACCACCACTGGACTGGGGAAGCAGGGGTCGCCGGACGCCGGCCCGGGGCCTAGAGGAGGCGGGAGGTTCTTAGTTCTCATTCTGCTTTTGGGCCGGAGACTGGGCTCAGATAGGGCTAGGGACTTGCCCAAGGTCACACTACCCTGGTGGGCCGCCCAGGGCGGAAGCTCGCATGAGGTGAGCGGGCTGCCAGCTCTGGCATGCGCTCTGGCTGGCTGTGGAGTTGAGATCTCCACGCCCATTTAGGTCCTGACACGCACTGATTCTGTCTGAACCTCAGTTTCCTCCTCGGCAAAAAACAAAAAACAAAACCAAAAACAAACCAGATGCACACGAGGGCCTCTGTCATTGAGTGGTGGTTGCGAGGGTGGAATGGGATAAAGCGCAGAAAGGCCTGGCACTTGGCGAGCGTCCAGTCAGTGGCGCTGCCCTCGATCACTGTGCCCCTCTGGGTGCCTGTCACCTCATTAGCGCAGTTACTCCTGGGACCAAGACCAGGAAATCTAACCAACAAGCAATGGTAATGGTGACTCTGTGCTCAGCCCGCCCTCAGTGGCCTGAGTCCGAGGTGGGCATCATAGCACCAGTTTACATCTTGGAAAGGCAGGCTCAGAGAGGTAAAGTCACTTGCCTAAGGTCACCCAGGGACTGCTTAGCTGGCTAGGATGAGAACCAGCCTGCTCCAGCGCCCCCTTGTGGAACAGTTCGTGAACCCAGGAATTAAATGTTCCCTCCCCCAGGCTATGCCAATGAGGTGGGCGAGGCTTTCCGCTCTCTTGTGCCAGCGGCGGTGGTGTGGCTGAGCTATGGCGTGGCCAGCTCCTACGTGCTGGCGGATGCCATTGACAAAGGCAAGAAGGCTGGAGAGGTGAGTGTTAGCCTATTTTCCAACTCCCCACCCCAGCTCTCTTCCTGTGTGGTTCAGTCCGCAGCCTTGCATGTGATAAAGTCCCTGTGGGACACTCCGGTGCCTACAACCTTGCCTAGTGCAGTCCACAGACAGTCCTGTTTGTAGGACAGTGTACCCCCGCCCCCACACTCTCACTCCCAGACCTGGATGTGGCAGACTGTACCCCACTCCTGGGTGTGGACAAGTCCACTGGCCACTTGCCCCCCCCCCAGGTCTAGCCTCATGCCCCTTGTTGCAAGATTTCCTGCCTCTGCCCCAGCTGGATTAAGTGTCTCTACGCCCACCAGGTACCGAGCCCCGAAGCAGGCCGCAGCGCCAGGGTGACCGTGGCTGTGGTGGACACCTTTGTATGGCAGGCTCTGGCCTCTGTGGCCATTCCGGGCTTCACCATCAACCGCGTGTGTGCCGCCTCTCTCTATGTCCTGGGCACTGCCACCCGCTGGCCCCTGGCTGTCCGCAAGTGGAGCACCACTGCGCTTGGGCTGTTGACCATCCCCGTCATTATCCACCCCATTGACAGGTGGGTGCCTTCCTGGCCTCAGGGATCATCCACTCTCCAGGTAGAGCTACCCTCTGCGAAGTGTGGGTCATGCCCACTTTGCTGGAACAATAGCAGGGACAAGGCTGGCACTTGGCTCCTGGGGTAGAAAGGACAGCCTGTACCCTTGTCATATGGTCTGGCAGGTACTTTAGCAATAAAAGAAGAGGGGTGCCTCGAGGGTATGGGACACAGGACAAGTAAATTCCCAGAAAGAAAGCCTAGTGTTACAAAACAACCAGAGGGAGGCGGGAGCAGGCGCACCCTGGAGGGGATGCATTTTGGGAGGTATTGGTGACAGAAGCCTAACTCAAACTGAAAGTTTGAATAAAATGGAGTAAAAGTCCAGGTTTGTGTTGCATTTAGGCATGGCTGGATCTAGGTACCCAAATGATATCATTAAGGGTCTGTGTCTCCCCATCCTGCTGCCTTTCTCCCCACCCCACCCTACTTCTTGCTGGCTTCACCTGCTTTCTCCTTGTGGGAGCAGAAATGGCCCTAGCAGCTCCCAACTTCTATCCCACCAGCTTAGCCTCCCCCAGCAGAAGCTTTTAAATAGTAACAACAAAAATCCCAAGTAAGGGTGTCGGTGGTCCATTCTGGACTGCATGCCCACCCTATGAGCCAGTTTCCCTTTGTTGATTGGCCAGACTTGGGTCACATGCTTGGTCTTAGAACCAGAGATGGGCTCAACCCAACCAGACCAACGTAAGAATGAGAGGAGGAGTCTTTCTCCAGAAGAAGATAGCTGACCCTGAGGCCCTGAGCAAGTCTTTTACCCAGTGCCTCAATTTCCTCCTGAATAAAGAAGAGGATGGCTTCTATTCTGAGAATTTGAGTCTAGCTTCCCCAAGTAACCCAAGGTGGGAGGATCAGGATAAGGGTGGGTCTCTGCCTGTATGGCATTTGTATCCTGAATCTAAGCATCTCTTTCCCTAACCCTGGCCTTCTACCTTCTGTTCCCTCATGAACACCCTTGGGCACCTGCTCACCACCATCTTACTCCCTACAGGTCAGTGGATTTCCTCCTGGACTCCAGCCTGCGCAAGCTCTACCCGTCAGTCAGGAAGCCCAGCTCCTCCTGATCACACGCTGGTACCTGGCCTGTGCATCAGCCTCCTGCTTCATGTCAACCTCCCACTCCTGCCAGGGGATGTGGACACCTGGTTCCCTGGGGTCCAAAGACCCTGGCACCTGAGTGGGTTTGAGCCGGACAGAAGCTTAGAGACAAAGGCTTCAAGAAGCAGTGGCTGCAGAGTCACAGACGGGCGGGCCCTGAACCCTGTCTGCTTCCCCTTAATCCATGAGGCTGAGTGGAAGTGGACCCTGGGTGGGCCCAGCCCTGTCTTTTTCAGGAAAATTACATCCTCCCATGGAGGATGAGAGACTGAGGCTCAGGGAGGGCAAGGAATAGGCCCAAGATCACTTGGCAAGCTGGGAATCCAGGACTCCCAGGTGCTTGACAAAGTCACCCCACGGTGGCACGGCTGAACAAGGAGCGGCAGACAACTCAGGGAGAAACTCAGGAGTGCAGTACCAGGGACACCTCAGGACAGATTCTCTGGCCAGGCCCTTCCCTGACCCAATAAATCCTGACAAGGCTGTTGTGTCTTCATTTCTGTTTGGGATGAGCAAGGATGTGGTGGTGGGGAGGAGGGATGGGTAGCAGCCTCCCGCCCATCAGTGCTTCCCTGCAGGTACCTGGTGTCCCACATTGGTGCTGCCAGCCTCCTTTGGGGTAGGCATTAGCCTTTACTTACTTTTAATAGAGATGGGGTCTCCCTATGTTGCCCAGGCTGGCCTTGAATGCCTAGGCTCAAACAATCCTCCCACCTCAGTGGGATTATAGGAAATGAGCTGGGATTATAGGAATGAGCCACTGCACTCAGCCTGGCATTGCCCTCTTGTTGCAAGCCTTCTAAAGCACCGACCCCTCTGGGAGGGGACCCTGTTAGGCAGATACCATCTGAGCCTGAAGGTGCCCAAGATGGTAGTGGCAGCCCTATATGAGGGTCACATGAGACCTCCTCATGAGGGGACTCAGCAGCCTGCAGAGAAGGAAGTGACCAGGGGGCTTCTTAGAATCAGGGAATGGCCTGTTTTCCTTGTGGCTTCCCCTGAGCTGCTGGGCTCGATCCTGGGCCAGCTCCCTCAACAGCTCAGAGAGACAGAGAGGTGGGAGCACAGGGCCAAAGCACACCTGGGCCCCTCAGCCCTGCCCCAAGCCCCAAATCAGCTCCTGCCAAGACCCTGGCCCCACCCCTCGCAGCCCAGGTGCAGTCAGGTAGGCTGACCCTGCCCTGGTGGGACTTGCCTGCACCTGGGCTGGGACTTAAAGGGGCTGCAGGGCTGGGTGGGGGTGCTGCCAGCAAGACAGGATGGGGGCTCCGGGGTGGTGGTCCCTGCTGCTCTGGGAGTATCCATGGCTACAGGATGAGTGTGATGTGGGGTGAGCCTTTCTCTGCTACTCTTACCGTCCCACACTGGCAAGGTCCCCTTCCCAAGCCCCTATGGCCTCTGCCCGGTCACCTGCCGCTCCCTCCCAGCTCCCTTAAAGGTTCTAAGCCCCGCCTCGTTCTCTAGCCCCCCCTCCCCACCCCCCATTCCCTGTCTGAGCTGGCAGTCACATCCTTCTCCAGTCCAACATTTTCCCAGCTCATCTCCCCCGGCACTCCCAGTCCCAGGCGGGGCACGTTCACACCTGCATCCCTGTGACATCTCCTGGCATCTACCACCAATTCCTTGCTCACTCACTCTCCACCTTCCAGTCTGCAGGCTCTCCCTAAAGCTGGGAGCTGCCCAGGCCACATGCAGGCTTTGTGCTCATGGGCACAGCCTAAGCGCCCAGCCTTGTCCTCCCCATCACCTGCCCTCCTGTGCCTCTATGCCTTTCCTCACAACACACTGTTCCTCAGCTGCAAATCCTTTCCCTCTTGGCCAGCTAGGAGCATCCTTCTGAACCAGCTCCAGGGCCCCTTCTGTTGTTGCCGCTTACTATGCCCTACTGTGGACCCCCTCTGCCCTTGACTGCCCCACTGGCGATGCCTTGTAAGGAACTACTGGGGCGCAGGTTTGCAGATGCCTGGCACATAGTAGGTGCTCACATAAAGGGCTTTCAGGCACTCCCAGGCCAGGCTGATGGGGATGAGGTCGGTGGACATCCTGTCTGTAGGGGGAAACACCACCATCCCTACAACACCCCAACATTTTACCCTGCTCCATTATTGTTATTATTATTATTATTATTATTATTTGAGACCGAGTCTGTCACCCAGGCTGAAGTGCAGTGGCACAAACTCGGCTCACTGCAACCTCCCCGTCCTGGGTTCAAGCAATTCTCCTGCCTCAGCATCCCAAGTAGCTGGGACTAGAAGTGCATGCCACCATGTCCAGCTAATTTTTGTGTTTTTAGTACAGAAGGGATTTCACCATGTTGGCCAGGCGGCTCTTGAACTCCTGACCTCAAGTGATCTGCCCGCCTTAGCCTCCCAAAGTGCTGGGATTGGAAGCGTGGGCCACTGTGCCGGCTCCCTGCTCCATTCTGGAGATGCAGGGAATTAATTGAAGGTGGGGGATGCTGGGGGAGGTTTTGGGGCACCCTCTGCTGGCCATGTTCTCACTGAGTCTGGTTCTCCGCCTGAGCTAGCCTGGGCTGGACTCTCAGGAGACAGCCTCCTGCAGGAATGTAATGAGACAGACGTCCTCCTGGCAGTGAGGAAGGAACCCCAGGTGGATGCTTGCCACCTGTGCCTTGGCACCTACCTGCCCTCCCTGGTCCCTGTCATGCCTGGCTATGAGGTCTTCACTACCCCATTTAAAGCTAATGGCTTCATCCAACTGGTAAGGGGGCTGTTGGAGGCTCATGAGGACAAGGCTGCCAAGAGCCAGGGGGTACCCAGGAGATTCGGGGGAGCAGAGCTGGGGTGTCTGGGCTGGAGAGAAGAGTAGAATCAGATCATACTGATTTGCAAGTCACAGCCTCTCTGAGTGTGAGTCTTTCTCTGAAAGATGCAGAGCACTGTATCACTGCAGAATTCAGTAGCTAAGGATTTGATGCAGATTTGCCATTTAGCATCTGTGTGTTTGCACATGCCCTTTACGTGCATTTGTTTCTTGCATCCTCAACAGCCTCGTGAGGAGATAAAACCATCATTCCCATTTCCCACATGAAGACACTGAGGCTCACAGAAGGGAACACCACAGTGTCTACCACCAAATACATCGTTCTTCAAAGCAGAATTGGCTTTTTTTTTTTTTTTTCCCTTGAGACAGGGTCTCGCTCTGTTGCCCAGGCTGGAGTACAGCGGTGCAATGATGACTTACTGTAGCCTTCACCTCTCAGGTCCCTGTCATGCCTGGCTACGAGGTCTTCACCTCATACTGGGAATGGAGACTTTGGACTGTGACCTAGACCCAGGTTCAAATCCCAGCGCCAGCTCTTGCTGGCTGTGACATCATGGGTAAGTCACTGACCTTTTGTTAGCCTCTGTTTCTTTGCTTGTTAAATGCAGGTCTGGTCCATGCCACCCCCAGTTCCCATCTCTGGTGCACTGACCACCCCCGTCCCTGACCTCTAGGTAGGAACTTCTGGATGCTGCCCTGGGAGTATGTGTAACGGTTGTGAGGTTACCTGCCTGGCCCCCTGGTTACCCTATCAAAGGTCCTTGGCAGGTAGGAGGCCCCAGATTTGGGTGTGGAGGGTGGAGGTAGGCTCTGAGGCAAGGGAGGCAGCTGGCCAAGGAAACCAGTCACAGCCTTGCATGAACAGGCTTATAGAAGGCATCATCTTACTACTAAAGGCCTCTGAGGAAACTGACACTGGCCTGGGCCACAAAGACCCACTCGAGGTACCCATTGATCAGAACCAAGGTCCTGGCTTCTGGACCCTGTCTGGAGAGGCTCCTACTGTGTGGGACCTTGGGCAATCCTTTCCATTTCTGGGCCTTGGTTTCCCCAAGTGCAAAATGAGAGCATTAGATTGGTCTGCCACTTTTGAGGCTCTCATCTAATCTTTATTAAACAGATATCTGGAGACCCCTTCATCTCCACCCACATAACCCTTGATATATGCCCTTCTGAGAGTTTCACAGAGGAGAGAGAAAGCTTGTAGTCACTCACACCATAGTATAAACAACATGTTATCTTTCTCTCCTTAGGAAAAAAATAGCTTCATATTCTCTCAACTTTCAGCATCAGTAAGCAAATAGTAGAAGGTCAGAAGTTTACAGCTCTGTATGTTGGGGGAGTGAGGGCATGTTGTGTTTTGGCTTAAAACTGTCTTTGATGTCTTTGGCTTCCAGATTACAATCAGGCCCCTGAGAAGACTTCCAATCAGGCCCCTAAGAAGGCTTCCAATCAGGTGACAGAGAAGGCTGACTTGTCCTCTGAGTTGAGTCAGGTTTCTGACTCTAGGGGGCCTGGAGACGAGTGAGGGAGGCCTCTCCTGTAGCCTGGGCTCTTCTCCAGGTCCCCTTCACAGTGAGAGACACTGGGGCCCCACATCCAGTGGTCTTTGGCTGTCCCTGTAGAACCAGGCTCTGGCTTCCTCCTTCTCCCCTCCCCCTCCTCTCTGAGCCCCCATTTGTGGCCTGCCAGGGCAGAGCCTGAAACCTCAGGCAATCTGGCTATGAGCTTGCCTACCTCATGACCCTGGAAGCCACTTACCCCTTTAAGCCTCCTTATCCAGAAGAACAGTAACTGCTGCCCACTGGATATTGTTAATAAATGCTGCCTTTGTTGCCTATCTGCGAAGGGAGGGGCCAGGGCTTCCATTTTTCTGTTTAATCCTCCCAAGAATCCTCCCAATAATCCCATGCAGTAGACACAATCAGATCCCATTCTATAGATGAGGAAACTGAGGCTTGAGGTCACGTAGGTACCAGTTGAGGCCGGAATCCCTGCACCCTCTCCCATGTGAACAACATGGTTCTGGGTAATGGGGGCTGTCATCCAGTCTCCTCCCTGCCCCTGCTAGTACACTTCCTGCCTCTTCTGGTGCATTTTCTGCCCCCGCTGATGCACTTCCTACCTCTGCTGGTGCACTTCCTGGCTCTGCTGGCGCACTTCCTGCCTCTGCTGGTTTATTTCCTGCCCCTGCTGGTGCACTTCCTGCCGCCGCTGGCACACTTCTTGCCTCTCCAGGCCCTAACTAGCCTCTCCCTCTTATATATGGAAGTCTTCCCAGCTCACTGACACTCGTAACAGGGACTCTGCTCTTGGTGTTGCTGTCTGCCCTGGGGATGGACATCTGTGTCTTCCTTTACTACTGCTGGCTCAGGACCCAGAGCTTTGAAACATGTGCAGATGCAGGTCCAGGCAGCGGAGTCTAAGGAGCCCCCACACCCACCAGCGTTTTCCAATAAAGAGATGTTCACCAATGAGTTTAGCTCTCTGGTTTTCCTGAGGAAGGGCTGAGAACATGAGGTCCCCAAAACAGGGGCCACTGTTAGGGGATACTGTCTTAGGCATGGCAGGACTCAGGCAGGGGTGGGAGGGGTGGAAAGAAGTGCATTTTTCCTCCAAAGCTGTGGCTGCCTTGGGTAGGCTGGGCTCAGAGCACTCCTGCCTTTGCCCCTTAATGTTTGAGAAGCCAGCAGCCCCCTAGGGCAGAGGTTGAGCCTCTTGAGGATGACAGAGAGGAGGACCCATTGGAGGTTTACTTTGCACATCCTCTTGCTTGTAGACCAGTGAGTGGCATGTCACAGCTGGCTGGTAGGGATCACAGCCAACTGTTAGCTTTTCAGGAATTTTATGAGCTCATTGTTAGACACAGCCATTATTAAAAATTAAATAATGTAGACTGGGTGTGGTGGCTCATGCCTATAGTTCTAACACTTTGGGAGGCCAAGGTAGGTGATCGGCTTAAGCCCAGGAGTTCGAAACCAGTCTGGGCAACATAGTGAAACCCTGTCTCTACAAAAAATATAAAAATTAGCTGGGTGTGGTGGTGCACACCTGTAGTCCCAGTTACTCAGGAGGTTGAGATGGGAGGATTGCTTATGCCTGGGAGTTTGAGGCTGCAGTGAGCCGTAATCATGCCACTGCATTCCAGCATGGGCAGCAGAATGAGACCCTGTCTCAAAATAAATAAATAAATAAAATAAAATAAAATAAAATAAATAAACAATATGAAAAGATAAATGATATAAACTTAGATTTAAATACATTGTACTAAAAACAAAGTAAATGCTCAAAACGTATTGCCTCGTAATCATTTTACCACACTTTACTATCATCTATGCTCTTGGGAGCTTATTTACAGCTATTCCGTTTGGCGGAAAGACCACATTATCGTGTGCCACTGTGTATCACTTTATGTGGGAAGCCTGAAATAAGCCATGATGGACACATTTATACCATGGAAACTGACAAGGCAGGGTCTCTCTACTCTGGGAAAGCCTGTGGTTTACCACCATTCTTCTGACTCTCTTGCTAACCCAGGGGGTAGGTAGTGTGAACCAAAAGTATCTGAGACAGGTCTCAATCAATTTAGAAAGTTTATTTTTCCAAGGTTAAGGACGCATCCATGACAGCCTCATCCTGATGCCATGTGCCCAAGATGGTTGGGGCACAGCTTGGTTTTAAACATTTCAGGGAGACATGAGACATTGATCAATGTGTGTAAAATGTACATGGGTTTGGTCTGGAAAGGCAGGGCAACTTGAAGTGGGGCGGAGGCTTCCAGGTCATAGGTAGATAAGAGATAAAAGGTTTAGTTCTTTTGGGTGCTTATCAGCCTGTCACTGAATACACAATTTCCATGTGAGCAGGGGTTAAAGGAATAGTCACTTAGGCTTTAGTCTGGTTCAGTGAAGCTGCATTTTTACCTAAACAATAGGGCAGAGGAAGCAATCAGATATGCATTTGTCTCAGGTGAGCAGAGGGATGACTTTGAGTTCTGTCCTTTGTCCCGTACTTGTGAAGATCAGCTATCCATTTACACTGCCAGGGTGAAACCCAGCAGAACTGTTTTAGGGTAAAAATCTTGAGGCCCACAAGGAATTTCCTTGTGGGCAAAATGTGCGTGAGGTATGTAGCTTTTTAATCTTTGTAGCTATCTTATTTAGGAATAAAATGGGAGGCAGATTTGCCTGACGCAGTTCCTGGCTTGTCTTTTCCCTTTGGCTTAGTGATTTTGGGGTCCCCAGATTTATTTTCCTTTCACAGTGGATAACACTGCTCCCCATTCCAGACTTACATTCTAAGGATCAGAGAGGGCAAGTGACCTGGCAAAGGCCTCCCAGCATATATGGTCACAGGTAAGACTCAAGCCTGGTCTATTATTCCCTCCCCAAAACTGCCTGGGAGGGAGAAGGGAAAGTCAGCCTCAGCTGTGTCTCCTGGCTATCTGGAGCTCTCCCTCCAGATTTCTTTCTACCTCTCTGGCTGTCACCACATTGCTAAAAGCTTGGGCTCAGGCCCTCCTCTGTCTGCCCTGGCTGCTCCCACTCATTCTTGTGGCTTCTGTCCCCAATACTCTGGCACCACATCTCCTATTTATCTCCTCTAGACGTATATCACGGTAGCAGCCTCTAGCCTGTTCCTCTCTAAATGTTCTCTCTGGCCAACCACTTCTTAAAATGTTCAGAACAGAGTCCAGACCCTCATAGCGGCTCTCATGGACCCTGGTGATTTGGATAACGCCCCTATCATACACACCCTTCTCACTGCCCCACCCCAAATCTTCATTTCAGCCATTCTGTCCTTTTTGGGTCCTTAGATCTGGTGTTTCTCCTGCCCAGGCTTTCTCATATACTGTTCCCTCCTATTGGGAAACTCCCTTCCATGCCTTTCCCCCAGCCTGTCCTGCAGGTCCACCAGCCCTACCCTGATTACAGCCCCCTCCTCCCTCAGTTCCCGCTCCCCAACCCAAGGTGACCTCTGACCCCCTCTAACTGGCTTGGGAAGCTCCTCTTGTAACCACCCGGTGGGTTATGAAGGCAGGGGAATTGCAGTGGAGAAAGAGTTTATGCAGAACTGACTGAACAGGAGACCGGAGTTGTTTTTTTGTTTGTTTGTTTCTGTTTTTCTTTTGAGATGAAGTCTCGCTCTGTCATGCAGGCTGGAGTGCAGTGCCGTGATCTCGGCTCACTGCAACCTCCTCCTCCCAGGTTCAACCCATTCTCCTGTCTCAAGGAGACAAGTAGCTGGGACTACAGGCATGTGCCACCACGCCTGGCTAATTTTTGTATTTTTTAGTAGAAATGGGGTTTCACCATGTTGGCTAGGCTGGTCTTGAACTCCTGACCTCAGGTGATCGACCCGCCTTGCCGTCCCAAAGTGCTGGGATTACAAACAGAAGCCACCGAGACTGGAGTTTTTTTGTTATTCAAATTAGTCTCTTGGAGCATTTAGGGGCTAGGGTTTTTCAAATGTAGTTTAGGGGAAGGGTGGTGGGGGCGGCTAGGGAATGGGGCCTGCCGCTGACTGGTTGAGGCTGCAATGATTAGGGTGTGGGAAATGATCCTGCATGCTGAGTCACTTCTGGGTGAGGCCGCAGGAGCAGTTGGCAGGTCCAGCTGGAACCATAGGTGTCAGACATACAAAAAACCTGAAAAGATACCTCAAAAAAGGCCGGGCGCAGTGGCTCACACTTGTAATCCCAGCACTTTGGGAAGCGGAGGTGGGTGGATCACCTAAGGTCAGGAGTTTGAGACCAGCCTGGCCAACATGGTGAAACTCCTGTCTCTACTAAAAATACAAAAACTAACTGGACGTGGTGACGGGCGCCTGTAATCCCAGCTACTCGGGAGGCTGAGGCAGAATTGCTTGAACCCAGGAGGTGGAGGTTGCAGTGAGCCAAGATTGTGCCATTGAACTCCAGCCTGAGTGACAAGAGAGAAACTCCATCTCAAAAAAAAAAAGATATCTCAAAAGGCCAATCTTCCTGAAGAGCCAGGGGTTCCACAGGCGAATGGAGCCCCAGCAGCCCCCTCAGCCCTGTGTGCCCATGTTCTGGTCTTCTTCCTAGCTCTATACTCAGTGTTCAAGGGGCTGCAGCAAGACGGGGCTTGGGCCACGGAGCTACACCTGGCTTTGCTGCTCCACAAGGGCACTGTGGCTGTCAGCCTGTCCCTGCAGCTGCTGAAGAGCCCCTTGGGGTTACAGGTGGCTGGCTGTGGGATCCACTTCTCATGCATGACACTTCTAGGCATCCGGATGGGTGCGGCTCTAACAGTCAGCAGGGCCTCTGCGCCAGCTGGCCCAGTCTGTGCTAGAGGGCATGGCTGCTGGCAGCTTCCTCTATATCACCTTTCTGGAAATCCTGCCCGGGAGCTGGCGACTTCTGAGCAAAGGATCCTCAAGGTCATTCTGCTCCTAGCAGGCTGTGCCCTGCTCATTGTCCTGTTCTTCATCCAAATCTAAGGGGCTTTGAAAGAGAGGCCCTTGCCTCTCCCTCCCTGCCCCAGTGTGTGGGGAAAAGGAAGGAATGGGAAGGGAGGTTCTGAGGACCAAAGCTTTCTTTAGGAGCTAAGGATGGAGCCTTTGGGACTATCTGATCCATGAGAGGGAAGTGGGCAGGCAAGAGAGACTGGTCCCAGCCCCAGGAAACAAGAGATAGTTTAGTCACTAGAGACATGATTGGGGACATTAGTGTTACTAGAAAGGGGTCTCAATCCAGACCCCAAGAGAGGGTTCTTCGCTCTTACACAAGAAAGAATTCGAGGTGAGTCCATAAAGTGAGAGCAAGTTTATTAAGAAAGTAAAGGAAGGCCAGACGCGGTGACTCACACCTGTAATCCCAGCGCTTTGGGAGGCCAAGGCGGGCAGATCACAACATCAGGAGATCAAGACCAGCCTGGCTGACATGGTGAACCTGTTTCTATTAAAAATACAAAAATTAGACGGGCATGGTGGCGCATGCCTGTAATCCCAGCTACTCGGGAGGCTGAAAGCAGGAGAATCGCTTGAATCCGGGAGGCAGAGGTTGCAGTGAGCCAAGAATACGCCACTGCACTCCAGCCTGGGTGACAGAGTGAGACTCCGTCTCAAAAACGACAACAACAACAACAACAACAATAACAAAAACCAACTAAAGTAAAGGAATTAATGAATACTCCACAGACAGAGGAGCAGCAGCATGGGCTGCTTGACTGACTATACTTATAGTTATTTCTTGATCATGTAACTACCCAGCGTGTTCTCCTTGCCCACTGCCTAGACAGAGCCAATTGATCAAGACGGGAATTGCAATAGAGAAACAGTAATTCACACAGAGCCTGCTGTGCGGGAGACTGGAATTTTATTATTACTCAAATCAGTCTCCCCAAGCATTCGGGGATCAGAGTTTTTAAGAATAATTTGGTGAGTAGGGGCCGCCAGTGAGTCAGGAGTGCTGATTGGTTGGGTCAGAGATGAAATCACAGGGAGTGGAAGCTGTCCTTTTGTGCTGAGTCAGTTCCTGGGTGGGGGCCACAAGATCACATGAGCCAATTTATTTTATTTTATTTTATTTATTTATTTTGGAGATGGAGTTTCACTCTTCTTGTCCAGGCTGGAGTGCAATGGCACGATCTCGGCTCACTGCAACCTCCGCCTCCCAGGTTCAAGCGATTCTTCTGCCTCAGCCTCCCTGGTAACTGGGATTACAGGCATGAGCCACCACGCACGGCTAATTTTGTAGTTTTAGTAGAGACGGGGTTTCTCCATGTTGGTCAGGCTGGTCTCGAACTCCCGACCTCAGGTGATCCGCCGCCTTGGCCTCCCAAAGTGCTGGGATTACAGGCATGAACCACTGCGCCCGGCTGAGCCAGTTTATTGATGTGTGTGGTGCCAGCTGATCCATCAAGTGCAGGGTCTGCAAAATATCTCAAGCACTGGTCTTAGGCTTTACAATAGTGATGTTACCCCCAGGAGCAACCTGGGGAGGGACAGAATCTTGTAGCCTCCAGCTGCATGACTCCTAAACTACAATTTATAATCTTTTGGCTAATTTGTTATTCCTACCAAGGCAGTCTAGTCCCCAGGCGAGAAGTAGGTTTGTTCTGGGAAAGGGCTGTTATCTTCTTTGTTTTAAACTATAAACTATAAACTAAGTTCCTTCCAAAGTTAATTCAGCCTATGCCCAGGAATGAACAAGGACAACTTGGAGGTTAGAAGCAAGATGAGGCTGGGCATGGTGGAGCACCTGTAATCCCAGCATTAAGGGAGGCTGAGGCAGGCAGATCACTTCAGGTTGAAGTCAGCAGCTCGAGACCAGCCTGGCCAACATGATGAAATCCCGTCTCTACTAAAAATACAAAAATTAGCTGGGCATAATGGTGGGCATCTGTAATCCCAGCTACTTGGGAGGCTGAGGCAGAAGAATCACTTGAACTCAGGAGGCGGAGTGAGCTGAGATTGTGCCACTGTACTCCTGCCATGGTAACAAAGCAAGAGTCCATCTCCAAAAAAAAAAAAAAAAAAAAAAAGCAAGACGTACTTGGTTAGTTCAGATCTCTTTCACTGTCTCAGTTATAATTTTGCAATGGTACTTTCAAGCATAAGCCAAGCGCGGTGGCTCACGCCTGTAATCCCAACACTTCAGGAGGCCAAGGCAGGTGGATCACCTGAGGTCAGGAGTTTGAAACCAGCCTAGCCAACATGGAGAAACGCTGTCTCTATTAAAAACACAAGGCCGGGCGCGGTGGCTCAAGCCTGTAATCCCAGCACTTTGGGAGGCCGAGACGGGCGGATCACGAGGTCAGGAGATCGAGACCATCCTGGCTAACACGGTGAAACCCCGTCTCTACTAAAAAATACAAAAAACTAGCCAGGCGCGGTGGCGGGCGCCTGTAGTCCCAGCTACTCGGGAGGCTGAGGCAGGAGAATGGCGGGAACCCGGGAGGCGGAGCTTGCAGTGAGCTGAGATCCGGCCACTGCACTCCAGCCTGGGCGGCAGAGCGAGACTCTGTCTCAAAAAAAAAAAAAAAAAGAAAAAAGAAAAAAAAAAAAAAAAACACAAAATAATTAGCCAGGCATGGTGGTGTGCGCCTTTAATCCCAGCTACTCAGGAGGCTGAGGCAAGAAAATCGCTTGAACCTGGGAGGTGGAGGTGGCAGTGAGCCGAGATCATGCCACTGCACCCCAGCCTGTACAACAGAGTGGGACTCCATCTCCAAAAAACAAACAGACAAACAAAAAGCATATATTAAACAATTACTCATCAGTTTTCTTGGAAAGAAGCGGGCAATTCCCATAACTGATGGTTTCTCCCCTTTTTAGACCATATAGGGTAACATCCTGATGTTGCATTGGCATTTGTAAACTGTTGTGGTGCTGGTGGGAGTGTCTTTTAGCATGCTAATGTATTATAATTAGCGTATGATGAGCAATGAGGATGATCAGAGGTCACTTTCATTGCCATCTTGGTTTTGGTGGTTTTTGGCTGGCTTCTTCACCACATCCTGGTTTTTTTTTTGTTTTTTTTTTTTCAAGACAGAGTCTTGCTCTCTCACCCAGGCTGGAGTACAATGGTGTGATCTTGGCTCACTACAACCTCTGCCTCCCCAGGTTCAATGACTCTCCTGCCTCAGCCTCCCGAGTAGCTGGGATTACAGGCATGTGCCACCACGTCCTGCTAATTTTGTATTTTTAGTGGAAACGGGGTTTCACTATGTTGGTCAGGCTGGTCTCGAACTCCAGATCTCAAGTGATCCACCCACCTCGGCCTCCCAAAGTGCTGGGATTACAGGTGTGAGCCACCGCACCTGGCCACTACATCCTGTTTTATCAGCAAACTCTTTGTGACCTGTATCTTGTGCCAACCTCCTATCTCATCCTGTGACTAAGAATGCCTAACCTCCTGGGAATGCAGCCCAGTAGGTCTCAGCTTTATTTTACCCAGTCCCTACTCAAGATAGAGTCACTCTGGTTTGAAAGCCTCTGATATTAGGATTGGGGAAGACACTTGACTGCTAGAATCAGAGGTCGGATACTATACATAGGGACAGGCTGATATGGGAGGCTGCAGGTAGGCACACGGCTGCTGTGGGATAGAGGGATAGAGAGGGCATAAACCCAGAGTCAGTGTCCTGTTGGTTCTACCCCATTTCAGCACCTGTCACTTGGAGCAGAGCCCTGGTGCTTTTTTAGCTCCTACTCTCATATCTATCTCCCTCTTCCCTTCTCCCAGGGGACTAGTGCCACATGGTCTCTCCCTGCCATTTTGATATCTTCTCTGCAGTCCTGCTCACTCTCTCTCTTTATTTTCTTTTCTTGAGAAGGAGTCTCACTCTGTCACCCAGGCTGGAGTGCAGTGGTACAATCTCAGCTCACTGCAACCTCTGCCTCCTGGGTGCAAGTGATTCTTCTGCCTCAGCCTCCCCAGTAGCTGGGATTACAGGTGCCCGCCACCACGCCTGGCTAAATTTTGTATTTTTATTTTTTGTATTTTTATTTTTTATTTTTTTTAAGACGGAGTCTCGCTCTGCCACCCAGGCTGGAGTGCAGTGGCCGGATCTCAGCTCACTGCAAGCTCCGCCTCCCGGGTTCCGGCCATTCTCCTGCCTCAGCCTCCCGAGTAGTTGGGACTACAGGCGCCCACCACTGCGCCCGGCTAGTTTTTTGTATTTTTTAGTAGAGATGGGGTTTCACCGTGTTAGCCAGGATGGTCTCGATCTCCTGACCTCGTGATCCGCCCGTCTCGGCCTCCCAAAGTGCTGGGATTACAGGCGTGAGCCACCGCGCCCGGCTAAATTTTGTATTTTTAGTAGAGATGGGGTTTCACCATGTTGGCCAGGCTGGTCTCAAACTTCTGATCTCGTGATCCGCCCACCCCGGCCTCCCACAGTGCTGGGATTACAGGCGTGAGTCACCGCGCCTGGCCTTGCTCACCCTATTTTTAAAGTGCCAAACAAATCCCCTCCCTCTTTCTCAAAGCACAGTGATGTGCCACTGAGCCCTGCCCAGCACCTCAATGGAGGGGGCTGCTTGCTCTTTCTTTCGGTCCCAGATCCTGGGGTGGGAGAGAAATGTTTGCTGGGCCGGGGTTGGGAGAGGGTTGGAGAGTTGCAGCCACCTACCACTGCTGTACCCCAGGAATACGGGACATGGACATGGTACCCCCCTGCCCAGATGATAAACATGAGCTCCCAAAACATTCTTCTGAATAAATTCGAGGAGCCCAAGGGGGAAAGGGAATGCCTATTCCCAAAGGTTATTTTCGGGGAGGGAAGGCTGTGCATAGAGCCATATTCTTTAGAATCTATTTTATTAACTGACCTGTGTTGGAACATGTTACCCAAATGAAAGGTGTTTCTAAACAAAACAAGACAAAAATAACAACAAAAGACCAATCTTAGGTTCTAAAATAGTGATGTTATCTGCAGGAGTACTTGGGGAAGTTGCATATCATCTCACCTCTGGAATAATGACTGGCTATCATTTATGTCTACACCTCAGGAGAATTCAGCCTTCTCTGTTCTCCTACCCAGGTGGTCTCTTATTAGCTTCGCAAAGGTGGTTGAGTTTTGGGGAAGGGCTATTATCATTTAAACTATAAACTGTCTCCCTAAGTTAGCTTGGCCTAAGCCCAGGAATAATTAGGGGCAGCTTGAAGGTCAAGGGCAAGATTAGGACTTGGCTAGATCAGATCTCTTTCACTGCCATAATTTTCTCACTGTTACGATTTTTGCAAAAGTGGTTTCACTCTGGGCTCCCTTTAGGCCAACACTCCCTCCATTGCTGTAGTAGCTGCCTGTGGAGGTCTCTGCTTCTCCTCTGTGAATCCGCATCTATCCTGGAGACTGCACACATCACCTGTGTGGCTTTCAGACGCCATTGGCCTCATGGTGAAGTGGAGCTAGCAACAGAGACTCCTCCCACCAGCTTGGGAGGGCTGAAGTGAGAAATCCCAGGTTCCTGGCACAGAATGGGTAGTTGCCCCCTCCCAGGCAGCCCAGCCCCTGCCTCTGCCCCAAACTCCCAGGGGCAATTGCTGAGTTTAGCAAATAACAGGGTGCTTAAATGTGAATTTTGGATAAACAGCAAAGGATGTTTTAGAAGTGTGCCCCTAACATTGCATGGGGCATACTTATACTAAACTGGGCATCCTGTATTTTGCCTGGCAACCTTACTTGAAGGGGCATCCACAGAGCTGGAACACCTCCTCCAAACACTCTAACCATGTACAAGTGGGAAGCCCTCTCTCTAGGGAAAGCTTGCCTCTTTCCTGGGCAGGGAACCAGAGGCAATTCTTTGTGGCTATCAGTTCTGTGCTAAGTTATTAATATGGGTGGGGAAACAGGTGCAGAGAGGTCAACCAGACAGAAGGTTGTGATGGGAAATCACCATCCCCTGTGTGAGAGGATGGAGCAGACCCCAGCTGGGATGGGGCAGGGTCTTTTCCCACCCCCAGGTTTTGTGGCCTTTGTCCCAGAGCATGCTGGGAGTTGGGTGCCAAATGGTCATCTTCACGCAATACTAGCAATAACCACAAGGGGGGAGCACCTCCCAACGTGCCCACGTTGGCCGATTCAAACTGGTTATTGATAAACTCTTAGTGAATTGCTCATAGTGGACACCGGGTCCTGTTCTAAGCAATTCATGCGATGTGACTCATTTAATCTTAACAACCTTCAACAGAAACTTGGTACAAAACATAATAATAATCCTCATAAACTCATCTTGAGATGGATGTTGTTAGGTCTCTGTTTCCTAGAGTTAGTCACTGACCCAAGCTCACACAGTCCTCCAACTCCTGATATCTCCCCTAGCCTAGGACTACTTTTGCCCATTGCCCTTCCAGCCCATGACCCGCTACACAGTCGGGGGCTGATTCATAGGCTGTGTGACCTTAGGCAAGTTACCTAGCGTTCTGAGCGTTGGTTTTCTCGCTGCATAGTTCTCTGTAATGACCTAAAGGTGTTATGAGGATTACAGACAAAATGATTCACAAAGCATCCAGGCAGCGTGGGGCTCACAGCAAGAGCTCCACAAATACTGGCCATTATTTTTGTGGCAAGAGACATCCTCTTCGAGGGCAAATGATTGAATTGTTCCATCTGTGTCTGACCCAGATATAAAAAATGCCAATTACATGGTTCAAGGGTTCCACTTTTAAGAATTTATTTGGAGGAACTAATTGAACAATTGTCCAGAGATGTGCATCTGAGGATTGTTGGAGTCTTATTTGTGTGAACTAAAAGCTTTGGAATTCCTTAATTGCCCAATGCATAAAGAAACATTCTGATCTGATCACACTGGTGGCTGAATCTCTCCAAGTCCCTCCTCTGTCCTGATACCTTTCATGGCTCATGACAGTCCCCAGGATCCAGTCTGAACACCTCAGTCTGGCACTCAAAATCCCCTGGCCTCATCTCTCACCACGACACATCCCTGCACCCATGCTATTGCCTCCCCTGAGTTCTCATCAATCTCTGGATGTGCCCTGCACGTCCTGCCTCTCTGTCTTTGCTCAGACCATGTCATCTGCCAGGAATGCCCGCCCCCCATCCCATTTCCCTTTTTTACCAGCCTTCAAGGTCCAGATCTAATGGTACCCGCTCTGTGAACCCTGCTTGGCTCTCTCCCCAAGACAGAATCATCTTGTCCTACAGTCCCCTCCATCACGCGCTCAGCCCTCCCCTTGGACACCCACAGAGAACGTGGATGGAGCTTTTTCTGTGTGCCATACACTGAGCTAAGCATCGCATTATGTAGCCTCATGAGACAGGTGCCATCATTATCACCTTCCTGCAGATGAAAAAATGAAGCCCACTGTGCAGTCACGCTTCATCAGCATTAACTCTGTGAATCCAAAAGTATCTGAGACAGGTCTCAATCAATTTAGAAGGTTTCTTTTGCCATGGTTAAGGATGTGCCCATTACACAGCCTCAGGAGGTCCTGACGGCATGTGCCCAAGATGATTGGGGTACAGATTGCTTTTGTATAATTTGGGGGGACATAAGAAATCAATCAGTACATGTAAGATTTATATTGGTTTGATGTGGAAGGATGGAGCAACTCCAAGCGGGCACTTCCAGGTAATAGGTAGATTTAAAATTTTCTGATTGGCAATTGGTTGAAAGAGTTATTATCAATAGAAAGGAATTATCAGTAGAAAGTCTGGGTTAGTGGGATGTGGAGGTTGCAGTGAGCTGAGATCGCGCCATTGCACTCCAGCCTGGATGACAACAGCGAGACTTCATCTCAAAAAAAAAAAAAAAAAAAGAAAGTCTGGGTTAGGATAAGGGTCGTGGAGACCTGGGGGTTTTTGTTTTTTGTTTGTTTGTTTGTTTTTGTTTTTTTGAGACAAAGTCTCGCTCTGTCACCCAGGCTGGAGTGCAGTGGTGCGATCTTGGCTCACTTCAACCTCTACCTCCAGGTTCAAGTGATTTTCCGGCCTCAGCCTCCTGAGTAGCTGGGATTACAGGTGCCCGTCACCATGCCTGGCTAATGTTTTTATTTTTAGTAGAAATGGGGTTTTGCCATGTTGGCCAGGCTGGTCTTGAACTCCTGACCTCAGGTGATTGACCCGCCTCGGCCTCCCAAAGTGCTGGGATTACAGGCATGAGCCATCACGCTGGGCCAAGACCAAGGTTTTATCATGGAGATGAAGCCTCCAGATAGCAGGCTTAGGAGAGAACAGACTGTAAATGTTTCTTATCAGACTTAGGGTGGGGTCTGTGTTGATGTTCATATTGGTCGGCTTTTCCTGAATTCCAAAAGGGAGGAGGTTACCATGCCGCATGCCTGACCCCACTCCCTTCCCATCATGGTCTGAAGTACTCTTTCGGGTAAACTTTGCAATTCCCCTGGCCGACAGGAAGGGTCCATTCAGATGGGGGGGGGTTCTTAGAATTTTATTTTTGGTTTACAACTCTTACAGGTGTTAGTAAATTCAACATGAGTGAGGAGGACTTTGGAGCCTTTCTTAAAATCAGGGTCATTGCAGATAGGTGTGTGTGTTTGGCAGGGTGGGGGTGGGTGTCGCTGGTAGAGGACTAGAGGATTGTGGAAGTGTTTGGCCTGGGCCCGGCTCAGCCATGCCCTAGGCTTGCCTGTGGGCTCCAGGTTCCTTCCCCAGCCTCTTCTGGGCCTATTTAAAGAGGCTTTGGGGGTGGTGGGCAATGTTGTTGGTTTTCTTTTTTTTTTTCACGATGGCTGCCCCCAAGGGGCTTCTGCTGGTTGCTCTAGTCTTGCTACTTGGTAAGTTCTGGGCATGGGCCTCCCTTGGGAGATGGGGTGGTGGAGCAAGGGCCTTCCTCCTACTCTCTCTGCGCATGACCAAGCCTACCTTGGCCAGCTGTGCACCTGGTAAGGCCGCTTCAGGATAGCCGCCGCCGCAGGCCTGGGCTGCAGCAGGAGCTGGTCTTGGCATCCTGGGGATACGAGCAAGAGACTTCCTTCCTCATAGCCTGCGAGTCACTCTGCCGGGTACCCCCTGACAGCCCCACCCCTCAATGCCCCTGACCCCTGGGGTCCCTTGCTTCTTCCCCCAATGAGATCTGAGACCACCAGGATCCTGGGTCAGTCATTTCTCTTCCTTGAACACCACAGTGCATCTCGGGAGCCTTTCAGGCTTGTCGCAGGTTGAGCAGGGGCCTCTTGGGGTCCAGGGCAGTCCTGCTTCCTGAGGCTAGGGCTCCCCAGCCAGGCCAAACGCCAGGTGCAGGGCTCACTCCTATCCTGCTCTCCTGGCCTCTTGGGCAGAGCTTGGCATGCAGTAGATGCTCAGTAAATGCTAAACAAATGCCTTACATTCTCCTAAAAAAAAAAAAAGCCTAGACCAGGAGAGGTGGCTAACACATGTAATCCTAGCACTGGGAGACCAAGGCAGGAGGATTGCTTGAGGCCAGGAATTTGAGACCAGCCTGGGCAATGTAAGGATACCTCATCTCTAAAAAAAAAAAAAAAAAAGCCAGGCATGGTGATGTGTACCTGTGGTCTCAGCTACTCAGGAGGCTGAGAGGGGAGGATCATCGAGACCAAGAGTTCGAGGTTGCAGTGAGCTATGATTGCACCACTGCACTTCAGCCTGGGCTGTCTCTAAAAAACTTTCTCTAAAAAACAGATGAATCTCCAAAACTTCTTTCCCTTCCTTGGTTTGCCCTAGGCCCTCTGAGTATAGATAACCCCTCTTAGAAGCAGCATGGCAAGGTGGTCAGGAGCCCAAATGAGAAAAAGAATTAACTGGGGACCATGTAAGGGTTGAGTCCCTTTACACACAGGCCAGTTACTCACACAGACAAAAAGTAGTTACTGGCAGGGAGAGGGTAAAGGCAAACTTAGCTTGCATTGTTGTATCATTTGGTATGCCATCCCTTGTGAGTTTGAGTCTGAGTTCTGTAGCTCATGGCTGCATGCAATCACGGGCAGATAATAGCAAGACTTCTCAGACTCACTTTCCACATCGGTAAAATTGAGGTGGTTATGAGGCCCGCAAAGGGTACATAGAATGGCCCCTAATGGCAGCTACAGTGATACTCACGGCTGGTCAAGGTTATCTGAGGGGCATCCCTTCCACCCTTCCATTCCCACTACCCTCCCCGGGAGAACTTGCCCAGGGCTTGCCCTCCAGTCTGACTGGGTGGATGTTGGATCCCTTTGATCTGTGGCCTCCCTTCCCCTGCAGTCCCTAGCCCAGGCCGCTCCTCAGGCAAGAGGCGAATAGTCTGTTGCAGCCAGCTCTCCAAGGAGCCCTGCCCCCCACCACAGAGCCCTGCAGCTGGCCCTCCAGATACCACATAGTGAGTCCTAGGCTAGGGTGGATGGGGATGGAGTGTGGATCTCCTGCAAGGATTGCCTGAAGCAGAGGAGGGCAGAATGAAGATCACCTATTGGCTCCTGTTGCCCGATGAGGGTGCACCATCCTCTTTCTGGCGTGAGTCCTCCGCCCTTGCTGGGACAGCACCCATTTGTCAGATTGGAATGAGACCACCACTTCTCCTGTTGTCCTTTCTAGCTTTTCCCCACCTCCCCTTTTCCCCAGTTTATAAGACAGGAGAAAAGGGAGAAAGCAAGAAGTTGGAAAGAAACAGAAGGAAGAGAAATAGCTAGATGACCTTGGCGCCACCACCTGGCCCTGGTGGTTAAAATAATCATATTAACCCCTGACCAAAACTACTGGTGTTACCTGTAAGTTCCAGACATTGTATGAGAAAGCACTGTAAAACTTTTTGTTCTGTTAGCTGATGTATGTAGCCCCCAGTCACGTTCCTCACGCTTACTTGATCTATCGTGACCTTTTCATGTGGACCCCTTAGAGTCGTAAGCCCTTAAAAGGGCTAGGCATTTCTTTTTCGGAGAGCTCGGCTCTTAAGATGCAAGTCTGCCGACGCTCCCGGCCGAATAAAAAACCTCTTCCTTCTTTGATCTGGTGTCTGAGGAGTTTTGTCTGCGGCTCGTCCTGCTACAAGATAAGACTGGGATAAGCTGGATGCAGGGGCTTACACCTGTAATCCCAGCACTTTGGGAGGCCCAAGTGGGAGGATCGTTTGAGCCCAGGAGTTTGAGACCAGCCTAGGCAACATAGCAAAGTCTCATCTCTACAAAAAACCCCACAAAACCAAAACCAAAACCAAAAATTAGCCAGGTGAAGTGGCACGTGCCTGTTGTCCCGGCTACTCTGGAGGCTTGAGCTCAGGAGGTCAAGGCTGCAGTGAGCCATGATTGTACCACTGCCCTGCAGCCTAAGTGACAGAATGAGACCCCAACTCGAAGAAAAAAAAAAAAAAGGCTAAGATAAAAGAGCCGAAGTTTAACCTCCTCTCTGAGCCTCCATCATTCGACCTATAAAATAGGCATAACAAACACCTTTAGGACCATTGATGTATCAGTGGAATTATGGCTGTGACCTACCAGGCACGCAGTACATGCTTGTTAGAGGATGGCCCTGGCTACTTGTCAGGGACAACCCTCTTCCTCCTTCTCCCTCAGGTGCCCTCCCACCTCCCTATGTGGGAGGCTTGTGGCTGACCCTACCTAGAAGCCCACATCTGGCTAGTGTCAAACTGGACCATGAAGGTCTACACGGATGAATGTGTGAGCTCCCAGAACCAGCCCTGAACTGCCTCCAGAGGATGTACACCCTTGTCTTCAACTGAGGGTCTGTACAGCTGCCAGAGTTGGAGGGCGCAGGAGAGGATCTGCTTACAATGAGGAGCCCACCCCAGATTTTCCCAACCCCAGGGTCTTGCTTGGCTGGGCCACCAGAGTGGAGGTCTGCCTTGTTGCACTTGGTCACTGGTGATTGACCTTTTTTGGTATCTGGTCTGATCTTGATTGTGTCTGGACCTGCCCACTTGGGCTGTGTGAGTGACCAGGTACCAGGTTTTTTTTTTTTTTTTTTTTTGAGACAGAGTTTCACTCTGTTGCCCAGGCGGGAGTGCAATGGTGTGATCTCGGCTCACTGGAACCTCTGCTTCCCGGGTTCAAGTGATTCTCCTGCCTCAGCCTCCCGAGTAGCTGGGATTACAGATGCCCACCACCACGCCCTGCTAATTTTTGTATTTTTAGTAGAGATGGGGTTTCACCATGTTGGCCAGGCTGGTCTCAAACTCCTGACCTCAAGTGATCCACCTGCTTCAGCCTCCCAAAGTGCTGGGATGACAGGCGTGAGCCACCGTGCCTGGCTGTGACCAGGTACTCTTCTCAGCTGTGGAGTGACTGCAGTGGCCTTAGAGTCTCGTTATTCATGGCTGACTTTGTAATATCTGCTCTTTGCTCAGGCCAAACACTTCTGTCCCCAAACTCCAGTGACAGGGTGAGTGTTTCATGATAGGGCTTTGAGGAGCAAGAAGATCCCATATGAGCCTCTCATGGCTTCCCAGGAAACCTGTTCTTGCGGGTCTACCAGCCAATGGTCCCCCTGGCCTCCTTGGCAAGCCCCCAGGTGCCTCTCAATGGGCCCCAGGTCTGGCTCTTGGTCTCGGCAGGATAATGAGACACTGCAGTTCAGCATGAAGGCCTTTGTGCTCCACAATGATGGGGAAGAGGATGAGGTCAGAGGCTCCAGGGGTGCCTTAGGCCCTACTGAAGGTCTAGGGACTCTTTTCATGTCAATCTGCTTCCCTTCCCATGGGGCTTCTCTTCCCTTCCCATTTTGGGGGCCAGCCCAGAAAAGGGGTGCTGGATTCCCTGATAGTTTCTAGATTTAGCAAATAAAAATATAGGATGCCAAGTTACATGTGAATTTCAGATAAACAACAATTTTTTTTTTTTTTTTTGAGACAGAGTCTCCCTCTTTCACCCAGGCTGGAGTGCAGTGGTACGATCTCGGCTCACTGCAACCGCTACCTGCCAGGTTCAATTGATTCTCATGCCTCAGTCTCCCAAGTAGCTGGGATTATAGCTGTGTGCCACCATGCCCGGCTAATGGTGAACAACAGTTTTTTTAGTATAAATATGTCCCAAATATTGCATGGGACATACTTGTACTAAATTTCTAAAAATGTACCTGTGTGTCCTGTATTTTATCTGGCAACCCTAACTCCTGAGAATGGCAATGGGATAAATGGTCCAGAGTTGGGACTTGAAACCCACAGTTTCGGGTCTGACCTGAGTGCTGACCGAGAGGAGAGGCCTTCAAGGTCTCACATTCTCCATGTGTGGGATCAAGTCACTCTGGGATCACACCTGGCCTGCGGCTCTCACAGAAGCACTGAAAAGATCCACTCATCACCATAGAGAACTCTCTGTAAGGGCTGTAGAGATCTCAATACATCTGATTATGGGTGAGGCAACCTAAGCACCATGGGTACAGAAGGCCTGAAGTCTACTTGAAGGCTTCTTATATGAATAAGCTACTGTCATCATGGGAAATTCAGGTGAATAAAAGACAACTAACATCACTTGGAGATTGTCTCAAGATGATGCTAGAATTTCCTAAGTCTCTATGTCTTTTTAAGAGCCACACTCCACATTTGATTCTTTCCTTTCTTCTTTTGAGGGCTTTTCTTAACTTGATAATTCATATATAGAATAGAAATGAAAATCGGGGCCAGGCACGGTGGCTCACACCTGTAATCCCAGCCCTTTGGGAGGCCGAGGCAGGTGGATCACAAGGTCAGGAGTTTGAGACCAGCCTGGCCAAGATGGTGAAACCCTCATCTCTACTAAAAACACAAAAATTAGCTGGGTGTGGTGGCACATACCTGTAATCACAGTTACTCAGGAGGCCAAGGAAGTAGAATCGCTTGAACTCGGGAGGCGGAGGTTGCAGTGAGCCGAGATCGCACCATTGCACTCCAGCCTGGGTGACAGAGCGAAACTCTGTCTAAAAAAAAAAGAAAAAGAGAAAGAAAAAAATAATTGGCTGGGTGCAGTGGCTCATGCCTGTAATCCTAGTACTTTGGGAAGCTCAGGTGGGAGGATCACTTGACCCCTGGAGTTTGAAAACAGCCTGGGCAACATGAGGAAGCCCTATCTCTACAAAAAAAACTACAAAAAACTAGCAAGGTATGGTAGCATGTGCCTGTAGTCCCAGCTCCTTTGGAGGCTGAGGTGGGGGATCTCCTGAGCCCAGGAGGTCGAGGCTGCAGTAAGCTGTGATCGCACCACTGCACTCCAGCCCGTGTGACAGAGTGAGTCCTTGTCTCAAAACAAAACAAACAAAAAGAAATGAAAATCTGGAAAATCCTGAAACCCAGAGAGTCACCAATACTAAGGCATATGCTAAGTTAATGTTTTATAAAATAGGATTATATGTGTCATTCTATAATAGAATGATATTATAGAATGACTTAGTTCAGTACTTTTCCATGCATAAAAGGTATTCTGTGAAAGTTCACAGCTCCACAGAACCCTACTTGTCTGGTCAAGCTGTAACTTAGCCAGTACCCAATTACAGAAGTTCCCCAAGGGTTCCAATCTGCCCCTGTTCTTTTTTCTTTTCCTTTCTTTTCTTCTTTTCTTTTCTTCTTTTCTTTCTTTTCTTTTTTTCTTTTTTCTTTTTTATTTTTTTGAGACGGAGTCTCACTCTGTCACCCAGGCTGGAGTGCAGTGGCACGATCTCAGCTCATTGCAATCTCTGCCGCCCAGGTTCAAGTGATTCTCCTGTCTCAACCTCCTGAGTAGCTGGGACTACAGGCATGCACCACCACGCCCAACTAATTTTCGTATTTTTGGTAGAGACGGGGTTTCACCATGTTGGCCAGGCTTGTCTCGAACTCCTGGCCTCAGGTGATCCACCTGCCTTGGCCTCCCAAAGTGCTGGGATTACAGATGTGAGCCACCATGCCTGGCCCCAATCTGTCCCTGTTGGAAATCAGTGCTGTGGTGAGGAAATACTCCTGGATCAGGGAGAATCAGGAGAATTGTCTTTCCTTGGAGGGCCTGTTCTGGACTGGGTGTGATAGTCACAGGCTGGCCTGGCTTCCTGAGGTCAGTTCTTCTCTGTGGTCCCTCCCCGCTACTGCTGTCCAGGTTCATGGACACTTGTTCTTGGTTTTTTTTTTTTTTTTTTTTTTTTTTTGAGGCAGAGTCTCGCTCTGTCGCCCAGGCTGGAGTGCAGTGGCGTGATCTCGGCTCACTGCAAGCTCCGCCTCCCGGGTTCCCGCCATTCTCCTGCCTCAGCCTCCCGAGTAGCTGGGACTACAGGCGCCGCCACCACGCCCGGCTAATTTTTTTGTATTTTTAGTGGAGACGGGGTTTCATTGTGTTAGCCAGGATGGTCTCGATCTCCTGACCTCGTGATCCGCCCGTCTCGGCCTCCCAAAGTGCTGGGATTACAGGCTTGAGCCACCGCGCCCGGCCTGTTCTTGGTTTTGTCCCACTGCCCTTTCTGGTCTCAGCCACACCCTTGCATCCCTAGGCCCTCAGTTGATGGGAAATAAATGGGCATGATGTAGTTCAACATGGGATGTCTGTGTTGGGGTGGGGAGGCATGGAGTCCAGGATGAACCCTCTCACCCAGCTCTTCCACGGCCCCTACTTCTGGGTTTACATCATCTGCTGGACGAGGGTCTGGAGCTGGACGAGATCCTTCGAGCCTGGCTGGAAATCCTTTTTTTTTTTAGACAGAATCTTGCTCTATCCCCCAGGCTGGAGTACAGTGGCATGATCTTGGCTCACTGTAACCTCCACTTCCCGGGTTTAAATGATTCTCCTGCCTCAGCCTCCCCAGTAGCTGGGATGACAAGTGTGTGCCACCACACCCAACTAATTTTTGTATTTTTAGTAGAGACATATTGGCCAGGCTAGTCTCGAACTCCTGACCTCGAGTAATCTACCTGTCTCTGCCTTCCAAAGTGCTGGGATTACAGGCATGAGCTCCTGTGTCTGACCGGAAATCCTATTTTTACAATTTCTTCTCATACACGTAAGACCTCTCGGTTTCAAGTTATGGGACCTTGGGCAAATTCCTTCAGCTGAAGGAATTTCATGGTCCTGAAAGCCATGCTGTGTGAGCCCTGCTGGCTCAAGGCCTGGGTTCTGGAAGCTGGGTAATAGGGGGAAATGGAAGGGCTTGGCTGACCTTGTGCCACGATACTTCATCCACACCGTGGGGAATCCTTACCCTGAAGCGGTAGGTGGGCTCTTCCTAGTACACATAGGCCAAGGAAACGAAGGTCCAGAGAGGCCAAGTGACTACTTGCTGCTGCACAGAGGTGGTGGTGGCCACGCTGGGATTGGGATTTGGGGAAGGCCCCTCACCCGGGCAGAATGTTGTCCCCAACCCTCCTGACTGGGCAGGTCTTTCTGCCTGGGCTGTTGGCAGCTGACAGCTTGCAGGGGGAAAAGCTCAGTGTATGACTGCTGTGACTTTAGCTATTCCCACACAGAGAAATGTAGCACCAAGGTACTGTGGGGGCAGGCCAGGTCAGGGGGCTGCTGGGGGTGGCGCTGCTCTGGGGACCTTTGGCTTGTGTGGGCAGATGAATGTCACTGCATCCACCATGAAAATAGGCTCTGGGCTGGAAGATGCACGGAAAAGATGAGGAGTTGGGGGCAGGGGAGCATGAAGAGGTCATGGCTTGGGTGGGGTCAGTCGGGGAGGGGGGTGGACAGTGACCTTAAACCTCTTCTGTCTTGCAAGTGCTTTGGGGAGGATGCACAAGTGGTAGGTCCAATGACAGGTGCTCCAACACTTGTCCTCTGTCCCTCCCTTACCAAACAAACATAATAAAGCAAATAGACAACTGTCCTAGTAAGCCAGGCCCCAAAGAGTTAAAGAAACCAATGACTAAATTCTTGGAGTTACAGAATAGCAGATAAGAAAAGAAAGAACTTGCTGAAAAGCTGAAACTAAAACTGTGCCCCAAAGAGTAAGAAACCAGTAACAGAAATTCTTGAGTTTGCAGGATAGCAGATAAGAAAAGAAACAGCTTGCTGAAACACGGACACTCCCTGCACTTACGAGATCAAGAAAAAAACTGGCTGATGGCCGGGGGTGGTGGCTCACACCTGTACCCCCAGCACTTTGGGAGGCCAAGATGAGTGGATCACTTGAAGCCAGGAGTTCAAGACCAGCCTGGCCAACATGGCAAAACTCTGTCTCTACTAAAAATACAAAAATTAGCCAGGCATGGTGGCCTGTGCACCTGTAATCCCAGCTACTGTGGAGGCTGAGGCATGAGAATGCACTCCAGTATGGGCAACAAAGTGAGACTCTGTCTCAAAATAAAAAAGAAGAAAGAAAAAGAAAAATCTGGCTGGAATTGGTTGGACTCAAGATGGCCAACCAGAATCTGTGCAGAATGACCTTGCTGATGTCACAGCCTGAATTTCCACCGCATGTTTCATACTAATGCCCCCTAAATTTGCACACACGACCCATGAGGAGGCATGAAGAGATAACCGCACATGCTCAAGGACTTTACTTTTCTTTTCTTTTGTTTGTTTGTTTGTTTGAGACGGAGTCTCGCTGTGTTGCCCAGGCTGGAGTGCAGTGGTGCGATCTCAGCTCACTGCAACCTCCACTTCCCGGGTTTGATTCTCCTGCCTCAGCCTCCTGAGTAGCTGGGAATACAGGCTCCCACCACCACACCCGGCTAATTTTTTGTGTTTTTAGTAGAGACATGTTTAGGTATTGCCATGTTGGCCAGATTGGTCTCAAACTCCTGACCTCGTGATCCACCCGCCTCGACCTTCCAAAGTGCTGGGATTACAGGTTAAGGATTTTTCCAGACTTCCCCTTCCCTTCCTCCCATCACCTACTAATCTCAGAATCTACCACCCGCACATTTTCCAATAAAAATACTACCTTGAAGCCAGCACGGGGAGACAGATTTGAGTTGGACTCCTGTCTCCTTGGAGTTGATTTGCAATAAAAGCTTTTCTTTTCTTTCTTTCTCTCTTTTTTATTTTATTTATTTATTTTTTTTGAGACAGGTTCTCACTCTGTCACCCAGGCTGAAGTGCAGTGGTGTGATCTTGGCTCACTGCAGCCTCAACCTTCTGTGCTCAAGTGATTCTCCCACTTCAGCCTCCTGAGTAGCTGGGACAACAGGTGTATGCCACCATGGCTTGCTAATTTTTTATTGTTTTTTGTAGAGATGGGGTTTTCGCCATGTTGCTCAGGTTGGTCTCGAACTCCTGTACTCAAGCAAGCAGCCCACCTCGGCCTCCCAGAATGTTGGGATTATAGGTGTGAGTCACCATGCCCAGCTGCAGTGAAAGCTTTTCTATTCTCAAGAACCCAGTGTTATAGTATTGGCTTACAGCACATTGGGCAGGGAGCTCCTTTTGCTTGGTAACACTAGAAAATTCAGGTACCTCAACAGGATATAATCCTACTACCTAGATCATTGTTAACTAACATCTCAGTGTATTCATATCCAGGTGGCTTTTGCTAGACATACACATTAATATAATGTAGTTTTGTAACATTCTATAACGTGCTTCTATAGTACTCTCTAGGCAGCTCTGTAGATTGATAACTCTTTTGCATTTGTGATGACACAGTAGTCTAGGAATGGAAGTAGGAGGATTTAACCAGTCCCACGTTGATAGATATTTGTGTTCTTCAGTTTTCTCTGCTAGGTGACACCTCACTCCCCAGCCTCCTTTTATTTATGTATTTATTTTTTGAGATGGAGTCTCGCTCTGTTGCCCAGGCTGGAGTGCAATGGTGTAATCTCGGCTCACTGCAACCTCCACCTGCTGGGTCCAAGTGATTGTCCTGGCTCAGCCTCCTGAATAGGTGGGATTACAGGCATGCACCACCACGCCTGGCTAATTTTTGTATTTTTAGTACAGGCGTGGCATCATGTTGGCCAGGCTGGTCTCGAACTCCCAACCTCAAATGATCCACCCACCTTGGCCTCTCAAAGTGCTGGGATTACAGGCATGAGCCACTGTGCCCAGCCCAACCTGCTTTTAGCAGCTGAACACAGCCCTGCCTTGGGAAGTTAATGGCCTTGGAAGAATTTTCCTCCTTCCAAGCAGGGAAGGGAGGAGAGATAGGGCTAACAGCTTACTCTCTTCAGAGTTTCCTGGGGAAGGGGACACCTATACAGTGGCACGGCCCTGCCGAAGGTCAAGATGCTGTAGTGTTATGGTTTAAAGGTAGGTGCGAGGTCTGGGGTCCTCGGCACTAAAAGAACTGATCTCTCCTTCCCCTGCTGCTGTCCAGGTTCATGGATAGTCATGCTTGGTCTTGTCTTACTGTTCTTTCTGGTGTCAGCCACAGCCTTGCTTCCCTAGGCACTCCTGGCCTTTGTTTTCCTCCCTCGATGAATACCTCTGGACTCTCCCTAGCTGTCCTGTACAACCTGCCCTGCACCTCTGGGCAGTCCTGGGGTCTCCTGGACCTCTCCTTCCCAGCCTCCTGCAAGATGCTGAAGGACTTGCTGCTGGCTGCACTGGCCTTCACTAGTGTCACTCTGTTGCTGCTCCTGTGACCCTGAGGAAGGCACTCGAGGTCTTCCAGCCATCCTGCCCTCTCTGCAGCTTAAGAGGTACTCTTTTGGTGGCCTCCTGCCAGCCTGGAGGCCCACAGATGGGACTGGTGACTTGGACAACAGAGAGACTCTCTTCTGAGGAGGAAATTGATATGGAATCTCGGCCTATTTTTGGAGGAAGACCTGGAGGCAGTGGCCCCTTCAGAAGACAACGAAAAAATAATCCTTTTTTATATTTATTTTATATATATATTTGAGACACAGTCTCTGTTGCCCAGGCTGGAGTGCAGTGGTGTGATTTCGGCTCACTGCAACCTCCACTTCCCAGGTTCAAGCGATTCTCCTGCCTCAGCCTCCTAGGTAGCTGGGATTACGGGCATGCACCACCACGCCCAGCTAATCTTTATATTTTTGTAAAGACAGGGTTTCACCATGTTGGCCAGGCTGGTCTTGAACTTCTGACGTCAAGTGGTCTGCCTGCCTCAGCCTCCCAAAGTGCTGGGGTTACAGGCGCGAGCCACTGCACCTGGCCTGTGTTGCCTTAACCTTCTGTGGCACCTGTGCTTTTTAGCACTAGTTGTTGGGGGGAAAACCTGATGTCTGAACTGCATGACATGCATTTGGGCTCTCTGGAGGGGCCAATGTGGTGGTGGGTTCTCGGGGAAGGAGTAAGAGGCAGGGGCTGGGGCCTCATTAGCACCAGCATACTGTTGCCCACGGGTGTCCCTGGCCTGAGGTCTACACAGTTGGGAGCCTCGCCTTTTGGCCTCAGCTGAAATTTGACCCCTCTATGGGAAATGACCTGTGGCCCCCATCTTTAGCTTCCCAAGAGCAGTGAGACTTTTCCTTCCCTGGCTCTGCCTCGGCATTTCTGGGCTGTTGGAACAGGAACTCCTAAATTAACGTTCCTTCTCACACAGCAGGGGGCCCTCAGGCCTTGGTCTTCCTGCCCCTATGCTGCTAGCTTATCACTTCTGGAATGAGGGGGCTATGTTAGTCCATTTTGTGTTGCTATAAAGGAATATTGGGCCAGGTAAGGTGGCTCACGCTTGTAATCCCAGCACTTTGGGAGGCCGAGGTGTGTGGATCACCTGAAACCAGGAGTTCAAGACCACCCTGACCAACACGATGAAACTCCATCTCTACTAAAAATACAAAAATTAAACAGGTGTGGTGGCAGACACATGTATTCCCTGCTACTTGGGAGGTTGAGGTGGGAGAATCACTTTAACCCAGGAGGCGGAGGTTGCAGTGAGCCAAGATCGCACCGCAGCACTCCAGGCTGGGCAACAGAGTGAGACCCTGTCTCAAAAAAAGGAATATTGGAGGCTGGGTAATTTACAAGGAAAAGAGGTTTATTTGGCTCATTGTTCTGCAGGATGTACAGAAAGCATGGCGCCGGCATCTGCTCAGCTTCTGGTGAGGGCTTCAGGAAGCTTTTACTCATGGCAGAAGAGGAAGGGGAGCCAGCGTGTCACATGGTGAGAGAAAGGGAGCAAGAAGAGGGGAGGGGTGCCAGGCTCTTTTAAGCAACTATAGAGTGAGAACTCACTCATTATGGCAGGGCAGGCACCAAGCCATGCATGAAGGATCTACCCCCATGACCCAAACACCTCCCACTAGGTCCCACCTCTAACATCAGGGGCCGCATTTCCTCCTGAGATTTGGAGGAGACAAATATCCAAGCTCTGCTAGTGGCCATTGACCAAAGCTACAAAGTGGGTCTCTTTCCTTCCCCAGTACTGCGTCCTGGAGATTCAGGACTGGAGGTCAGCATCTAGACCCTGAGTAAGACTGGAGGCTGGAGCTTGGGAAGGCTGCCTCTTACTGGCTGTGGGCACACAGTGGGAGCTGGCTTGTCGGGGTGGGCATCAGTGGATGCTGAGAGGCACTTTGCAGATCTCAGCTCTGGCCCTGGCCTTAGGTTCTTTGCACTGCCCCACCTCCTGGTGCAAGTCTCTGGGCTCAGCTGCCACAGAGGAGCTCTGGCAACAGCATAGCTCATCTTAGTCCCAAGGGCACAAAGGGTCCACGCTCTCCACCTCAGACCCTGCTTCAACATCGGGGCCTTTCCTTTGGTGGAGAAGGGTGAGACCATCCTGTTCCCCGACCCTGCATCACCCACACTAAGCCATCCTCTCCCAAGGATTCCATGACATCCTTGGCCCAAATTGTGGGTGCTACCACCGTCTTCCAAGAGGGTGAACCCATCCCTCTCTTTCCATCCTCCTCCCTTTCCTCTCTCTTCCCTCCATCATTGCTCATTGTAGGATTGTCTGATAAAATATAAGATGCTCAGGTAAATTTTAATTTTAGATAAACAATGGATACATTTTAAGTATGTTCCAATTTTTTTTTTTTAGAGGAGTCTCACTCTGTTGCCCAGGCTGGAGTGCAGTGGTGTGATCTTGGCTCACTGCAATCTCCGCCTCCTGAATTCAAGAGATTCTCATGCCTCAGCCTTCTGAGGAGCTGAGATTACAGGTGTGCACTACCTCCCCAGGCTAAATTTTGTATTTTTAGTAGAGACGGGGTTTCACCATGTTGGCCAGGCTGGTCTTGAACTCCTGACATCAAGTGATCCGCCTGCCTTGGCTTCCTAAAGTGTTAGGATTATAGGCATGAGCCACTGCACCCAGCCATGCTTTTTTTTTTTCCTTTCTAAATCTGACAACCCTCACTTTCTCTTCTCTTCCTTCCTTTTTCCTTTCCCCTTCCTCCTCCCTCCTCCTTCCCTGCCAGCTTAGGAAGAAGGCAGTCTTGTTCCGTTCTGACGAATTGTTATAGAAGAGTGGGTGAAGAGGTGACGGGGTGAGGGGCAGCCTCAGCGCCAGGCCTATTTCTGCTACCTGTGGGGCTGAAGGTACAAGGCCAGTGCCTTTGGGAGCTCAGTTTCCCATCTATAAAGCAGATATCAGATTTTGCATCCACAGGTGCATGTGGGAAAGTGCTTGCTGCTGCTGAATATTTTCTTGACCAGCCTGAATCAGACCTCATAGCCTGCCCACGGATGAGCTCAGCCCTCCGTCCATTTGTTTCCAAGGAGCCTCTCATGGCACCAGCCTTTGGTTCCCATTCATCCCCATTCCCTGGTGTGATCTGGCTCCCCCTGGCAAGAGTTGTGTCAGGGGTTGGGGCTCAAGCCAGCCTCTTCATGTCCCTGAATCACAGCAGAAAGCTGGGAAGGAAACTCTGGGCTCCTGGCCTTTCCCCTAGTCACCCAGGGTCATGGCGAGTGTCAGGGCGTCGTGCTTCACAGATGCCATGTGAGCAGCCGACAGGATGCTGGGCTGAGGAGCACAAGCCCTGCCCCACTCTGCTGTGAGTTTCCTTGGACAAGCTGCTTAAGCATTGTGGGTCTCCATGGCCTATCACCTCCTCTACCCACAAACAGGGACTGGAGAGGGTGACATGCACAGGACACTTCTACTGGAAGGTCTAGAACAAATAAGTCATGCCTTCTTACTGCCTTTGTAAAAGTGCAATCTTAGGAGGTGATATTCTTACTATGTTACTTTTTTTTTTTTTTTTGATAGAGACGTGGTCTTGCTATGTTGCCCAGGCTCATCTAAAACTCCTGGGCTCAAGCGATCCTCCCATCTCAGCCTCCCCAAGGGCTGGGATTATAGGCAGGAGGCGGTATTATGAGGTAATTGAGGGCAATGTCATTGAAGTAAAAAAAACAAAAACAGGCCAGGCATGGTGGCTGAGGCCTGTTATCCCAACACTTTGGGAGGCTGAGGGGAGCAAATTGCTTGAGGCCAGGAGCTTGAGACAACATGGGGAAACCCCATCTCTGCAAAAAATACAAAAAGATTAGCCAAGTGTGGTGATGCCCACCTGTATCCCAGCTACTCAGGAGGCTGAGGTGGGAGAATGGCTTGAGCCCAAGAAGTCAAGACTACAGTGAGCCATGATTGTACCACTGCACTCAAGCCTCGGTGGGCGACAGAGCGAGACCCTGTCTCAAAAAACAAACAAACAAACAAACGAATAAACAAACAAACGAACACCCCCTGCCCCAGGTCCTGGATCTGCCACCCAAGCTGTAAGATGTTGTGTGAGTGGCTTCACCCCTCTGAGCCTCAGTTTCCTTATCCATAAAGTGCCTTGGGGATGGCATGAGAATAAAACATGCTAAACTCACAAAGCTCTTGGCACAGTTTCTGGTACACAGAGAGCACTCACCAAATGATCGTTGTTGTTTCCTTTATTATGATTATGCCAGATGTGACTATCTTTGCTTCCAGGAAAGCCTCTAAATCATAAGCTATGTGCAACAAGGGAAGTGGGTAAGGGTGGGAAGCTGAGTGTGCAAGTCACACAAAGCCTGATGTAGGCAACTCCTATCAGAGGTATGTGGCCTTTGTGGCTGGGGCCCTCAAAAGACAGTCACTGCCAGAAATCTGGAGACTGAATTGTCTGGGTCTCCAGAAGAGAGTCCAACCCCACCACACCTCTGCTCCTGTCCAAGGTGCTGAAATCCACCCCACATAAGCTCCTCCTAGTCATGTACAGCCGTTGAGTCGCCTGCACCCTACCTTGTGGTCCTCCGTTCAATGCCACAAATATACAGTGAGCATCTACTATATATAGCGAGTGGAAATAAAAAGATTTAGATATGTCTCCAACCCAAGTTGCTCACAGCCATATGGAAGGAATTAAAGCATACACACTTGCCTTAGGGTAGGTGAGGACAAAGGCTAGGGGATTCATTTTGCTATTTATTGAGTTTCAGTGACACCCACTTCTTGTCTTTACCCTTGTTTTTTCCTCTTCTGAAACATTGGTACCCTCCAAGGTTGTGCCTCTCATACCTTTCTTGATCTGACCACAGCAGATGAATTTTCCCCCGGGCATCTCTTTGTGTTCTCACTAATATCATAGAGTCAGGAGGACTAACAATCAATTTCAGGGAGGGAGGGAGTGTAGGATATAGAGAGGAATCAGGTTAGGAGGTCTCTGAGAAGAGAGGGAGCCACCTAGACAGGGGTGAGCTCCTTATCATATTTCTGCATGCCCTCGTCAGGGAGCAGGACCTCCACCGTGAAGCTGACCTTCTTGGCGTGCACAAAGCTATAGGTGTTGTCGAAGCGTAGGACATCTGGGGGACAGATGGAAAGATGGGCATTGGGCTTGGCTTTACACACTCTTTGTTCCACCCCCGGCCAGGGAGGAGGACAGGCTTGTGTTCCCACTGGCTTTCTTTGCCAAGCTGGGCCAAGCTCCCACCACGCCTCTTCCCTTCCCCATGGGAACTGCCACCCCAAGCAGGTCCTGTAAACAGACACCAACCTCCTCTTGGCGTGTGCCCAGGCCTGGCTTTACTGACATGGAGAACAATGGTCATTACATCCCATTGTCTCATACCTGGAGACACACATGACAGGGGTGTGAAAGCTCATGCTTGCGTTCATCAGAGACCTCCCAGCTCCCTTGGATGAAGTGGGGTTCTGGAGCAGGCCTGCTGGACACTGTTTGCTTCCTCACAACCACCCCAAAAAGCAGGTGTTGGCTGGGCACGGTGGCTCACGCCTATAATCCCAGCACTTTGGGAGGCCGAGGTGGGTGGATCACTTGAGGTCAGGAGTTTGAGAGCAGCCTGACCAGTGTGGAGAAACCCCATCTCTACTAAAAATACAAAATTAAGTGTGGTGGCGCATGCCTGTAATCTCAGCTACTCGGGAGGCTGAGGCAGGAGAATCACTTGAACCTGGGAGGTGGGGGTTGCGGTGAGCTGAGATTGCACCATTGCTTACACCATTGCACTCCAGCCTGGGCAACAAGAGTGAAACTCTGTCTCAAAAAAAAAAAAAAAAAAAAAAAAAAAAAAAAGAAAGAAAAAGAAAAAGCAGGCATTATAACTCCTGGCTCACAGGTGAGCAAACCAAGGGTCCTTCCCAGATTGGTCAGACTTTTGCCCAGGACTATGCAGCTACCTGGAGGCTGGGGCGGGACCCTGGAACCACACAGCTTTGCAGCTCCACAAGTTGATTTATTTTTCAGAGCCTCGGTTTCCTCATGTGGAAAACTACTCTATCACTTGTTGTCTGTATTCTGCAGTCCAGGTGCCCCCAAGCCCTGCAGGGCCTGTGTGTCTCTGGCTCCTGGTGCACAGTAGGTGCTCACGAATATGGACTGAGTGAGCGACTGTATGAATGAATGGTGCTAACCCAGGATGTGTGTCCCTGAATGGGGGAGGGGTGTCACTGCCCCTCTGTTTCCTTCTCTAAAGCATGGGACAGGTGGCTCTAGCCTTTCAGAGCCAGGTCCCAACTGGGGCAGACTTACAGACACCGGCCTCTAAGCAGGTGAGGCTCCCATCCTCAGGCACCATGTGGGCGTTGTAGCGCTGGCTGGGTAGAACCTCTGTCATCTCCCCTGCCCGCTGTCGCTCCCCCATCTTGGTCTTCAGGAAAACTCCGAAGCCGATGTCCGCACCGTCAGATGAGAACTGCCACCTGTCAGGGGGAGGGGGAGGAGGAAGGTTGCTGCCCAGCCTGATGGGTCTCTGAGGGGTTAGGGCCTGTCCCTACCTGAGGACACAGCCTGGAAACAGGATCTCGTATTCCACTTGGTGTGACGAGCCGCGGTTGATTTGCACCGAGTGCTCGTACTGAGTCTTCACCTGGTCCCGCACGTACATGGACTTGGGGATCTCCCCGCCATAGTTGATCTGCGGACGTGGGATGAGATGGGCTTGCTCCCCTCTCCTGGCCATTGTTCATGTTTCTCCTGCCTGAGACACTTTCACCACCTCCTGGAAGTATCCTCTTCATCCTAGCCCCACTCTCCCACTCCCTCAAGTCTTCTTTGACCATCCAAGCTGGGTCAGTGCTTCTGCTGGGAGCGTCTCCTTCCAGCTCATCCCTCTGGGTTAAAATTCTCCCATTTCTTGTTTGCCTTTACAGCTGCTGAGAGCTCTGTAAGGGCCAGGGTTGTATTGACTAGCTTAACACCCAGTTCTTGGGGTCTCTCTATAGGTAATTGTGGATGAATGACTGGGTGGAAAGGGAACCCAACTTAGTTCTTGAACCTTTCTTGTCCCAGGAAGAGCTCTTTGTACCTTGGTTAAACATTTGGGGTTTCCATCTGGGTCAGTCAGGGTGCCCCCAAACTGGGCAGGCAGTTCCTCAGGACTGATGAGTTTCAGCAAACCTTCCTTCCAGTTATCTGGGAGCAGTGGGATGCAAGGGAGGTTAGCAAGCATGGAGGGGACCAATTGGCCTCCCACATCCACCAGGATGACCTGAACTGGAGGAGAAGCCCTATAGGAGGTAGGCTGCCAGGGCCAATTCCCCAGTGTCCTAGGCCTGGGGCTATAGGAAGTGTCTTTCTCAGCACTGCATTGCTGTGGAAATGTGTTTCCCACCTTGATAGATGAATCAGCACTTTTTATGTCTCTTTGAGACAGTGTCTCACGCTGTTGTCCCAGCTGGAGTGCAGTGGCATGATCATAGCTCACTGCAACCTTGACCTCCTGGGCTCAAGTGATCCTCCCACCTCAGCCTCGTGAGTAGCTGGGACTACAGGCATGTACCACCATGCCTGGCTAATTTTTGTTTTGTTTCGTTTTTTGTTTTTTTTTTTTTTAATAGAGATAGGGTTTCACCATGTTGCCCAAGCTAGTCTCAAACTCCTGGCCTCAAATGATTATCCACCTGGGCCTTCCAAAGTGTTGGGATTACAGTTGTGAGCCATCATGCCCAGCCTACAGCATATATATATATATATATATATATATATTTTTTTTTTTTTTAATTTTTAATTTTTTATTTTTTGAGACAGAGTCTTGCTCTGTTGCCCAGACTGGAGTGCAGTGGTGCGATCTCAGCTCACTGCAACCTCCGCGTCACAGGTTGAAGCAATTCTCTACCTCAGCCTCCTGAGTAGCTGGGATTACAGGTGCCCACTACCACACCTGACTAATTTTTATATTTTTAGTAGAGACGGGGTTTCACCATCTTGGCCAGGCTGGTCTTAAACTCCTGACCTTGTGATCCACCTACCTCGGCCTCTCAAAGTGCTGGGATTACAGGCATGAGCCACCACGCTCAGCCAACAGCACATTCTTGAAGATCTTCCAGTCATGAGCAGTGAAGCTAAGAGTTATCTAATTGCCTCAAGGAGACTTTAGAGCTCAATGACATCAATGGCTTTATTGGGATCACTCTGTGAGTAAGTGGCGTGCCCAAGTCAGACCTCCTAGTGGGGGATGGACAGCCTTGGGCCTTTGGAGGGACCCTCCACACCTCCCTCTGCCTAATCACCATGACCATGTTTATTACTGTTCTTCATGCCCTATGCAAAGCTCTAAGAGTTCTGGGTCCTGGCTGTTACTATGCCCCAGCCTTGTGGCTAATCCAGGCTACCCAGTTCCCCAACCGCCTCACTTTGGCCATGGGAGATTCCTTCTCTACAGTGGGATTAAGGGGAAGACCACAATGTCCCACATACCAGGGCCAAATGAGCAGAGTTGCATGGGGCAGAGGCTGTGGACTTAAGGCCTGGACTATGCTGGTAACCCACGCTGCGCTAGGCTTTGGAAGGCTTAGAAGTCATGAACCTGGATCCTTCAAACCAGGCCCTCATAATCTATCAAGTTCCCCATCTCAGTGGAATTGGGTAGAGGCAGAGGCTCGGGTACCAGGAAGAAAGAGAAAGTAAGGATTTACAAGCTCCCCCTCACCCCTGGATCTTCAGTTCTCCTAATTCTGTGATCTGACTATCCTGCTTGGGAGAAGTTTTCCTCCAAGCCAGGGTTGTTGATTTGGGTTTAAGAACTATTTCCCTTTTCTCTCTTTCTCTCAACCTGTCACTTGTAAACATAACTATTTTCCTATTTATAAAATTAATACATATTATTATGCAGTTTAGAAATCATAGACAATACAGGTAATACAATTAAAAACCACATAATTTCTCACTATCAACAAATAAATATTTTGTTGTTTACTAGAAATAAATATTTATTGTACATATATTTGTTTCCATAAAAATAAGATTATATTTTTAGTTTAATCTTATTTTAGCTTATGCTTATGAAGATATGTTTATAATCTACTTTTAAAAACTTAATGACATTTCCATGGCATTAAATATTTACACATAGCATTATTTTTCATGACTGCTCCGGAATTCATCAAATGCATGCACCATTATTTATTTATCCAGTCTTTTCTTGTTGGACTTCCTTTCTCTGAATTGTGACTACTCTTTCTGCTTGTCTGCCTCATCCTCTTCAGCTGAGGTTGCCTTTAGAAGCACTAAGCTTATGAATGTTGAAAAGAAACCGAGACTTATATACCAGAAATTGACTAGCAACCGAACTGAAACCAATGAGGTGGTAGGTGTGGAGGCCTTGTCCACCAAAGGGGTATGGCAGGGAAAAGAGCAAAGGTAGCAGACTCTTTAGGGTAAAACCCACTTCACTGTTGGGAAGAAGGAGCCTCTGACTAGGTGATGTGTAGAGTCTGTTGTTTTGAGATAGGGTCTCACTCTGTTGCCCAGGCTGGAGTGCAGTGGTGTGAACATGACTCACTGCAGCTTCAAACTCCTGGGCTCAAGTGATCCTCCTGCCTCAGCCTCCTGAGTAGCTGGAATTACAGGTGCGCACCACCACACCCAGCGAATTTTAAAATTTTTTGTAGAGATGGGGTCTTGCTATGTTGCTGTGGCTGGTCTCAACCTTCTGATCTCAAGCAATCCTCCTGCCTCAGCCTCCCAAAGTGCTGGGATTATAGATGTGAGGCACTGCACCCAACCTAATGTGTGGAGTTCTAGATGGGGTAATGGGACAACCTCACTCCAAAGGTCATGTAGAGAGGTCAGGAAATTGAGCTGAAATTGAGTTGTGTTACTTACTTCCCAACACAATAATTTTCCTGCGAGTGTCCTCACTAAGGAATGGTTTCATGAGGTTGTAGCCCACAGGGAACAGTTTGGTAGCTGGAGAGATAGAAGTAAGGATAATGGGAAGGAAAGAATTACATTGAGCAATCCCCTCCGTAACGGTTATAGCCAATGATACAGAGGAGTCATGACTAACCCTGGTCAATTCCAGTGTCTGTCCTGCACCGAGTGAACCATCCAACCAACCAGTCAACCAGCCAACAAACAGCCAACGAACCAATCATGCAATGCAATAATCAACCACCCATTCAGTCAACAAACCAGTCAAACATTCAAGCTGCTAATCAGCCACCTATTCAGTCAACCAATAAACAAGCCAACCTACCACATAATCAGCCACCTAACAAATCAGCCAAACAGCAAAGCAATCAGCCAATGGAACAGCCAGATAACCACTCAACTAACTGTGTTCTCTAGCCAGCCAGTCATCCAAATAACCAGTCAGCCAACCGTCCAAATAACCAGCTAGCCAGTCATCCAAACAACTAGACAGCCGACTCTCCAAATAACCAGCCAGCCACCATCCAAATAACCATCTAAGATTCAGCCAAACAACAAACCAGGCAACCAGCGAACCAACCTGCCAACCAGCCATCAAAACAACCTACCAACCAAAATGCCAACCAGCCACCCAATCAGTCAACCAAGCTAAGAACTAGCCAACCAAGCAGCCAGCCAATTCTCCAACCAACCACCAGTCAGTCAACTAGCCAAGCAACCAACTGGCCAGTCAACTGAACAACCAATCAAGCAATCAACGGATCAACCAACCAGCCAATCACCAAACATCCATCCATCTTTTCATCTACCCACCAACCCAAACAACAATCACCCAAATACCTGTGCAGCATCCACCATGGACCCAGGCCTGTGAGGGCTACAACAAAAGTGGAGAATCACAGCCCCTGCCTTCAAGGAGCAGAAAACTCAGCCAGTAAAGCAGGATGAGCACAAATAAAACAGCTGGAGATCCCTAAAAGGCAGCAAACAGGAAAGGCGGCACCAGTTGCCAGTGCCAGAGGCAGTCTGGGGAGGGAGAGATCATCATGGACAGGAGAAATAAGGGAGGATCCCTGGGAGAGCTGGAACTGGAGTTGCCTTCTCTTGCAGTAAGGCCAACCCTAGAAGTTACCATTTATTGAGAACTTACTCTATACCAGGCATTCTAAGCGATCTGCATACAGCCAAGAAACCAACCTGCCTCTCAACAATCCTGGGACAAAGACAGTGTTATCATCCTCAGCGTACAGAGGAGGAAACAGAGGCACAAGTGAAGTCATTTGTCACACACCTTTCACAATGAGCATGAACTTCAGGGTCTCTGGGTAATTCTCTTCAAGGAGGCCAAAGAACTGTGGAAGCAAGAGAGATCCCTTCAGAGAGCACATCGCGTCTTCTCCTACCTCCATCTCCTTTGCAATCTCCTGTTGGGAGGTTTCAGATGGCTCTGGAGGGTTTTCCTTCATGCCATCACCTCCACTGGCCTCTGGAGGGAACTTTCTCACCTCAAACTATTATAACCATACTCTAATAATAATTACGTAATAATCGTTTTTAGTAAATATTATAATAATTGCAGTATAATAATAATGACTACTATTTATTAAATGTTCACTATTTGCCAAGGAGTGTATATACACTTTACATAACAACTTGCTGAAGTATCCCTACATTGCTATCCCCATTTTGTAGGTGAGGAAACCAGCATGGAGAGGGTTTGGTGGAAGCTGGCGCGTGTGGTCTCAGCACAGTGCTGTCCCTGAAACCCATTCTGTGGGATCTTCTAGGAAACATATTAAGGCCTTTTGGGGTTTGAGTCACAATGAGGGAGGCCGGGACATTTTTAAAACTAAATCTTGGCTCTCAGACCTAAAGGACAGATAGGAGAAAGTCAGGGGAAGTTGTGGGAGGTAGGTGTGTGTGGTGGGAACCAGGGTTGTTCAGACAGAAGGAATAGCAAGGGCAAAGAAAGGCTCAGAGGGAATGGCAATAGCTACCATTGTTGAGAAATATGTATTAGGCCCTGTGTGCTAAACTGCATACTTGCATTATCTCATTTCGCTTTTGCAACCATTATTTATTAATATCCTTGTTTTATAGGTGAGCAGCTGGGTCATGGCAGGCCAAGCTGGTCATCAAAGCAAGTGGTGGGTGGCCCTGGGTCTTCTCCTCACCTCCTGGTACACTTCTACCAGAGGTTTCCAGAAGTGTTTCAGTCCCAGGCCCTCACAGTCAAATATCATCACGATGGTCTCAATCTTCTTCCCTAGCTGCAAGGATGAGAGCAAGAAGTAGTTCTGGGGTTCAGGGTGTTGGCTTGGGAGGTGGTAACCCAAGTACATGACACCTTGGGGCTTCTTCTAGCCCCGACTCTGTCCTCAGAGGAACAAGTGGACAAACCAGTGAATGCATTTCCCCACTCATCCGTCCATCCATCCATCCACCCATCCATCCATCCGTCCATCCGTCCGTCCGTCCGTCCGTCCGTCTGTCCGTCCGGACACCCACCCACCCACGTACCCACCCCCTTATATGTCAATTTACCCATCAATTAATTGACCCATCCATCAATTCATATTGTCATTAATTTATTCATCCTTCATTATTCCAGCTGATATTTATCAAGCACTTTTTTTGTGTGTGCCAGACACTGAAAGTGTAATGAATAATGCCTAATAACCCACAGTTCTTGTCCTTAAAAAGTTCACTGGCTGGCTGGGGAGATGACAAGCAACCAGGTCATTTGGATCCTATGAAAAGTGCTGCGATAGGTCAGCACAAGGGCTGCAGGGATACAGAATGGTTATTTAACCCAGGTGGAGGACTCACAGAAGGTGACATCTACGTTTCAGACCTAAAGGACAGATAGGAGAAAGTCAGGGGAAGTTGTGGGAGGTAGGTGTGTGTGGTGGGAACCAGGGTTGTTCAGACAGAAGGAATAGCAAGGGCAAAGAAAGGCTCAGAGGGAATGGCAATAGCTACCATTGTTGAGAAATATGTATTAGGCCCTGTGTGCCAAACTGCATACTTGCATTATCTCATTTCGCTTTTGCAACCATTATTTATTAATATCCCTGTTTTATAGGTGAAGGAGCTGAGGCTCAGACAGGTGACATATTCAAAACACTAAAAAAACAAAACAAAACAAAAAAAACCCATCAACCAAGAATTCTATTCCAGGCCCAGTACAGTGGCTCATGCCTGTAATTCCAGCACTCTGGGAGGCCAAGGCGGGTAGATCACAAGGTCAGAAGATCGAGACCATCCTGGCCAATATGGTGAAACCCCGTGTCTATTAAAAATACAAAAATTGGCCGGGCGCGGTGGCTCATGCCTGTAATCCCAGCACTTTGGGAGGCCAAGATGGGCGGATCACGAGGTCAGGAGATCGAGACCATCCTGGCTAACACGGTGAAACCCCGTCTCTACTAAAAAATACAAAAAACTAGCCGGGCGAGGTGGCGGGCGCCTATAGTCCCAGCTACTCGGGAGGCTGAGGCAGGAAAATGGCGTGAACCCGGGAGGCGGAGCTTGCAGTGAGCTGAGATCCGGCCACCACACTCCAGCCTGGGTGACAGAGCGAGACTCCGTCTCAAAAAAAAAAAAAAAAAAAAAAATTAGCCAGGTGTGGTGGTGTGCGCCTATAATCCCAGCTACTCAGGAGGCTGAGGCAGGAAAATCGCTTGAACCTGAGAGGCGGAGGTTTCAGTGAGCCAAGATCACACCAATGCACTCCAGCCTGGGCGACAGAGCAAGGCCCTGTCTCAAGAAAAAAAAAAAAAAAAAAAAAAAAAAAGAGTTCTATTCCCAGCAAAAGTATCCTTCAAGACACTGTCTTTCTGTGACTGTGACTTTTCAAGGCCACACAGCTGGTAAGCAACAGAGCTGGTGTTTGACCCCAGAGCCCTCTGACTGCGGTTGTAGAGAACACAGGTGTGTTTCTATGACCAATCCCCCCGGCAGCCTCACCTGCCCCCAGCCATCTGCCCCACCTGGTCTGGGCCTCACCCTCTCTGTCTGCAGGTCACACTCATGCAGGATGCGCTCACAGTCCCTCATCTTGGTCTTGAGCAGGTCCTGCTTGGTGACTGAGAAGAGCAGCCCCTTGGGATCAAGTGGCCCAATGATGTCATACCACACGGGACAGCCATCACGGTCATAGCCACACAGGCCCCCAGGCATGTACTTCTGGATCACCTGGGCATGAAAAGATGCACAGAACTTGGCATTACACACCTCCCTTGAGACCCACAAACCAGGCTGACCTGGGTGGCCCAAGCCTACACACACCATGGTATAAAGCACTGTCCCTCCCTGGAAAGTAGAGCTATTGTCTCAGGTGGGAAAGCTGAGGTCCTGCAGGGCAGGGCCTTGCCCACAGAGGGTAAATGGCAAAGCCAGGTCTCAGCAGGCCCCAGGGCTTCTAAGGTCTGCCCCGATGTCTCCCATGTCCCTTTCTGTGGAGAAGAGTAGGGTTTAGTGATGGAGAACACAGATTCTGAAGGTTAACAGAGCTGGCTGAAAAACAGACACTGGCTGGGCATGGAGGCTCATTCCTGTAATCCCAGCTACTCAGGAGGTTGAGGCAGATGGGATCTCCTGAGGCCAGGAGTTTGAGACCAGCTTGGGCAACAGAGGGAGACCCTGTCTCTACAAAAATAAAATACATTAGCCAGCCACGGTAATACACATCTGTAGACTTGGGAAGCTGAGGTAAGAGAATCACTTGAGCCCAGGAGTTCAAGGTTGCCGTGAGCCATGATCGTGCCACTGCACACCAGCCTTGGCAACAGACTGAGACTCCATCCATAAAAGAAAAAAAAAAAAAAAAAGCAGATACTGCTGCTTCTCTACTGTGTGTCCTTGAGCAAGTGACACCACCTCTCTGAGCTCCATTCTACCTCCTCTTTTGTAAAATGGTTTGGATAATCCCTCACTCTTGGGACTGCTGGGGAAAGTCCCTGAGATAATATAGGCAAAGCAGACTGCGCAGCTCAGGGTATATGCCCTACAAGTGAAGATGCGATCATTACTCTACTAAGATGCCAGTGGTGGCACCATTCTCATCAGTGCCTTGATGAGCTAAACTTCTTTCCCACCCAGACAGGATGCTTTAGGCAATGCCCTAGGGGGTGGGGGTGCAGAAGCACAGGCTAACCGTGGTGGTTAAGAGCCTGGGTTCAGGGGGCCAAACAGGCCTGAGCATAAATCGCAGCCCTGTGTTGGGCTATGGGACTGTGGGCAAGTTACCTAATTTTTGCTGGGCTTGTGTCCTCATCCACAAAATGGGGACAATAGTATCCATCATTGTGATGATTATAGAAGCTCATGCTGCTAACGTCTTAACCTAGGCCTGGACCTCGCAAGCCCCCAGGAAACATTCATTATTACTATAGGAAAGGAGACTGTGGGCCTGTGGGTTCCACATGCCTCTCAGCCTTGCTGCCCCTCATTCATGGTCCCCAGTGACCTTAAGCGGTATGTCCATGAAAGACTGAGGTGTTTGGCGGTGTTGGCTCACCTCTGGGGGCTGCCAATCAAGGATATGATCAATATCCATGGTCTTCCGGAACTCCATGTACTGAAAGGGAAATGAGTGGTAAGACCCCATTGGGCTCCCAGCGCCCTGAGAGCGGGGATGGAAGGAGGGGCTTGAGACATGGATTGCCCCCGACAAAACCCCTCCATAAATTTCCAGAGTGGATAAGTCTCACCTTGCGGAGCATAGCCTCCGACTTCTGCAAGTCAAAATTCCGAGCTGTGGGAAAACAGAAGGAAGGTGTGAGGCAGGAGACACGCCTTTGTCTTGCTCCTGGCCAGTGGGAGCTATGGAGGATGCTGGGGGCTGGGGTAAGACCTCGCTCCCCTACCCCCTTCCCTCCTCTGGACCTGAATATGAGAAGCAAGATTGTGTGGATGGACCCTGAGAGCCATGAGACACTCTGGATCAGTTGAGACCAGGCCCCTCTTGATGCTCCCTGATCCCAACCTCTCCCATCTCTGCCCTCACCTCGGAGCCAGCGTAGAAGGAAATAATCATCAGGGTTTGGCAGGGCGGGAAGCACATCCTGGACATTTTCTCGAAACTGGCAAGAGAGATGCTAGTTAAAGTGGCTCTCTCACATTAAGCCTTGGCCTCCAGACTCAAAGACTGTTTTCATAACCTCTCCTTTCCTCCCACATGCAAAATGGCCCACATTGATAAAAGGATGGGTTAATGGTTGAATAGAAGGAGAGATGGATCACTGGATAGGTGGATGAATGGGAGGATAGATGGATTAATAAATGGTTAGAAAGAAGAACAGATGGGTGAGTGGGTAGGTAGATGAAAAGAGGAAGAAGAAATGAATGGATGGATGGATGGATGGATGGATGAGTGGGTGGGTGGATAAGTCAGTGGATGGACAGAGGAGAGATGGGTGGGTGATAGAGAGAAGGAAAGATGGATAGGTGGATGGGTGGGTAGGAAGATGGGTGTGTGAATGAAAGAAAGGATAAACAGGCCAGGTATGGTGGCTCATGCCTGTAATTCCAGTGCTTTGGGAGGCTGAGGTTGGTGGATCACCTGAGGTCAGGAGTTTGAGACCAGCCTGGCCAACATGGTGAAAACCCATCTCTACTAAAAATAAAAAAATTAGCTGGGTGTGGTGGCGCACGTCTGTAATCCCAGCTACTCAGGAGGCCGAGGCAGGAGAATTGCTTGAACCTGGGAGATGGAGGCTGCAGTGAGCTGAGATCGCTCCACAGCCCTCCAGCCTAGATGACAGAGCAAGACTCTATCTCAAAAAAAAAAAAAAAAAAAAAAAAAAAAAAAGAAGAAGAAAGGATAAATAATTGGGTGGGTGAATACGTAGATTGGAGTTTGGATGCATTCTTAGTTCCCTCCATGTGTTAGCTCTCAAAATATCTGCTTTTTTTCATCCCATCTTCTATTAAAACATGGTTAGTAATTATATGTCCTCTTCCTTCTTTAGCTCTTTGAATGACAACAGCTTCTGCTCTGTCTCTCGCGCTTTTACAGTTTGGTCATCTTTCAGGATCTCAAGGAGAAAGGGGTTAAAGGGCAGACCAGCAGCATCTTTCAACTCCTACCTATGGTGCCTAGGAGAGAGGAAGGGGGGTGCCTGGCTGCCAGGTAAACCTCTCTGGTTCTGGCTCCTGGATGAGAAGAAGTCAGGCTCAATCTTGGGTAGGCACCACCCACGCTATTGCCTGGAAGTGGTGCTAGTCCCTCAACCCCCACCCTGGACAGGGTTGATGTCACTGGGCACTGTGGGGCTTGACCCTTTGGGAGGTAACACCAAAGAGACAATGTCAAGGACATGCTGAATCAACTGAGTGGGGCAGGGTTCCAGCCACTCCTTTCCACCCCCAGCCCCTTTCCCCTGGTCTTCCGGAACTCCAGGGGGAGGGGCTCTCACCTTGGCCAGGGTCTCTGCCTGTTTGGGGCTCAGGTCTCCGACTCGGCCACTCATGGTGCTGGCTGAGGCTTGAGGAGTGGTGGCCACTACAGGCAAGAGGCCAAGCCTAGTTTGTCAGCCCTGACCCAGCTGGGTCCTTTTGCCCCCACTCCTGGGCGTGGCCCCAAGTGCCTCCTCATTGGCCAACTGTTTAAATTGCACGTTACATAATTGGGATTAAGTGAGGTCCCGTGCTTGGCTTGGGGACAGATCTGGGGGAGCAGGCGGGCATGGAGCATGTGCCAAATGTCCCCTGCCAGGAGGAGGCAGCTGGGAGGAAGGGAGGCTGGCCTCCCGTGACCTTGGAGCCCAGGGTGAGTGCCTGTAGAACCCGCTGACCCTCCCAGGCCTCCAGTGACCACTGCCCTGGAGAAGGGGGAGTTTCAGGGAAATGAGGACCACGCCTTGTGGGTACCCTTTCCCCCTGAGACCCAGTCTTCACACACTTAGGATTCTGCAGAGATCACCCCCCTCTACCCAGCTCTGACAGGGTAGGATTCTGAGGCTTGGCCGGTGTAGTAAACAGTTCATTCACTTTGTTGGGGGTGGGAGGCCCAGGTCCTTCTTTCATAACAAATGTCCACAGTCAAGAGGACAGATGGCATCTTTTGAATGTCACTTGCTTCATTTATAAAACGGGGCTGTTAATGCTTGCCCTGCCCGCCTTCTGTGGTTGGAGGGAAGATCTAATGAGACACAGGGACTGTCAAGGGTTGTGTGCATCTAAAGGACACTCCCCGTCAGCTCTCCTGGTACCCCCGGGAGCTGTGAGCTTCATCTCCAGGAAGGGAGAGACCCTGTTATCCATGACTCCCTCTGAAGAAACCATCAGCTTGAGACTGCAGCGTGGCCATGTGGCTGCATGGCCACATCTCGGCCTTGAACGGGTCTGCGTGGGTTGAAACCACCCTGGGCTAGCCTCGGCCCCAGCAGCTGGGCTAGCCCACACCATTCTGCCTAGGACTTTTCTAGGTCCCCTACTCCTGGGGCATCCTGGGTACCTACCCTTGAGCTACAATGGGCCTCTATTCTGGGCTAACCCAGGGTCTCTTTAGGCTAGTAGATGTTGGTCAGTATCAGACACCTTCTCAGGGACATCTTCCTTGCTCTGGGGTGCTGATAGAGTTGGATCCGGAAGGAGAAGGCAGGGCTGACGCTGGCCATTTCTGTCTGCCTGGGGAGCCCATGGCATGCACTCAGGAACAGTTAGGTAACTGTCCACACCCCAGCCCTACCCCATTTCACATTCCAGCCTCAATTTCTGCAAAGCCCCAGCTGTCTACACCCACTTCCTGCCAGGCCAGTAATGTACAGAGATTGGGTTCCTCCACTGCCCTCTCCCGAGCCACTAATCCTGCCCATTTCTCACCAGTCTCCTTTCTCACCCTAATCCCTATAAGGTGAGGTGTGCTAGTTACTTCTGGGGGCATCAGAGACTGCAAAGGAGAGCCAGGAGGGAGGGTTGGGGGTCTTCTCAGGAGTTGTAAGCCTTCACACTGAGCTCTTTTCCCGACCCAGACCACAAATTTGTTAAGCACCTTGCTATGTTCACAAATCCTCATCAGCCACAGTGCCACTCCATAGAACTTTCTGTGATGGTAGACATTTTCTGTGTGGGGTGTCCTGTTAGACATATCTGGTAGCCACCGGTTACATGTGAAATATGGTTAGCATGACTGAGGAACTGAAGTTTTAATTGAACTGGATTTTAATACATTTTACTTTAAGTTGTTTAATCTGGCTAGTGGTTACCATATTGGATGATACAGGTGGACCATATTTCTTTTATTTTGTTTTATTTTATTTTTGAGACAGGGTCTCACTCTGTTGCCCAGGCTGGCGTGCAGTGGCATGATCTTGGCTCACTACAACCTCGACCTCCCCAGGCTCAATCAATCCTCCCACTTCAGCCCCCCGAGTAGCCTGGACTGTAGGCAATTTCCACCATGCCCTGCTAATTTCTTGTATTTTTTGTAGAGATGGGTCTCATTACAGGCATTACCTCATTTTGGCCTGGTACAGTGGCTCACACGTGTAAACCCAGCACTTTGGGAGGCTGAGGCAGGTGGATCACCTGAGGTCAGGAGTTCCAGACCAGCCTAGCCAACATGGCAAAACCCTGTCTACTAAAAATACAAAAATTAGCTGGGCGTGATGGCGGGTACCTGTAATCCCAGTTACTCAGGAGGCTGAGGCAGGAGAATGGCTTGAACCTGGGAGGCGGAGGTTGCAGTGAGCCGAGATCGTGCTACTGCACTCCAGCCTGGGGTACAGAGTGAGACTCCATCTCAAACAAGAAAAAAGCAGCACATTACCTCATTTACATCTCAGAACATACCTGTGGTATCAGGTAGGTACTATTAAGCCCATTATACAGATAAGCAAACTGAGGTATAGAGAAGTAAAGTAACTTATCCAGGGGTAAACCCATGCAATTAACCACTCTGCTGTTGTGCTGTGAAGCTATCCCATAGTCTCGGCTCTAGGAGCTTCCACCTTACTTAGGGAGAGAGCCCAAGGATAAAAGTCACCTATATGTGATGCAGCTGGTATCTGAGCCAGGCCTTGAAGAAAGGAAGGATTTTGATTTACGGAGAGCAAAATAAAGGGCATCCCAAGTGGAGGGGATGGCACAGGCAAAGGCGTGGAGGTGGGAAACTGAGAAGTATGTGGAGGGGTGGTGGGGAGATTACAGCAAACAAGACAGATGAGGACCCAGCTTGCACAGAGCTCACAGTCTCCCATTGGTGGGCATTCCCTCTGTGCTGGGAGCTTTATATCACTATCCAATCATTCGGAAGCAGGTATGGGTATTCTCATTTTACAGCCAAATAAAGTTCAGAGAGGTCAAGAAACTTTTCTGAGGTCACACAGCCAGTAAATGAGGAGCCAGAACTTGAACCCAAACCTATCTGACTCTGGATTACACAGCCCACCCTGCTTTCCCCTGGAGGGCTTAATATTGTGCCCAGAATATAGTAAGTGCTCAATTAATGGTCTATATTATCATTGTGTGGAAGCCTGGATCTGCCTGGATTCAACCTGGATTCGGGCTGCAGGGTGTCTTGGGGCCAGAAGGGTTAATTTTGCCTGCTTTGAAACAAACGTCTTGGGGAAGGAGAGCCCCCCAGTCTGCCCCCCAAACCCCAGAGCACACTGTCTCCAGGTAAGGTCCCATGTGTGTTTGGCTTCTCATTTACAAAGCTCTCAGGGGACCATGGCAACAAACACAACGTAAACAACCGCAGGTGGGTAGATAGAGTTGCTTGCACCCCTAACCGTGGCACCTCTCCTTCCAGCCAGTTACTAGGAAATCTGAAAGAGCTGCCTCTTCCAGTCCATCCCGGGCACATTCCTGATCACCTCCCCCGCTAGGATGGACCTCGCCAGAAGCAGTTGGGTAGGTCTAAAGGGGCCTCTTCTGGGGGTACAGGAGCCTCGACATAGGGCAGGCATCACTGGAAGGAGGTGAGTGGGGGGCATTTAGACCACACAGATGTGAAGTGGGTGGCCTAAAAAGGGGAGATGAAGGCCAGGTGCCGAGGCTCACACCTATAATCCCGGTGCTTTGGGAGGCTGATGTGGGAGGACTGCTGGAGGCCAGGAGTTTGAGATCAGCCTGGCAACATGGGGAGACCCTGTCTCTTCAAAAAATTTAAAAATTAGCTGGGCATGATGGTGTACACCTGTAGTCCCAGTTACTTGGGAGGCTGAGGCAGGAGGATCCCTCAGGCCCAGGAGTTTGAGGTTGCAATGAGCCTTCATAGGGCCACTGCACTCCAGCCTACGCAACAGAGTGAAACCTTATCCTTTTAAAAAAATAAAAGGGTTATGGGGAGATGGAAAGGGATTGGGGTGCAAATCTCCAGACCCCAGTGATGCTCTCAGCAGCACCTGGGACAGTCCACTTTCTATCTTTTACCCTTGGGCAGTTTCATCTCCTTTAATAAATTTAAAAAAAAGTAAGCATGATATAATTCATATATCACAAATTCATTCTTTTTAAAAATAGAAGGTATCAAGTTTTATTATCATTTTACTTAAAAAAAATCAGTAACAAACAAGACTGTGAGAGACAGCTGCAGAGAGGTGCTCACCTCAACACCGCCTGAGGAAAAGGTCACCCGGGGTAGAAGAAGACCCTGGGTGCAGCAAGGGAGGGTCATTCCTGTCACCCCAGCCAGTGGGGTCAGGAGGAGGCACCGCCCACCCAGGCTGAGCCAGGCTCAGGTAATAGTAGCCTAAAACAATAGCCAAGGAAGTTAGAGTCAGATGTCTGGTTCCTCTATAGAAACTAAAGACAACATCTTAGCATATATTTTCAAGGCATTTTTCAGAAACCTGGACCCCTCCACAAAAGGATCCACTAAAGACTGAACTCTTTGTTGTAAATTTCTATTTACAAGACACCTGCAGCCCGAATCCAGGTTGAATCCAGGCAGATCCAGGCTTCCACACAATGACAATGTAGACCATTAATTGAGTACTTACTATATTCTGGGCACAATATAGTGAAGGGCTTAGAGGGAGTCACAGCCACCAGCCCAAGTAACCGGGACCACCAGCCCAACAGGCCTCTCCTCTCTGGAGAAGCAGGGTCCCAGATAACAGGGCCCAGCTGGAACCTCATCAGCCCTTCCCCGTCTCCCCTCCCCTTGCCCAGGGAGACAAGGGTCATCCCAGCACAGCTGAGGCTGTGACTTGAGAAGCCAGTTGCATTCTCTAGAACGGTGCTGTGCAACAGATGGAAATGCGCCCTCTGTGTGGTCAGCACGGTAGCCACGAGCCACATATGGTGACCGAGTGAGCCCTTGAAGTGTGGTTAGTGCAACTGAGTTTGATGGAGCGGGGGTCCCTCTTCGGGGCCTGCTGGGCTCCCCACAAGCATGGAAATAAAGGAAAACCTTGAGTTCCTTCCGGGGAAATTCCAAGCCCCTACCTAGCCCTGAGAAGTAAATAAGCAACTTGATAACCAAGAAGGTAATAGTAGCCTAAAACAATAGCCAAGGAAGTCAGAGTCAGATGTTTGGTTCCTCCATAGAAACTAAAGACAACATCTTAGCATGTTTCTGAGTTGTTTTTCAGAAACCTGGACCCCTCCGCAAAAGGATCGGGTGAAGACTGAACTCTTTGTTGTAAATTTCTTCCTGAAGGGTTTAGAGGGAGTCACAGCCACCAGCCCAAGCTAACATTCTTTTCTGTTGACCCCAAATTTTTAAACAAACCTTCTTTACTTTAACCAATTGCAAATCAGAAAACGTTGACTCTACCTATGACCTGTAACGCTCAGCTGCAAGATACCCCACTGTTTTAGGCCAAGACCCATGTGTAACCTCCACACAATGATTTTGTCTATAACTTCGGTTTTCCTGAAATTTACCCCTGCCTTTAAAAACCCTTACCTGCAAACCATCAGGGAGGTCAGGGTTTAAGCCTTAGCTGCCTGGTCCTCTTTGCTGGGTGCCCTGCAAATAAACACTTTCCTTTCTATTGCTACAAAAATATCAGAATTGATATCTGGACTTACTGTGCCAGGCGAGCAGACGCCGGTTCAGTTCTAGCACAGGAGGAATGAATTAACTTCATGTGATTTTAGTTGACTTAAATTTAAACAGCCACACGTGGTTACTGTGTTGGATAGCACAAGCCTAGAGCTTAGAGAAAACAAACCAAAGAACGCCAGCTGAGTCCCAGGCACAAGGCAGAAAGAGGGTAGAATGGGTTACTTCAGCTATTCCAGCCCAGTGAAAAGGCACCAGGGGCCAGGTGCGGTGGCTCATGCTTGTAATCTCAGCACTTTGAGAGGCCAAGGCAGATGGATCATTTGAGGTCAGGAGTTCAAGACCAGCCTGGCCAACATGGTGAGCCCGCCCCCTCTCCCCAAATCTCTACAAAAAGTGCAAAAATTCACCGGGCGTGGTGGTGGGTGCCTGTAATCCCAGCTACTCAGGAGGCCGAGGCATGAGAATCGCTTGAACACAGGAGGTGAGCTGAGATTACACCATCGCACTCTAGCCTGGGTGACAGAGGGAGACACTGTCTCAATTAAAAAAAAAAAAAAAAGGCACCAGGAATGGGGCAAGAGAAGAGGCCAAAATGCACCCAGCCACACAAAAATTCACTCACTCAGCCAAGTGCAGTAGTTTATGCCTGTAATCCTGTAATCCCAGCACTTTGGGAGGCTGAGGCAGGTGGATCACCTGAAATCGGGAGTTCAAGACCATCCTGGCCAACATAGTGAAATGGTAAAACCCCGTCTCTACTAAAAATACAAAAATTAGCTGGGTGTGGTGGCATGCGCCTGTAGTCCCAGCTGCTCAGGAAGCTGAGGCAGGCGAGTCACTTGAACCTGGGAGGCAGAGGTTGCAGTGAGCATCACACCACTGCACTCCAGCCTGGACGATGGAGGGAGATTCTGTCTCAAAAAAAAAAAAAAAAAAAAAAAAAAAAAAAAAAAAAAAAAGGCCGGGCGTGGTGGCTCATGCCTGTAACCCCAGCACTTTGGGAGGCCAAGGTGGGTGGATCACTTGAGGCCAGGAGTTTGAGACCAGCCTGGCCAACATGGTGAAACCCCATCTCTACTAAAAATATTAAAAAATTAGCCAGGTATGGTGGTGAGCACCTGTAATCTCAGCTACTTGGGAGGCTGAGGCAAGAGAATTGCTTGAACCCAGGAGGCAGAGGTTGCAGTGAGCTGAGATCACGCCATTGTACTCCAGCCTGGGCAACGGAGTGAGACTCTGTCTCAAAAAAAAAAAAAACAAAACAAACAAACAAAAAATTTGCTCACTCAAGCACCTACTCAACATCAAACTGGAAATAGCACTCTATTTCCTGAAAAAAAATTTACCTATTTTTCTAGAAGCAAGGAATAATAATATGTTATAAGAACACAGACACAAATATCCCACTGTTCTCTTCATTATATTTTGGGATCTGCTGAAAAAAAGTATGTTTCAGCAAAAGCTACTTCTTAGAGGAAGCAGATTCAGAACAGACCAAAGTCATGAGCAGGGGAGTGTGAAGAATTAAAAAAAAAAGAAAAAAAAAAAGAAGGGAAGCTAAGCTATGAAGATGCAAAGGCATAAGAATGATAGGATGTACTTTGGATGCTCACGCCTGTAATCCCAGCACTTTGGGAGGCCAAGGCGGGCAGATCACGAAGTCAGGAGATCGAGATCATCCTGGCTAACACGGTGAAACCCCATCTCTACTAAAAATACAAAAAATTAGCCGGGCGTGGTTGCAGGCGCCTGTAGTCCCAGCCACTCGGGAGGCTGAGGCAGGAGAATGGCGTGAACCCGTCTCTACTAAAACTACAAAAATTAGCTGGGTGTGGTGGTGCATGGTGTCACCATGTTGCCCAAGATGACCTCAAACTCCTGAGCTCAAGCAATCTGCCTACCTTGGCCTCCCAAAGTGCTAGGATTACAGGCATGAGCCACCGTACCTGGCCTTGATATGGATGCTTTATTGCTTAGTTTCATCTCCCTTCTTCTCTCAGAAGTTAAAATTAAATATGATCATGATGACGATGTTGATGATACTGCTGCTGCTGCTGTCTGTACTACACAATACTAATAGCCACCAAGAAGTCAAGACTCTCTGGAGAAGCCTCCAGAGACCTCTGAGTTGGGAACACAGCTCCTGGTCAAGTTCATAGGTGCTTCCCTTTCCTCTTTCATACAACACTCTTGCTATTTATTTTAGGAATAGGTTGCTATGGTTACAGGAACAGAGGGAGGATAGTGAATGATTCTATAAAGTGAAAGAGGCCTTAATTTGTATGTTGTCTAGGGTAGGAGCTGGCACATCTCGTCCCACAATGCCTGGGGTCACCCAAAGGGCATCAGGTGTCCCAAATTCTTCATGCCAAACTGATCTCTGTTTTCACTGGCATTTGTGGCAAGCCTGTAGTGCCTAAGGCTACTGGGGAGAGGAACTGGGTCTGAGGGTGATCACCAACAAAAGAGCCCAAGCAATTGTCATTTGTCTCCCAACCCTGGGCAAATAATCTGCAAATAGTTCAGAAACGGATGCCGCTGAAACATGGGCCTGGCTATCTGGGTTTGAATCTTAACTTCACCTCTAATGTGTTATGTGATCTTGAGTCTCACAAGGAAACTGAGGCTGGTAACATCCCCTTCTTACAGGGTACTGAGATGGCCAGTGTAAAAGAGACCAATAAGGTACCTTACCTGCTTAGCACATGCTAAGTGATCAATAGCATAGGCTTTTACTGCTATTACGAGGCTAGTCACCCAGCCTGCTTTTAGCTCCACGACTAGGACACAGCTAGGCGAGCCCATCCTTTCCTGTTCCTTCTCCCCTCTTCTGTGGCTACCCTGCCCTACCCTTTTCTTGGGTCTCTCTGCAGTGCTGGGTCATGCTGCCAGACTCTACCCTTTGGCAGTGCTCTTGGTATGACCCAACCTGGGTATGGATGGTCCAGGGAAGCACATGGAGTCTCTGGAGTCAGACATCCTGAGTTCCAATCCTGGTACCACCACTGAGCAAATGACTCTGTTTCTGAGCCTCACTTTCCTCTCCTGTAAACAAGAATAACTATGTTTATTTTATTATTTTATTTTATTTTATTTTGAGACAGAGTCTCACTCTGTCACCAGGCTGGAGTGCAGTGGCGCGATCTTGGCTCACTGCAACCTCTGCCTCCCGGATTCAAGTGATTCTCCTGCCTCAGCCTCCCGAGTAGCTGGGACTACAGGCAGGCGCCACCACACCCAGCTAATATTTGTATTTTTAGTAGAGATGGGGTTTCACCATGTTGGCTAGGATGGTCTTGATCTCCTGACCTCGTGATCCTCCTGCCTCAGGCTCCCAAAATGCTGGGATTACAGGCGTGAGCCACCGTGCCCGGCTTAGCTATGTTTATTTTATAAGGCTGCCATGAAGATTAAACAAAGTAGCATAGACAGAGCAGCAAGCTTATGAAGGTGCTTAGTAAATGGTATCTGTTTTTTGTTTGTTTGTTTGTTTTGTTTTTAAAAACGTCTGGGAAGTGCAGCTGGGGCTCACTGCTGAGGGTGAGCAGGAGACAGACACAAGGCAGATGATGACTCTGTCGTGTGACCAGCACTGGACCAGTTGCTCTGTGAGTGTGGAGAAGAACTGATAGGGCCTGGGTGGCGGTGTAGCCTAGGGAAGGCCTTTCAAGACAGGGTTCCAGTGCCCTCGAGCGTGCATTTAACAAGGTTGGAGAGGAAGTCCTAGGCTGAAGACACGGCATGAGCAAAGGCAGGGAGGCAGGAAAGAGCTTGATGAATTGGTGAATTCAAGTCATAGCATGTGTCTGGAACTGGGGTGCAGTGGCCAGGTTGCAGAGGGCCTTGCAAGCCACCACTGACGCCGATTTTACCCAGGGGTACATGGTGCGCTAGAGAAGGGCTTCTGCAGAGAATGATGTGATCAGATTTGCATTTCAGAAAGATTTTATTCTGGCTGCCCTGTGCAATCTGGACAGGAGTGGGTAGGAATGGGCACAGAGAGGGTGCGGTGGCTCACGCCTGTAACCCCAGCACTCTGGGAGGCCAAAGTGGGAGGATTGCTTGAGTCCAGGAGTCAAGACCAGCCTGGCCTTCATAGCAAAACCCTATCTCTACGAAAAATAAAAAATTAGCCAAGCATGGTGGTGTACACCTGTAGTCCCTGCTACTCAGGAGGTGAGGTGGAAGGATCGCCCGAGCCTGGGAGGTTGAGGCTACCGTGATGATTGCACCACTGCACTCTAGCCTGGGCAACAGAGTGAGACCCAGTCTCAAAAAAAAAAAAAAAAAAAAAAAAAAAAAAAAAAAGAGAGCCTGGAAGCGACAGACCCAGGATCTAAAACGAGGTCAGGCTGCCTTTTTTCATCACTCCAGGAGGCCCCAGCCTGGGCCTGGGGAACTTGGCTTCAACCGGCCTGGAAAGTGACCTTCCAGTGAGCCGATGCTAACTGGCCGCCCCAGTTTACGCTCCCAGTGGACAGAGATGCGGCTGGCCCAACACTGTCCCCTGGTGGTTAAAAGCAGAAGGCCCCTGAGCATCGCTCAGTTTGGGCCGGGCCCCCTCCCTGCCCGCACACAAGTGTGCTGTCTGGTAGATGGACACAGGTTCACGGCTTACCTCTCCCGCTTCATGTTGTGTGATGTGATAAGTCACTTCCTGCCCTGAGTCTCACTTTCCTCATCTGTAAGCTGGGGATGGTGCTTCCTGCCTCAGCTTGGGCCTGGCACACAGTAGGTATTTGGGCATGGAGCTGGCACCACATTTCCCACCGAGATGCACAAACGTCTGGGCAGCTTTCTCCCAATCCTGGGCCTTCCCTCCACCCCAGGAACCCAGCACCTCACTTTGTCCCACTGTGTGGCCCCCTGCCCCACACTGGCCTTCCCTGCAGGGGCCCACAAGCCATCAACCCTCATCTCCCCCGCTTCAGGGTGGGGACCCCAGCGGCAGCTGACTTGGGTACTGGTTCCAAGTCTTCCACTGGACACAGAGGCTTTGGCCAAGGCACTGCCCCCTGCTGAGCTTCGGTTTCCTGGCCTATAAAATGGGGCTATAATCTCTGTCTGCTTCAGGACTTAATGTGAAGGAGCTGTGCAAACTGTGGAGTGCTGTGCCATGAAGCTCTGGTGAAGACCTACTCTGAGCACTGCCTAGACTTTCTCACAGTGGTGTCCTCTCTGGCTTGGGCTCCTTGGGCGTTGAGGTGGGCTGGGGCAGGTGAGCCTTTCCAACAGCCATTGAAACACCCCCACTGGGGCCTGGTGTGGTGGCTCATGCCTATAATTCCAACACTTTGGGAGGCCAAGGTGGGAGGACCACTTCAGGCCAGGAGTTCAAGACCAGTCTGGGCAACATAGTGAGACCCTATTTCTTTTCTTTTCTTTTTTTTTTTTTTTTTTGAGACGGAGTCTCACTCTGTCACCCAGGCTGGAGTGCAGTGATGCGATCTAGGCTCGCTGCAAGCTCCGCCTCCCGGGTTCACGCCATTCTCCTGTCTCAGCCTCCAAGTAGCTGGGACTACGGGCGCCCGCCACCATGCCCGGCTACTTTTTTCTATTTTTTAGTAGAGACGGGGTTTCACTCTGTTAGCCAGGATGGTCTTGGTCTCCTGACCTTGTGATCCGCCCACCTCGGCCTGCCAAAGTGGTGGGATTATAGGCATGAGCCACCGCGCCCGGCTGTGAGACCCCATTTTTAAAAAAAATAAAAAAATAATTAGCCAGGTGCAGTGGTGCACACCTGTGGTCCCAGCTACTCAGGAGGCTGAGGCAAAAGGATGATTTGTGCCAGGAGTTCAAGGCTGCAGTGATCTATGACTGAGCCACTGCATTCCAGCCTGAGAAACAGAGTAAGACCCTATCTCAAAAAAAAAAAAAAAAAAAAAAAAAAAAAAAAAAAAAAGAAAGAAAAGAAAAGAAAAAAGAAAAAGAAAAACACGCCAATGGGTCCACGACCTGCTGCCCTCCTTACCTGCCTCTCCCCAAAGACTGTGGTTCTTTTGGCAGCTGCACCATTCATGGATGCATATATGTATCGCATCCAGCGAAGAGATGGACTGGGAAGGGCAGATCCCACCTCCATTATCTGGACACGTGAGGCCTGGGTATTTCCAATTGCCTCATTTTGAGCAAGAGTTTTGATCTGTGGCCTCCTGCCAAGATTTTGCCATTCTTTCCTGACAAACAACACGGCTGTTTTGTAACTGGCATTATAAAATGGTTTTATTAATTATTAATAACTATCTAATGTGTACACAGTTGTCCATGAAGAAGTAGGAAATACCAGTGAGTTGTTACCAGTGTTGCCCAAGGCTGGGAGAGCCCTTGCAGCTTTCCTTTGGCCTCAGACACCCCTGCCCCACTGGCCGCCCACACCCCATTCCTGTCTGGAAGGCTCGCCTGCCGTCATCCCGCACATCCAACAGCTCTCCCTTCAGGGTCACCTCCTCCTTGGACAAAGCACACGTGACCCCTTGTCAGGTTTCTTGGTTGGGTGCTCCCCCAGAGTTTGGCTCCTGCCCCCACCAAGCATGCATGGTGGCAATGCACCCACTTGATACTGATCAGTGACGTCACTTCCACCTCCCTCCCTCCATGAGCGCAAACCTCCAGTTAACACAGCTGGGTCAGCCCAGGGTCCTCGGTGTCCCCAGAGCCTGCCATGCCTGGTGCTGGGCAAAAACTCAATAAGCACCCAAAAGCAGGCCAGGCCCAGTGGCTCACACCTGTGACCTCAGCACGTTGGGAAGCTGAGGCAGGGAGGATGGCTTAAGCCTAGAAGTTCAAGACCAGCCTGGGCAACATAGCAAGACCCCTGTCTCTACTTTTAAAAAATTAAATTAAATTAACATCCATGAATGAATAAATGAAGAAACAAACTTTGGGTGAGCCACTGCCCTGTTCTGGGTGACTTGTTTTTGTTTTTGTTTTTTTTTCAGTTTTGTGAAACAGTGACAGTGTTAAAAATTAGACATGGAGGCTGGGCATGGTGGCTCATACCTGTAATCCCAGCACTTTGGGAGGCCGAGGTGGGCAGATCACTTGAGGTCAGGAGTTTGAGACCAACCTGGCCAACATGGTGAAACCCCATCTCTACTAAAAATACAAAAATCAGCCAGGTGTGGTGGTGCATGTCTGTAGTCCCAGCTATTCAGGAGGCTGAGGCAGGAGAATCGCTTGAACCTGGAAGGTGAAGGTTGCAGTGAGCTGAGAGCTCACCACTGCACTCCAATCTAGGCAACAGAGACCCTGTCTCAGAAAAAAATAAATAAAAGGATTGCAAATGGGGTTGCTGGGGACATGTGCCCCTGCTAAGCTCCCAGTGTGCCCCTCCCTTCCTGGCTTGGTAGGAGATTCTGCTCTCACCTCTGCAGGCGACTACTGCTCACTGCAATTCAGTCACTAGTGCCTGCCCCTGACTGACCATTTTTGTTTGCCACCCCCCAGGCAGCTGGTATTTGTGATCACAGCCCTGTGATCAGAGCCTCAGGAAACACTTGTGCCTGAGGCAGAGCAATCCTTACTGCCTGCAAGGAACCAGACAAGGCTGTGCAGATGGAAAATTGGCTGTAGATAGTTACATGGGCAAGAATCAGAGTTCAAGTCTAGGGACCCCTGGTTTTTAGACAGAGGACGTCAAGGCAGAGGATGTCAAGGCTGGAGTGAGGTATTATGATCCCCCATCATGACAACCGGGGGGCCTTGTGAAATTTAGCACAGGGTCCTCCCAACTCCAGTTGGCCACAGCCTGCCATGGAAGCCAAGTGCCTCTGGGCACTCCAAATATCACTGCATCTGGGGAAGCAGAAGACAGGGTGGCCACGCAGTGCAACAGGGTAGTGGGGATGCCTGTCACATCTCGGATGCAGAGGCAGCCCCTGAACATGGGGATGTCCTGTAACTCTTGCCCCACAGCCCAGGCCATCTCCTTGGAGCCAGCACAACCATTTTTTTTTTTTAACCTGCCAATCTGCTCAAACACCCAGTTGGAACAGGAATGCCTCGTGGCACTGGCTTTAGGAGTTTAATTTAGATGGTTTGCCGTTTCTAGCAGCAGAGCACCTGTTCAGACTCTACGTATATGCATCCATCAATGGTGCAGCTGCCAAAAGAACCAAAGCTAAATGTTGGCAGGATCACAGCAGGTGTGGAGTGGAGGTCACTGGGAATTCCCTGGAAACTCAGTCGTTACCCACTCAACTGGAAGGCTGTGCATGGCTTTGTCCTCTGATGGTTACCCATGCCGGCCCCACCTCTCCATTTCCAATTTTCTTTTCTTTGTTTGTTTGTTTGTTTGTTTAGAGACGGAGTCTGGTTCTATCGCCCAGGCTGGAGTGCAGTGGCACAATCTCAGCTCACTACAACCTCTGCCTCCTGGGTGCAAACGATTCTCCCGCTGCAGCCTCCTGAGTAGCTGGGATTACAGGTGCACCCCACCATGCTCAGCTAGTTTTTGTATTTTTAGTAGAGACAGGGTTTCACCATGTCCCCAGGCTGGTCTCGAACTCCTGACCTCAGGTGATCTGCCCACCTCAGCCTCCCAAAGTGCTGGGATTATAGGCATGAGCCGCCACGCCCAGTCCATTTCCAATTTTCCATCCAGCGGTGGCAAAACAAGCTTGGATGGGCCCCAGTGCTCTGCTGGAAACAGGACCCTCGCCCAGCTGCCTCCAGCTAGGCCCGCCCACTCCTGCTGACCTCCTACATGCATAGAACAGGGCTTCTCTCTCTTCAAGCCTGAAGCTGTGATGCCCACAAGGCCTGGGATCCACGCACACCCCCTGAAGCTGGAACACCAGGCATGGGCGAGTCCTGGGTGACTGGATCTTGTTGGGATGGATGAAAGGGCAGCTTCTGCAGGCAGGACCCATCCTCAGTGGACTGGATCATCTTCAGCATTCTCATTCTCGGCCCCATTCTCTGGGAACAGGGAAAGAGGTTCCTGTCTGAATCTTCAGCATGGCCTATGCACTGGTGGCCCCTTCCTGCTTGGTCACTGTGCCAGGCGAGCCCACAATGAGCTGAGATGGTGACGTGGGACAAGTGGCTCTCTGCAGCTACCTTCAGCACCACCCTGCCTGGGAGGCCAGGGGTCAGGGGAGTGGGTGTGAAGGGGTTGGGGCACACAGGCAGAGGTGGCTGGGGTCTTCACTGTGTTGGGGAGGGCCTCATCGCCTTGAGACTCTGCAGTGTCTCCTCAGAGGCCTTGTCGGGAAGCAGCACCTCCACAGTGTAGCTGAGCTTCTTGGCATGCATCCGGCTGTAGGTGTTGTCGAAGCGCAGGACATCTGTGGTGATGGAGAGGTGATCAGGGAGCATGAACCCTGCATATCTGCAGGAAGAGCCAGCCCTGCACGGCTGCATCCCTGGAACCCTTGGGAATGAGCTATCCAGGACAGTGGGTGAGCCTGAGGGTCAGCCTGTGCCCAGCCCTAAGCCTGTTGCTCACTGCCATCTCCATGGTAGCTTGTGCTACATAGAGGAATCATGATGGTCACCAGCACACAGAACAGCACACGGCCAGGGAGCAGGCGGCCTGGGAACAGGATCTCGAGTTCCACCTGCAGGGAGGAGCTGTGGCCCACGGACACAGTATGCCCGTACTGCGTCCTCGCCTGGTTGCGGTTGCACAGGTAGCTCTTGGGCCTCTCCATGCACCATGCATTCCATCACACATTACACCTCCCTGAATCCTCAAAGCAGCCCCATGCAGAAGGCAATGTCATCCTCATTTTACGGATGAGAAAACTGAGGCTTAGAGAGGTGATATGATCTTTTAGCGGTCACAGAGCAAGGGAGGGGAGGTACTGGGATTCCTTTATCCCAATGTCCCAACCCAGGGAGGAGCCCTGCTACCCCAGGAGGAATGGGCTGGGCTACGTAAGCCACTTTTCCGTCTTGCAGAAGGCGTATCCTTCAATGCCAAGGTCCAGCATCAACTCAGGTGTGATGAGTCACGCAGACTTTTCTGTCTCTACTCTCCTAATGTTCCCTTTGCACAGAATGAAACAAGCTAATGTGTTGACTTAAGCATAAGCCACACCCTTCTCCTCCATAGGAAATCAACCTTGGGTTCCCCTTCTCCTAGCTCAGTTCCCAATAGATGTGGTGGCCCTGAGCAATGCTGCTTCTGGTAAAGCTGACTGAGCTGCATCTGGCCTGGAAGGCCTGGGGGTGAAGGATAAACACCTGGAGGAAGTCACCTCTTTAGGACTCCTAGAGTGGGGTGGTTCATGTAACTGGGTGGTCCCCTTGCCAAGACCCCTGATTCTAAGTCCATGGCCTCTTACTTACCTGTCTCTTAGTCCAGTGACCCCGGTATAGGCGCTTCTCAGGAGCTGAGCCCAAGGCCCTAGGTTCTGAACACCAGCTCTTCCCCCACAATGAGTCTCTGCCCTCATTCCCACAGGTAGGGGCCACTCATCCGATCCATGGCCCCAAAGCCAGCTCCCCTGGAGTTTATAGAGATCCCCCCACCCTCCTGAGAGCTGGAAAGAGAGGGCAAGCAGAGGGTAGACTGGCAGGGAAAACAATTCCAGTAAACCCTGCAGCTCTTACAGACGCCAGCCTGGAGGCAGGTGAGGCTCCCATCTTCAGGCACCAGGTGGGCGTTGTAGCGCTGGCTGGGCAGCACCTCCGTCATCTCCCTAGCCTTCTGCCGCTCCCCCATCTTGGTCTTCAGGAAAACCCCAAAGCCGACGTCCCCGCCATCCGATGCGAACTGCCACCTGCAGTGGACAAAGCCCCACTGGCGACCCCCTGCCTGGGCTCCAGGCCCCTCCCAGCTGTTCCCAGGTGTGGAGTGGCTACGATCCCTACCTGAGCACACAGCCCGGGAACAGGATCTCATTCTCCACCTGCAGGGAGGAGCCACGGCCCACGGACACCGTGTGCTCATACTGCAGCCTCACCTGATTGCACAGGTAGAAGCTCTTGGGCACCTCACCCCCGTAGTTGATCTGTGGGTGAAGGGGGTGTGTGGGCACTAGATCACAGCTTCTCCCCTCCTTCCCCATCCTCTGGGCACCCTGTACCTTGGTCAGGCACTTGGGGTTGCCATCGGGGTCAGTCATGGTCCCCCCAAACTCCACGGGCAGCTGGTCGGGGCTGATGAATTTTGTCAGCTCCTGCTTCCAGTTGTCTGTGTGGGAGCAAGAGAGGGACTCCAAGGGGACTCAGGAGACTCAACAGAGGGCAAAAGGGGGCGAGCCTGGTGAGGGGACCCGATACATCCTGGGTGTGCTCCCCTGGGCGCCTACTCCTAACCGTACCAAAGACCTTTATGTGGCTCCCAGTTCATGGTCTAGGACCCAAGGCATTGCCCGTGTGTGTGGAGGCTCACCAGGGGCAGTGCCCGAGTAGAGGACGAGCCAGGGAGAAGCAGGGTCTTTAGCGTCGACCTCTGCTTCCCAGGCAGACGGACACAACCAGGGGGCCAAGCCGCTCACCTCCCAGAATCACAATCTTCCTGCGTGTCTCCTCACTCATGAACGACTTGACCAAGTTGAAGGCCACAGGGAACAGTTTGGGGGCTGAAACACATGTAAATCTCTTGAGAAGCTGGACCAGAGAGGACATGGGGATACAGAGCCACAGTCAAGAGCAGGTGCTGGACAGGAGTTGGACAGATATGGATTCTGCCACTCTCTGTTGTGTGACCTTCAGCAAGTTACGCACCATCTCTAAGTCTTAGTGCAGTTAACTGGAAAAGGAAGGTGAAATAATGTATGTATAACACCTGGCACAGTTGCTGGCTTTCAATAAGTGGTTGTCTCAGGCCGGGTGCAGTGGCTCATGCCTGAAATCCCAGCACTTTGGGAGGCAGAGGCAGGCAGATCACTTGAAGCCAGGAGTTCAAGACCAGCCTGGCCAACATGGTGAAACCCTGTCTCTACTAAAAATGCAAAAGCTAGCTGGGTGTAGTGGTGCATGCTTGTAATCCCGGCTACTCGGGTGGCAGTGGCACAAGAATTGCTTGAACCTGGGAGGCAGAGGTTGCAGTGAGCCAAGATTGTGCCACTGCGCTACAGCCTGGGTGACAGAGCGAGGCTCCATCTCGAAAAAGAAAAAACAAATTAAAAAAATAAAAACAAATAAAATAAAAAACAAATGGTGTCTCCCCAACCCAGTTGTAAGGGGTTGAACACAAGCTGGCTCTGGGGTCAGCAATATTGATTCCCCAACAGTATCTCTTCTTTTCCACACTCCAGGTTGTCTGGAATCTTCTTGGGTGTGACATTTACATTAGACCTCCTGTCCTGCCCTGAATCGCTCACACTCAAGTGAGCACTGTCTGTGGGCCAAGCTCTGTGCTCCATCTTCTCCACACACTGTTTCATTTAACCTCATAGTTATCTTTGGGGAGGGGGTTACTGTATCCTCATCTTACAGAATGGGAAACTGAGGCTCAGTGAGGTTAAGCAGACTTGGATAAAATCATAGAGCTAGTTAGATTTGAATCAGATCCTCTGACTCTGGAACACATGACATCACCAGGGCAGCCAGGGACGATTCCTGCTCAAAGTGTGTCCATCCATTAGTGTGGTCCATGGACTATCGGTTCCCAGCCCACACTGACATAAGTAAGTAACAGTAAACATTTAGAAACTTATAACTTGACATTGTTGCAACATACCAGTGCATGATTTTGTGTATTACAAAAATATGAACCTGTGAAGGACTGAAACTAGAAAATAATGCCAGAGGCCAGGTGCGGTGGCTCACTCCTGTAATCCCAGCACTGTGGGAGGCTGAGGTGGCTGGATGACCTGAGATCAGGAGTTCGAAACCAGCCTGGCCAACATGGGGAAACCCCGTCTCTACTAAAAGTACAAAAATTAGCCAGGCATGATGGCATGCACCTGTAATCCCAGCTACTAGGGAGGCTGAGGCAGGAGAATCGCTTGAACCCAGGAGGCAGAGGTTGCAGTGAGCAGAGATCGTGACATTGCACTCCAGTCTGGGTGACAGAGTGAGACTCCATCTCAATAAATAACTAACCAGAAACCAACCACACAAAACCTGGTTCCTCACAAAGGATGGTTGAAGAAGCCTTTAACTTCACGGCTTACCTATTGTACCCCCCGATTCCTGCTTCTCCCTCCCCAGGAGGTCATCCCGGTCATGGGCTTACCTCGAATAATAATTAAATTCTTCAAAGTCTCAGGATAATTTGCTTCCAGGATGCCAAAAAACTGTGGAGTCAAGATGAGTCTGGTTGGGGCTCTGTTCCATCACCTCCCGCCCATGGCTCTCTGTGGCCTCTGATGCTGCTGAGACAAGAGGCCCATCCCTGGCCCATCCTACCTTCCCCACAAGCATGTGCCTCCTCCTCTCTATTATTCCTTTTTTATTTGTTGATCTGTTCTCGAGACAGGGTCTTGCTCTGTCGCCCAAGGTGGAGTATAGTGGCACAATCACAGCTCACTGCAACCTTGAACTCCTGGGTTCAAGAGATCCTCCTACCTCAGCCACCCAAGTATCTAGGACTACAGGCACGTGCCACTGCACTGGGCTAATGTAAAAAAAAAATAATAATAATAAATAATAATAATAATAATTATTATTATTGGTAGAGATGACATCTCACTGTGTTGCTCAGGCTGATCTTGAACTCCCGGGCTCAAGCGATCCTCCCACCTTGGCCTCCCAAAGTGCTGGGACGACAGGTGTGAGCCATCATGCCTGGCCTTTGTGTTACTCTTGCTCCTCTTTCTCCTTGGAGGGTGGACTCTAGGCCAGCATCATTGGCTGCTCTGTGGAGCCCTTGCAGGGCATACCCACTCCTCTATCTCACTGGATTCTCACAGCAGTTCACAGCTAGGGCTCACAGCTGGGAGCCGCTGCCCACACCAGCCCCAAACCAGCCGCCCACCTTACCTGCTGGTAGACCTCCACAGCTGGCTTCCACAGGTGCTTCAGGCTCAGCCCCTCCATGTCAAACACCATCAGCGCCATCTCGATCTTCCTGCCCAGCTGCTTGGGACAGCGTCAGCATATAGATCAGACAACAGCTCCAGCCAGGAGATCCTGGCCCGAGAGACTTGGGCACCTCTCCCCACCTTCCTGCCATCCCACCCTCTGGCAGCCCATAGTGTTTTCCAGACAGATGAAAAACACCTCACCTTCATGGGTGGGTAAGGGTGGGAGAAGCCCACATTCCACCAGAGCCCTGAGTGCTGAGGGCCGGGGAGGGGGAAGGTGCCACCCCTCTCTGGTCCTGGTGCCACCCTATAGACAGATGAGGCCCAGCTCCACCCCAGCTGCTCACCTTCTGAGTCTGCAGCTCACACTCATGCAAAAGCAGCTCACAGACCTTGATGCGCTTCCGGATCAAATCCTGCTTGGAGGCCGACAGCAGGAGACCCTTGGGGTCGAGGGACCCGATGATGCAGAAGTACACAGGGGAGCCTTCGTAGTCGTAGCCACAAAGACCACCCGAGTCATACAGCTGGATGACCTGGAGGTGTGGGTAAGGTCCTGACTCTATCCAGCTCACTAGGCTGGGTCCCTACTCCATCAGGCGGCTGGATGTGGTGGGTGGGAGATGAGGTCAGTGGTGGGGGGCCTCAGATGGCCTGGGGGATGCTGCTCAAGGCTCACCTCGGGGGGCTGCCACGTGACGATGTTGTCCAGGTCTTGTTGCTTCCGGAACTCCATGTGCTGCAGGGACACAGCAGCAGCTATAGGATTCTGCAGGAACCTGGGGACACCAGGCTAGGTCCCTCTGCCCACAGCCACCAAGATCCCGCCAGAGCATATCCAGGCTCTCCGGGTTTGGTGACAGGAGGTAGGCTGGTGGGACTTGGGTCTGATGCAGAAAGGGATCGGGGGAGGAAGAAAGAAGGAACAGGAGAATGGGACAGGGCCAGAGTCTCTACCCTTTTGCCGCGAATCCCTGGGTCATGGTGCATGGAAAGCAGGACAGTAGGGATCAGAGATCCTTACCCTCCGGAGCATGTCCTCAGATTTCTGCAGGTCAAAGTTTCGAGCTGCAAGAACAAGAGGAGGTAAGTAGAAGCTCAAGGCTAGATCTAGAAAGAGCCGTTCCCTAAAATCTCATGAGGAAATAGCTAAGGTGTCCCCAGCCTTTTCCTGACACCCCAAGAATACACTGAACATCTAGAAATAGCTGTTTGTTTGTTTGTTTTTTGAGACAGGGTCTTGGCTCTGTTGCCCAGGCCAGAGTGCAGTGATGTGATCATAGCTTACTGTGGCCTTTGGCCCAGGTGATCCTCCTACCCTAGCCTTCTGAGTAGCTGAGACTACAGGGCCACACCACCACGCCTGGCTAATTTTTTTTAGATTTCTCTTTTTTGTAGAGATAGGGATCTTGCTATGTTGCCCAGGCTGGTCTTGAACTCCTGGCCTCAAGCAGTCCTCCTGCCTCAGCTTCCCAAAGTGTTGGGATTATAGGCGCGAGCCTCTGTGCCCGACCTAGAAATGTTTTTTTTAACAAGTTAAGGATCTTTAATCATCTAGAAGACTGGAGAGCCCTTGATTTCAGTTTCCAGTCCTCCTACAACCTTCTGGAGGCCAGTCTAGTCTGTATTTGATGTCCCTCAGGAAGCAGAGATCCTCCCGCCACCTGCACAGTGTTAGGGGTGGTGGGGAGCATGGGGTTTGGATTCACACAGACTGGGGCTTAAAGTCTAGTGTTGCCCTTTTATTTCCTGTGCAACCTTGAACAAGTAACTTACCTTCTCTGAGCCTTAGTTTTTTAAATCAGTTAAATGAGAACACTACCTGTTTCAGTTATTCAAAAAACAACATGAGATAATGTATAGAAAGTGCTTGGCTCAGTACCTGGCTCACAGTAGGTTCTCAATAAACAGTAGCTCTCATGATTACCTATTTTGAAGAAATAGACACACTGTAATTGAAAACGTGATGATCTATTTTAGAAATGCTTTGACTGTTGCTCTCTGAGACCCCTGGCTCACTGAGGAATTTGTCTACTCGCGGAGCTGAAACAATATGCAAGGTCAGAGATTTTCAGATGGAAGGGATCTCAGATGCTATCCAGGCCTCCTCTGCTCTGACCATGAACCAGTTCCAGAAATCACTCCCAGCTGGGCGTGGTGGCTCACGCCTGTAATTCCAACACTTTAGGAGACCAAGGCGGGCAGATCACCTGAGGTCGGGAGTTCGAGACCAGCCTGGCCAACATGGTGAAACCCCGTCTCTACTAAAAATACAAAAATTAGCCGAGCATGGTGGCAGGTGCCTGTAATCCCAGCTACTCAGGAGGCTGAGGTAGGGAGAATCGCTTGAACCCGGGAGGCAAAGTTTGCAGTGAGTTGAGATCGTGACATTGCACTCCAGCCTGGGGGACAAGAGCAAGACTTTGTCTCAAACAACAACAACAACAACAAAACCCACAAAACTTAGCCAGTCATGGTGGTGCACACCTGTAGTCCCAGCTACTCAGAAGGCTGAGGCACGAGAATCACTTGAACCCAGGAGGAGGGGGCTGCAGTAAGCCAAGGTCGCACCACTGGCGACAGAGTGGGACCTTGTCTTAAAAAAAGAAAAAAGAAAGAAAGAAAGAAAGAACCTCCAATGCAACAGCTCAGCCTTGATTATCTCCCACGATGGCGAGTTCATTACCACAGAAGGCATTACCATTCCATTCTTCAGCAGCTTTGACTGAACCCAAATCTGCCCTGTGATGATTCCAGCCGCATCATCAGAGGTCAAACAAATAGATGTAATCCCTTGTCAGTGTGCCAATTCTGCAAATATTTGAAGATAAGCCACCAAGTTCACCTGCCCGATCTTTGCTCTGGGCTATGTATTTATTAAAATCACCTTCTGTGTCAATTCTATTAAAGAGAACGTTCTGTGATGATGGAAATATCCTATACCTGAGCTGCTCATTAAGGTAGCCGCTAGCTGCCTGAGGCTACGGAGCAGTTGAAACATGGCAAGTGTGATTGAGGACCTGGAGTTTTAATTTAATTTAATCGTTACAGTTATATGTGGCTACAGGTTATCACACTGAACAGGGCAGTTCTATATACTTCAGAGATTTTATGATTTTTGCTGTACAGGTCTTTTGTGTTATAGGTTAAACTCCTGGGTATTTTATGGACTTTGTTGCTGTTTTGAATTGTATCTGACTTTTCATTATCTTTTTTTTTTTTTTTTTTTGAGACAGAGTCTTACTCTGTCACTCAGACTGGAGTGCAGATCTCAGCTCACTGCAACCTCCACCTCCCGGGTTCAAGTAATTCTCATGCCTCAGCCTCCTGAGCAGCTGGGACTACAGGCACGCACCACCATGCCTGGCTAAATTTTGTATTTTTATTGGCCAGGCTGGTCTTGAACTCCTAACTTCAAGCGATCTGCCTGCCTTGGCCTCCCAAAGTGCTGGGATTACAGGTGTGAGCCACCATGCCCTGCCCACTACTGATTTTTATATCTGGCAATATTGCTGAATTTTCTCTTGAGTTCTAGAGGTTTTCTGTTGATCCAGTTGGTTTTCAAAAGAGACAAGCAATTTCTCTGCAAATATTTTAACTCTTTCCTTCTAGTCTTTATACCAATTATTATTTTTTTCTTTCCTTATAACATTGGCAAAGGTCTCCAGTTCTACATTTAAACAGTAATGTTGATTGATGTTGTTATTCTTTCTTTGTTCCTGATCTTAAAGAAAATGCATCTAAAATCCTCTAATAAGTGTTAACATTTGTCAGAGGATTTTTGCTACATAACCATTATCAAGTAAAGGAAACTCCCTTCTATCCCTAGATTGGTAGGACTTTTGTTCTGTCTTATAAGAAGGATTTGAACCTTTTCAAATGCTCTATCTGCATTAATTGAGATAGCCACATAATTTCTCATTTCTAGCACTCATTAATGTTTTCAATGATACTGATAGATATTCTGTTGTTGAAGTATTCTTGCACACCTAAGATAAACTTCCCTAGGTCACGCTGCGTAATTTTTTTTTTTAGAAGGAGTCTCGCTCTGTCGCACAGGCTGGAGTGCAGTGGTGCAATCTCGGCTCACTGTAAGCTCTACCTCCCAGGTTCAAGCCATTCTCCTGCCTCAGCCTCCTGAGTAGCTGGGACTACAGGCGCCCACCACCACGCCCAGCTAATGTTTTTGTATTTTCAGTAGAGACGGGTTTTTACCCTGTTAGCCAGGACGATCTTGATCTCCTGACCTCGTGATTTGCCTGCCTCGGCCTCCCAAAGTGCTGGGATGACAGGTGTGAGCCACCGCACCCAGCCAGTCACGCTGCATAATTTTAATGTCTTATTGGATTCTACTACATAATATTGATTTAGACTACCTTTTTTTTTTTTTTTTTTTTTTTTTTTTTTTTTTTAATTGTTGGGGTTTCACCATGTTGGTTAGGCTGGTCTGGAACTTCCAACCTCAGGTGGTCCACCTGCCTCGGCCTCCCAAAGTGCTGGGATTACAGGTGTGAGCCACCACGCCTGGCCTGATTTAGACTTCTTTATATCTACATTCATAAGTAAAACAAGCTGAGAATTTTCTTTTTTAAAAACTTGTATTAGCCGGGCACGGTGGCTCCTGCCTGTAATCTCAGCACTTTGGGAGGCCAAGGCAAGCAGATCACTTGAGGTCAGGAGTTCAAGACCAGCTTGGCCAACATGGTGAAACCCTATCTCTACCAAAAATACAAAAAATTAGCCAAGTGTGGTGGCTCATGCCTGTAATCCCAGCTTGTCAGGAGGCTGAGGCACGAGAATCACTTGAACCCGGGAGGTGGAGTTTCCAGTGAGCCGAAATTTCACCACTGCACTCCATCCTTAGCAATAAAGCAAGACTCTGTCTCAAAAAAATGATAATAATAAAATGAAATTTTAAAAATTGTACTGATCTAGCTTTGACATCAAATTTAAGGTAACTTTCACTCTCTCATAGGTTCTTAAACAATTTGTATGAGCTAGAAATTAACTGTTTTTGTTTGTTTGTTTTTTGAGACGCAGTCTCTCTCTGTTGCCCAGTCTGGAGTGTGATGGTACAATCTCGGCTTACTGCTACATCTACCTCCTAGGTTCAAGCGATTCTCCTGCCTCAGCCTCCCGAGTAGCCGGGATTGCAGGTGCCCACCACCATGCCTGGCTAATTTTTGTATTTTCAGTAGAGACAGGGTTTCTCCATGTTGGTCGGGCTTTTCTCGAACTCCCGACCCCAGGTGATCCACCCACCTCGGCCTCCCAAAGTGCTGGGATTACAGGCGTGAACCACCGCGCCCGGACAGCTGGTCTTAAAACTTCGGAGGAATTCATCTGTAGAACCACTGGAGTCTGAGTTTTGGGGGAGGGGAAGATTTTGCTGCCATTTCGATTTCTCTAATATTTATTGGTCTGATGACATTTTCTATTTCTTCTTGCTGGATTTTGGTCTTATATATTATTTTCTAGGAATGTGTCTTTCTTCACTTGGATTTTCAAATTTATTAGTAAATATTTGTTCATAATCTTCTCTTATAGGCCTAAAAAAGAATCAATTTATAGGTGATTTTCTGTTTTGTTGTTTGTTTGTTCTTTGAGACAAGCCATCCTCCTACCTCAGCCTCCCGAATAGCTGGAACTACAAGCATGCACCAACACGCCTGGCTTATTTTTGAATTTTTTGTAGAGATGTGCTTTCATCATGTTGCCCAGACTGGTCTTGAACTCCTGGGTCAAGCAATCCTCCTGCCTCAGATTCCCAAAATCCCAGGATTACAGGAGTGAGCCACCGTGCCTAGCTATAGGAGATTTTTCAATTAGGAACCAGAGTGTGGTTTCTTGTCCTATAGACAGTGGTTTGGGCAATGCTCATGGGATATGAGGACATATTTTTTTTTTTTAAGTAGCACCTACTATGTGCCAGGCGGAGGGGATCAGGGCAGGCACATCCCTGCCCTGATGGAACTGACATCAGATGAAACTAATGGAACTGACAGACAGATGTGGGATGAAGATAAGGAAAAACAGAGGGGGTCAGGCAGAGTGGCTCATGCCTGTAATCCCTGCACTTTGAGAGGCTGAGGCAGGAGGATCATTTTGGGTCCAGGGGTTCGAGACCAGCCTGGGCAATGTAGTGAGCCCCTATGACCCTGTGTCTACAAAAAATAAAAATAAAAAAAATAAAAACAAAGGAAAAGAACTTCAGAAGGAGGGTTGGGAAAAGCCCCTCAGCATGAGGCCTGGGAGAGGGTCCTCTGCCAAGCTCAGCCTCAGGAGTAGCCCTCCCGTTTGCCTGGGTCTTGGGTTAGTGAGGCCGGGAGTAGTGGAACTGATGCTGCAGTGTACGACGGGGCCATGCCAGCAGGTCCTGTCACCCATGGCATGAGGTGGGAGGCATCAGGATACCCAGCCCCCTTCCCGATCTTGGATCCTTTTTCTTTCCTATGACCTGGAAGCCTAGGTACCTGCAATCCCACTCCTTTATCAAGGACACACCAAGCACCCCCAAAGCTGGGTTTTAAACCCAAAAAGACTCTAAAGGAGGAGAGAGGGCTGATGCTGTATCAAGGGCCTTCAAGAAATCAACTGTCCCAACTCCTTCTTTAGTCCAGGCTGGGGGCAGTGACATATTCCTTTGTCAAAAACAAATAAAAATTGCCACAGCCAAGGGGTCTTAAGGAGGGCAAGACAACTAAATATAATGTGGGATCCTGGATGGGATCCTGGAAGAGAAAAATGAAGGAAATCCAACTAATATGTGAACTGTAGTTAATAATAATGTATCCATATTGGTTTATTAATTCTAACAAATGTACCATCATCATCATAAGAAGAGGACGTTAATAATAAGGAAAACTAGGGGCAGAGTATGTGGGAACTTTTTGCACTATATTTGCAATTTTCTGAAAATCTAAAACTATTCTAAAAATTAAAGTTTTTATATATATATGTACACACACACACATATAGATATATTTTTTTAAGACAGAGTCTCGCTCTGTTGCCCAGGCTGGAGTGCAATGGCATGATCTCGGCTCACTGCAACCTCCGCCTCCTGGGTTCAAGTGATTCTCATGCCTCAGCCTCCTGAGTAACTGCAACTACAGGCACATGCCACCACACCCGGCTAATTTTTGTATTTTTGTAGAGATGAGTTTTCGCTATGTTGGCCAGGCTGGTCTCAAACTCCTGGCCTCAAGTGGTCCGCCCCTCTCAGCCTCCCAAACTGCTGGGATTACAGGCATGAGTCACAGGGCCTGGCCAAAATATTGAAAAAAAAAAAACAGACAGAAAAATTCAAAGGAAGAATTAGTCCCTGGTAGGGACTTCCTTTTCTCAGGCGCTGTGTGCCACTGCGACCTCATTTGACTCACAGCACCCTGAAGGTAGGGACCAGTATTATGTCCATTACACAGAAGAGGAAAGTGAGGTTGAGACAGTGAATGGCTTGCCACGGGCACACTGCTAGCTCTGGAACTCAGTCGCAGCTCTGCCCCATTCCAAAGCCAGCGTTTTAAACCCTGCACTGTATGCTTTCTGGGCTGACTCCTGACTTCTCACCCATCTCAAGTTCAAAATCCATTCCATGAGGCGTAATGAGTTAAGATGAATTTTTCCCTAAGCCCTGGGGCAGTGTCTGTTACTATCATTAGTATTTTGAGATGGGGTTTCACTCTGTTGCCCAGGCTGGAGTACAGTAGTGCAAGCTCAGCTCACTGCATCCTCCACCTCCCGGGCTCAAGTGATCCTCTCACTTCAGCCTCCTGAGTAGCTGGGATTACAGGTGCTCAGCAGTACACCCAGCTAAGTTTTGTATGTTTTGTAGAGATGAGGTTTCGCCATGTTGCCCAGGCTGGTCTTGAACTCCTGAGCTCAAGCAATCTGCCCGCCTCAGCCTCCCAAAGCACTGGGACTATAGGCGTGAGCCATCACATCTGGCTTGTTATTTTTTTAGACTGCTCCTGTAATTCCTAGAAGAAACTGTTTCTCTACCATTCACTAAATCCAATTCCTTAAGTGTTTGCTGGGCACCTGCTCAGTGCACTAGGGCACCTCGGTTCCTTTAGGGGACAACAGGGCCCTGTCCTCGGGGAACTGGAGGTAGACCCAAAGGCAAGTACTGAAGACAGTGCTTCGCAATATCTGCCCCAAGGGCTGGCCAGGCCAGAGGCCAGTTAAGTCCTAAGGATGTCCTGGTTGTTAACTGTAACCTCACCCCGGCGCTGTGCCCACCTGTTGCCTCATCTTTTCTTGACAGATGAAGAAACTGAGGCTCAGTGGGGTTTTGTGCTGTGCTCAAACACAGGGGAGCTCAGATTCCAGTCAGAGCAGGCTGATTCCAGAGCCTGTGTTCTTTTTTTTTGAGACGGAGCTTCACTCTTGTTGCCCAGGCTGGAGTGCAATAGCAGGATCTCAGTTCACTGCAACCTCCGCCTCCCGGGTTCAAGCAATTTTCCTGCTTCAGCTTCCTGAGTAGCTGCGATTACAGGCATGTGCCACCACACCGGCTAATTTTGTATTTTTAGTAGAGACAGGGTTTCCCCACGTTGGTCAGGCTGATCTCGAACTCCCGACCTCAGGTGATCAACCTACCTCAGCCTCCCAAAGTGCTGGGATTACAGGCGTGAGCCACCGCGCCCGGCAAGCTTGTGTTCTTTACTACTCTACAGCTTTGTTCCCCAAAGCCTCCCACTCCTCTCCTGAGACCCTCCTTCCTTCCCTCCCTCTCCGCCTCCCCTGGCCCCTGCAAGCCTCACCTAGCAGCCAGCGTAGGAGGAAGTAGTCATCAGCATTGGGCAGCATGGGCAGCAGGTTCTGGAGGTTCTCCCGGAACTGAGCGGGGGAAGAGCTGATGGTCAGCGGAACTCTCATGACCTTGGGGGCCACCAACCCCACCCCTAACCCTTCCCACTTCATCCACCAGTCAACTCCACCTGGAGACCATGCAGGGTGCTGCCCTGAACAACTTTGCCATCTGAAAACAGGGAACCCTCCAGCCCAACATAGGAAAAAGAATTGGGGGGCCGGGCGCGGTGGCTCAAGCCTGTAATCCCAGCACTTTGGGAGGCCGAGACGGGCGGATCACGAGGTCAGGAGATCAAGACCATCCTGGCTAACACGGTGAAACCCCATCTCTACTAAAAAATACAAAAAAAAAAACTAGCCGGGCGAGGTGGCGGGCACCTGTAGTCCCAGCTACTCGGGAGGCTGAGGCAGGAGAATGGTGTGAACCCGGGAGGCGGAGCTTGCAGTGAGCCGAGATCCGGCCACTGCACTCCAGCCTGGGCGACAGAGCAAGACTCCGTCTCAAAAAAAAAAAAAAAAAAAAAAAAAAAAAAAAAAAAAAGAAAAAGAATTGGGTCCTTCCCAAAATTTGGGGGTGCCCTACACACAGGACTCCCATTCTACCTGTCTAAGGTGGGGCCCTGGCATCCTTATTTTTAATTTTTATTTTATTATGATTTTTATTATTTTACTATTACTATCATTATTATTGAGACAGGATCTCACTCTGTTGCCCAAGCTGGAGTGTAGTTGCGTGATCTTGGCTCACTACAACCTCCGCCTCCCGGGCTCAATAGATCCTCCCAGCCCAGACTCCCAAGTAGCTGGGACCACAGGCACACAAGACGCCCAGCTAATTGTTGTACTTTTTGTAGAGATGGGGTCTTGCCATTTTGCCCAGACTGGTCTCAAACTCCTTGGCTCAATCTGCCCACCTTGGCATCCCAAAGTGCTGTCATCACAGGCATGAGCCACCGCACCCGACTGCCAGCCTTATTTTTTCAAGTATCCCTGGGAGATTCTGCTGCAGGCCAGCTAGAGGGTTTTAGGAATGTTATCCCTGATACTGCATCTTAAGGGTTTAGATTTAGAGGCAAGTTACCAAACCTCTCTGAGCCTTAGTTTCCTTATCTGTGAAATGGGGATAATAATAAACTTGTGCGAACCAAAGGAGTTTGTGCACGTAAAACACTTAGCAGGCTTGGCTCCAAGCAGGTGTCAGATAAATGTGAGCACTCAGCCAGCGTGGATTGCCTGATGCCCCAGACAGTGGAGGCTGTGTGGGAAAAAAACAGAGGCAGAGGTCAACAGACAGGGGCTGAAAGAGAAGCCACGAATGCCTTATCAGGACATCTGTTGGGGCTGTCGGGGAGTAAGCGTGCCTTTTCCTACTGGCAGAGTTGAAGGATGTCATTTAGAGTTTGGGTCTGTGACTGAGGCTTGGGTCTGAGAAAGAGAGGCGATCTCACTTCCCTGGGGACTAACAGAGCTGAAGGCAAGAGCTGGGTTTGAAGGTGAATCTGTGAATCCGAATTTGGGATTAGAAATATGAGGCCAGGCGCAGTAGCTCACACCTGTAATCCCAGCACTTTGGGAGGCCAAGGCGGGTGGATCATAAGGTCAGGAGTTTGAGACCAGCCTGGCCAATATGGTGAAACCCCATCTCTACTAAAAATACAAAAATTAGTCGGGTGTGGTGGCGGGCACCTGTAGCCCCAGCTACTTGGCAGGCTGAGGCAGGGGAATCGCTTGAACTCAGGAGGCGGAGGTTGCAGTGAGCAGAGATTGTGTCATTACACTCCGGCCTGGAGGACAGAGCAAGACTCCATCTCAAAAAAAAAAAAAAAAAAAAGATTACAGATAGGGAAGTTTGGGCCCTGTGAACAAATCACAAAGAGAAACCAAACAAACAAATGTTGCAACCTGAGCATGAAAAGGAGTCTGTCTACCCAAGGCTGCCCCAGCAGCCAGATGGCAGCGCCAATCCCTCCCCCACAACCGGGGAGAAGGACCAGGGCCGGGTGGTGGAGAGCAAGCAAGGTCAGAAGACTGGATTCGGCCCCAGATCACCCAGAGAGAGACTCCTGTCCCGCGTGCTGCACGTAGCGGCCTCAGCAACCGCACTCAGGACCAGAGGGCAGAACAGCGGCGCTCTCTCCAGGCTCGGTGTTCCAGCCCTTACCATGGGGGCTCCAGCCGAGTTGGGCAGCGCCAGGCTGCACAGGGCCCCTCCCCAAGCCTCCCAGCCCGCGATGCCCCTCACCCTGGCCAGCGCCTCCTGCTGCTGGGGGCTCAGGTCCCCGACTCGGCCGCTCATGGTGCCCGCGGGCGCAGGTCCGCCCGCCGCCTGGTATCCGCTGCCGCCTGGTTGTGCCTGCTGGGCCAGATGTTGGTCCCGCCCCGACGGGAGAGGCGCTGGTCCTGCCCCGCCCTGCCCAGTTCTCTCCTCCCCTCGAGGATTTTTTGCTGTGGTCACCAAGCGCACCCTACCTGGGACAGGGAGGTGACCTGCCGGGAGAATGACCTGGGGCAGCTGGAGGCCCCCACCTCCAGGCCTCCTTACTGCGGGGGCTCCCGCCTGTTCGCAGGTGGCAGGAAAGATCCCGATCCTCTTTCCAGCAAAATGGAGGAAATTTTTTTTTTTAATTTTTTTTTTTCTTATTTTGAATTAAATAGAGACGGGGTTTTGCTATGCTGACCAGGCTGATCTGGAACTCCTGGCCTCAAGCAATCCTCCCACCTCAGCCACCCAAAGTGCTGGGATTAGGCATGTGAACCACCACACCTGGCCAACATGGAGGAATTTTTAATAAACCTGGCTCAACTCTCTAGGACCCCCAAGGCTTTTGTCTAAGGACCCCCAAGCTCCTTCCCCTGCCTTGAACACAGTCTGGGACCTGTCAGTGTTCACTGACTGATAGGACAGCCTTATGTGCAAAATGGTTCCGGCCCTCAAGACAGTTGGAAGGATAAGAGGATGTACCCCGGGTCAGCAGAATGCCTGGCATTGCCTACTAAGTGCTGGCTGGTAGGAATATATTTCAGAATTGTGTTATTACTGAGGCTGTCACCAGAGCTGGGAGCTGCAGGGGTGGAGATACTGGGATGTCCCAGGTGCGGAGCTCCTGGGTGAGAGCCACAGTCTGAAGGCGGAGGCATGCAAGGTGCCAGCTGAGGACCAATGAAAGCCCTGGGCAGAGTGACAGAGGGGGCGGAAAGCCAAGAGGCCGCTCTGCCTGACACAAGAGAGCCAGGTGGAGATCACCAGGAAAAGCAAGAAAAAAGTTCAGCCGGGCGTGGTGGCTCATGCTTGTAATCCTGGCACCTGGCACTTTGGGAGGCTGAGGCAGGCGGATCACTTGAGGTCAGGAGTTTGAGACCATCCTGGCCAACATAGTGAAACCCTGTCTCTACTAATAAATACAAAAATTAGCTGGGCATGGTGGTCTGCGCCTGTAGTCCCAGCTACTTGAGAGGCTGAGGCACAAGAATCGCTTGAACCTGGGAGGTTGAGGCTGCAATGAGCTGAGATGGCGCCATTGCATTCCAGCCTGGGCGACAGAGCCAGATTCTGTCTCAAAAAGAGAAAACAGAAGTTGGCTGGGTGTGAATTTTCAAGAGAGGAGTAGAGGGGACGTGAAGATGAAGGAGAGAGTAAAACAGGCCACAAGACCCTGTTCCGTCTGTCCTCCCATAGAGTCAAACCAAGCTCTAGTCCTGAGAGGACGAACCCAGTGGCCATGAGCCACAGAAGCTTTTGAGCCGTGACAACGTGGCTTGTCATAGCAAGCATGGAGACATGCTGCAATTGTAAAATACAAACCAAATTTTGATGGCTTAGTACCAGAAAAAGTAAAATGTTTAATTAACTAATTTTATTTATTTGTGTATTGAGACAGCATCTCACTCCGTCACCCAGGTTGGAGTGCAGTGATGCAATCATGGCTCACTGCAGCCTTGATCTCACGGGCTCAAGTGATGCCCCCACCTCAGCCTGCTGAGTAGCTGGGACTACAGTCTCACCCCACCACACCCTGCTAATTTTTGTTTTTGTTTTTTATAGACATAGGTTTTTGCCATGTTAGCCAGGCTGGTCTCAAACTCCTGAGCTCAAGCCATCCATCTACCTCAGCCTCCCAAATTGCTGGGATTACAGGTGTGTGCCACTGCTCCTAGCCTCACTAATTAATTTTATATAAATGATTATATATTAAATGATATTTTTGAATATATTGGGACAATAAAATATGTTATTAAAATTACTTTCACCTGTTTCTTTTGATGTTTTAATAATTTTGAATTATTTTTAATAATTTTTTTTTTCTTTTTTTAAGACAGGGTCTCACTGTCACCCAGGCTAGAGTGCAGTGGCAAAATCTCCACTCACTGCACCCTCCACTGCCCTCCACCCCAAGGTTCAAGCAATGCTCCCACCTCAGCCTCCGCAGTAGCAGGGACAGCAAGTGTGCGTCACCACATCCAGCTAATTTTTGGGGTTTTTTTTTGTAGAAAAATACAAAACGTGGTTTTGCCATGCTGCCCAGGCTGGTCTCAAACTCCTGAGCTCAAGCGATCCTCCCGCCTCAGCCTCCTAAAGTCCTGGGATTACAGGCATGAGCCACTGCGCCCAGCTAAATTGTTATTTTTTAAGACAGTTTTAAGTTCACATCAAAACTGGGCAGAAAGTACAGAGTTCCCACATATCTGCTCTGCCCATACATACACAACCTCTGGTTCCAGAGAGATCCATTTGCTGAAATTGATGAGCCTACACTGACACGCAAATATCACCCAAAGTTCCTAGTTTACATTAGGACTCGCCCTTGGTGTTGGATATTCTGTGGGTTTTGACAAATGTATAATGACATGTGTCCACCATTGTGGTATCATGCAGAATAATTTCACTGCCCTAAAAATCCTCTGTGCTCCTACCTATCCTTTTTACTTTTAAAAAAAATGTAGCCACTGGGGCTGGGCGCGGTGGCTCACGTCTGTAATTCCAGCACTTTGGAAGGCCGAAGCGGGTGGATCACCTGAGGTTAAGAGTTCGAGACCAGCCTGGCCAACATGGCGAAACCCTGTCTCTACTAAAACTACAAAGATTACCTGGGAATGGTGGTGCACGTCTGTAATCCCAGCTACTCAGTAGGCTGAGGTAGGAGAATTGCTTGAACCCGGGAGGCGGAGGTTCCGGTGATCTGAGATCCCGCGGTCACATTCCAGCCTGGGAAACAAAGCAAAACTCCATCTCAAAAAAAAAAAAAAAAAAAAAAAAAAAAAAAAAAAAAAAAGGCTGGGCGCGGTGGCTCACGCCTGTAATCCCAGCACTCTGGGAGGCCCAGGCGGGCAGATCACGAGGTCAGGAGATGGAGACCATCCTGGTGAACATGGCGAAACCCCGTCTCTACTAAGAATACAAAAAAAATTAGCTGGGTGTGGTGGCGGGCATCTGTAGTTCCAGCTACTCAGGAGGCTGAGGGAGGAGAATGGCATGAACCCGAATGGCGGAGCTTGCAGTGAGCCGAGATTGTGCCACTGCGCTCCAGCCTGGGTGACAGAGCAAGAATCTGTCTTTAAAAAAAAAAAGAAAAAGTAGCCACTGGAAAGATTTAAAATTACATGTATAGGCTGGGCATGGTGGCTCACACCTGTAATCCCAACACTTTGAGAGGCTGAGGCGGGCGGATTGCTTGAGCCTAGGAGTTTGAGACCAGCCTGGGTAACATAGTAAAACCCCGTCTCTACTAAAAACACAAAAATTTGCCAGGCATGATGGTGTGCGCATATAATCCTAGCTACTCGGGAGACTGAGACAGGAGAATCACTTGAACCCAGGAGGCAGAGGCGGGGGTTACAGTGAGATGAGATCACGCCACTGCACTCCAGCCTGGGTGACAGAGTGAGATTCGGTCTCAAAAAATAATAATAATAAATAAAATAAAATTACATATATGGATCATATTTGTGACTTGTATTATATTTTATTTGAACATTGTTTGCCCTATAGAGATTTAAAATATGTTTTTAGAAAAAGAAAAGAAAGTAAATAATAAAAAATGCTAAAAGAAAGTAAAAGTGACACCACATCTCTGGAAGGGCATGGTCTGTATTTAAAAGCAATGACAGAATCACAAAGGGAAAATGAATTGATTTGACTACAAAACACAAAAACCTATTAAACAAGAAAAAGAATTAAAACATTTATCAGGGTTGGGTGCTGTGGCTCACGCTTGTAATCCCAGCACTTTGGGAGGCTGAGGTGGGCGGATCACAAGATCAGGAGTTCGAGACCAGCCTGGCCAACACAGTGAAACCCCGTCTTGACGAAAAATACAAAACTTAGCTGGACATGGTGGCAGGTGCCTATAATCCTAGCTACTCAGGAGGCTGAGACAGGAGAATCACTTGAACCTGGGAGGCAGAGGTTGCAGTGAGCCAAGATCACGCCACAGAACTCTAGCCTGGACAACAGAGCTAGACTCCATCTCAAAAAAAAAAAAAAAAAAAAAAAAAAAAAAAAAAGACATTTGTCAGTATTTGCCAATGGAAATTTGGGAAAAATAAAATGTACAAAAATTCAAGTTTATAAGAAAAATAGGAAAGCACTAAGAAATAAATGGGCAAAGGATTCAAAGCACCAATTCTTTTTTTTTTTTTTTTTTGAGACAGAGTCTCGCTCTGTCGCCCAGGCTGGAGTGCAGTGGCCAGATCTCGGCTCACTGCAAGCTCCGCCTCCTGGGCTTACGCCATTCTCCTGCCTCAGCCTCCCGAGTAGCTGGGACTATAGGCGCCCGCCACCTCGCCCGGCTAGTTTTTTTGTATTGTTTAGTAGAGACGGGGTTTCACCGTGTTAGCCAGGATGGTCTCAATCTCCTGACCTCGTGATCCGCCCGTCTCGGTCTCCCAAAGTACTGGGATTACAGGCTTGAGCCACTGCGCCCAGCCAAGCACCAATTCTTAGAAATGAAAATGCTCAGGGTGTATTTATCAAGTGGATGAATGCCCAGTCTCCAGAGACATCAAAGAAATGTGTATTCAAGTAATGAGATGCATTTTTTCTCTGAAAAATCAGCAGAAACAAACAACACACACACACACACACACACACACACACACACACACACACATACCTTTTAAGAAAAAACTTACCCGGGTATGGTGGGGTGAGACTGTAGTCCCAGCTACTCGGATAATAGGCCAGGCACAGTGGCTAACGCTTGTGATCCCAGTACTTTGGGAGGATCTCTTGAAGCCAGAAGTTCGAGGCCAGTCCAGGCAACATAGTGGGACCTCATCTCTCCAAAAAATTTAAAAACTAGCCAGGCATGGTGGCATTCTCCTGTAGTCCCAGCTACTCAGGAGGCTGAGGAGGGAGGATCACTTGCGCCCAGAAGGTGGAGGCTGCAGTGAGCTATGATTGTGACGCTGCACTCCAATCTGAGTGAGAGAGGGAGACCCTGTCTCAAAAAGAAATAATAAAGTCAGTTAGAAGTTGGTGAAATGGAGACGTTAATAAATTGATGGGAGGAAAGTAAACTAATTCAGCTTTTCTGGAAAACCACTTGACCCTACACATCAGAATCCTTAAATATTTTCCCACTTTGCCCAATGATAATCCTAACAAAAAATATTTTAAGCTTAAAGTTGTTTGTGTATTGTTAACAGGAAGAGGCCGGGCACGGTGGCTCAAGCCTGTAATCCCAGCACTTTGGGACACTGAGGCGGGAGGATCAAAAGGTCAGGAGATCGAGACTATCCTGGCTAACACAGCGAAACCCCATCTCTACTAAAAATACAAAAAAAAAAAAAAAAAAGTAGCCGGGTGTAGTGGTGGGCGCCTGTAGTCCCAGCTACTCGGGAGGCTGAAGCAGGAGAATGGCATGAACCTGGGAGGCGGAGCTTGCAGTAAGCCAAGATCGTGCCACTGCACTCCAGCCTGGGCGACAGAGCGAGACTCTGTCTCAAAAAAAAAAAAAAAAAAAAGAAAGATTGGAGACAATTTTAAAGTTAGCTATGGTGCTCAATGTAGTTGATGGAAGGGTTTATAACAACAATTTGGGAAAGATAGGACCACATAATGCATGCTTTATGCTTCTGAAACATAAAAAAAAAACTACTCAGTAAAAGAAAAACTGGATAAGAAAAAAAATTTCGGGCTGGGCCTGGTGGCTCATGCTTGTAATCCCAACACTTTGGGAGGCTGAGGTGGGTGGATTGCTTGAGCCCAGGAGTTGGAAAACAGCCTGGGCAACAAAGTGAGACCCCCATCTCTGCAGAAAATCAAAAAATTAGCCAGGTGTGGTGGCACGCACCTGTGCTCCCAGCTACACCAGAGGCTGAGGCAGGAAGATTGCCCGAGCCCGGGACATCGAAGCTAAAGTGAGCCATGTTTATGCCACTGAACTCCGGCTTTGGCAACAGAGAAGAGACCTTGTCTCAAAAAAAAAAAAAAAAAAAAAATCTGTTTTAAATAAATTTGTCCTAACTTTTCCCAGTTTCTGAGGAGTGGGAAAAGTCATATTTGGAAATACCAGAGGTAATAAATCACCTCCCAAGAGAAGCTTTTATTTAACTAGCACTTACAGGTACTTTTCTACTTACCAGGTTGGCTCTAAGAGTTTGTAAATATTATTATAGCTCAGGGCTGTCCAGTGGAAAAATAATACAAGCCACACAGATAACTTTAAATACTCTAGAGCTGTGTAAAAACTCATTCTAAGTGCCAGACATGGTGGCTCAGGCCTGTAATCCCAGCACTTCAGGGGGGGCCGAGATAGGCAGATCACAAGGTCAAGGGATCGATCTTGGCCAACATGGTGAAAAATTAGCCGGGCATGGTGGCGCACGCCTGTAGTCCCAGCTACTCTGGAGGCTGAGGCAAGAGAATCACTTGAACCTGAGGTTGCAGTGAGAACAACAGAATAAAATTCTGTTGTTCAAGCCACTCAGTGTGGGGCACTGTGTTACAGTAGTCCTAGTGCACTAATAGGATGAGTGGTTGCCATATAGGATAGTACAGGGTTAGTGCCTTTAATCCTCCTGACTGCACTGTCCCCCTTTACAGGCTGGGAAACTGAAGCTCGAAGAGCCTCCTAAGGTCTCATATCCAGCAAGCAGCAAAGCCAGGACCAGAGCCCTGGTGCTTGTCACTATGCCGTGTCCTTCTGCCGGCTGAGCTCCCCTGGTTTTAGGTCACCCTCATGTCCCCCTCTTTCCAATACAGGGCAGACATCCTCCCCTGAGCCTACAGCACACAGGTGCTTCCTTCAGATCTCAGCTATTGCTGGGCGTGAAGAACTTTAGTTCTAACCATCTGGGTGCCAGTGGTTTAGGGGGCAGACAATGCCTCTCTTCCGTGGTGTGACCTTCTCTTCCGGTCTTCCGAAATGTGGCGCATGCCCACGGTCCCTCCTGACCCGTGAGCTGAGAAACTGGACTGTGAGGATGGTGCTGTCATGGTATGCAACCTGCATCCCACATCTTAATGCCCACGCACTGTGATGCCGCTCACTCCCACCTGCCAGGTGTTCCTAACATTTCTGGCGTTGTTCATTGGCCACAGGTCCCCTGCTGACAGCCCTCATTAAACCCTGTGGCCTGCCAACTGAAGAGACCTCCCTGGGGTGAATGACATGCATCGTGGGAAGTGAGATGGGCCTTTGCCCTACATCAAAGCTGCATCAGCCTGTTCCTGAGGATGTCTTGACCAGACAGATCCCATTGGATGCTCCTCCAACGATGTAGGACTTGGCTTGAGTGACCTGGCGAGAGGGCTGAGAGGAAGCTGCCTGACACAGGTGCCTGGGGCAGGGCAGCCTCCTCTCAACTGGGCCTGACTGGCAGGTGAAAATGAGGCTCTATAATCAGAAGGAGTTTTCTCGGCTCCCCTCACCAACCCAGGGTGACCTCAGGGAAAGGAGGGGCCTGGTGTGGCCATGCCCTCCCTACTTCCCCAAGGAAGGGAGATGGCCACTAGGGCCTGGAAGAGAGAGGGATGGGGAATGGGAACTAATCAGCTGCCCTAAAGTCCTGGGACCAGGGGAAAAGGTGGATTAGGGTTCAGGGGCCCTAGGGCCACACTTGGACTTCTTTCTTTCCCTACAAAAGCCAGGAGGAGGTGGGTGCAGTGGCTCATGCCTATAATCCCAGCACTTTAGGAAGCCAAAGCAGGAGGATTGCTTAAGGCCAGAAGTTTGATTCTAGCCTGGGCAACATAGTGAGACCGCGTCTCCTCAAAAAGAAAAAAAAAAAAGATTAGCCAAGAGGGTAGAAATCACCTATAGTCCCAGCTACTTAGGGGTTTGAGTTGAGAGGCTCACTTGAGCCCAGGAGTTTGAGGCTGCAGTGAGCTATGATTGGGTCACTGAACTCCAGCCTGGGCAACAGAGCAAGACCCTGTCTCAAAAAAATGTCTGGGCATAGTGGCTCACGCCTGTAATCCCAGCACGTTGGAAGACTGAGGTGGGTGGATCACCTGAGGTCAGGATTTTGAGACCAGCCTGGCCAACAGGGCGAAACTCCGTCTCTATCAAAAATGCAAAAAATTAGCCGGACATGGTGGTGGGCACCTGTAATCCCAGCTACTTGGGAGGCTGAGGCAGGAGAATCACTTGAACCCGGGAGGCAGAGGTTGTAGTGAGCTAAGACCACGCCATTGAACTCCAGCCTGGGCTACAAGAACAAAACGCCATCTCAAAAAAGAAAAAGAAAAAGTCGGGAGGTCCCTGGCCTTTCCCAAGACACAGTACACCAAGTCAGGAGTATATGGGGTCATTTAATCTCCCCTTGTTCTTTCGCCTACCACAAAGCCATTGGACACGCTGTTCCCTCTGACTTGAACGCTCGTCCCTCATCTCCCCTGCACACTGCCTAGTTAGTGCTGCCTCACATCCTCAGACCTCCTGGTTAAATGGTCAAACAGAACCCTAGTCCTCTTGTTCAGAGTGTGATTTTCATTAGGCATTGCTTGTGGTGACTGTTTGACTCACCCTCTTAACTCACCACATTTGCCATGCTCATCATGGTACCCATGGCCCTACTTTACAGATGCAGAGACTGAGCTTCTGAGGCTGATAACAGCCTGAGCCAGGATATGAACCCTTATCCATCTACATCAAAGGCCTCTTGTCCTTAACCACCACATTATCCTGGCTCCCTGAAGATAATGTGTTCCAGGAGAGGTCTAAACAACAGCACTGCACTGGGGGCTCCTGGAATGTCTCCTAAAGGAGATGGCATTTAGGCTGGGCCTCTAAGGTAGAAATGGGGGGAGGACATTCTGGGTAGAGGTGACCACCCAAAGAAACTCACGGAGGTAAAAGAGAGGAGAAACGTGACGAAGGCAGCATGCTTAAAAACATCGAGGGGAGGTCACCAAGGAACTTCAGGCCATGCTGGGGGCTTTGGGCCATCCTTTCTCAGTGGTGGGGAGCCATGGAAGATTTCAAAGGAAGAGACAAATGTGATTCCACCTGTGCCTGGAAGGTGACCCTGGGCCCGATCTGAAGAATGACCTGGGAATAGCAGACATTCAGAGCAGGGAAACTGGTCTGAAGGCTTTTGCAAAGTTTCATGGTGGGTGTGAGGAGGAGCAAGCAGTGGACAGGGAGAGGTCAGCGCCTCACCTTTGCTCCACACCAGAGCTCTGTCAACAAGCTCACTCAGGGAGTATCAAGGGCTGGGTATTCCTTGGTGCCTGGTCTACGGACATTATAGTCTACCTGTAAATTACAAATACATTACTGCTGATGGTTCTGAGCATTTCAAATAATTTGGAGGCAGGGCAGGCAAGCCCTAAAGTGGGGCTTAGCCTTTGAGGGTTCTTGACTTTGCCCAGGAAGGAATTCCAGGGCAAGCTGGAGGGAGAAGAAACAGCTTTATTGAAGAGGCAGTGTTACGGCTCCGTGACTGCCCCTGCACAGAGGGGCTACCCTGTAGGCAGGGAGTAGCAGGCCAGGATAGTTTTGCAGTCACATTTATATCCACTTTTCATAACATGCGGATCAAGGGGTGGTTTATGCAGAAATTTCTAGGGAGGGGTAGTAACCTTCGGGTCATGGAGTCATTGCCAGGGAAAGGGGCGGTCACTCCCAGGTGTTGCCATGGCAATGGTAAACTGACATGGCACACTGGTGGTCATGTCTGATGGAACGCTGCTTCCGCCCCAGCCCTGTTTTAGCTTGTCCTCAATTTGGTCCAGTGTCCAAGCCCTGCCTCTGGAGTGGAGTCCCGCCTCCTACCTCACCTTAAACAGCAAATGCAGAAATCCAGTGGCCCCCAGAATTAGTACTCTACTTATATTTAAACCTGTTCCTAAACATCCCACCTGCAATTAATCTGTGGATTGATTCTTTCTGCTCTGCTTTTATACCTTCCTACAGTGTAGTCACATGGTTCCAGTGTAGGGTTACAGCTGCACCCTTTGACATCTTCCTTGAGTTTCAAAATTAGCATTTTACTATTTTGTTGGAATTGTTATCTGAATAGGCCCAACTGAAACAATAAAATTGGCATTAGACATTTCTTGGTGTTACAACTCCAAGTTATTAACCAATTAACTCTACACTGCAGGGGGCATGAAACCTGGGACTTCTCCCAAGGTGATTAAAACCTGAGCTGATGGTTATCAGGCTGAATTTACTAGGTATGGTTAAACTTTGTTACCTCAATCAGACTTGTCAAGTTCACACATTTTATGCGGGTGGATTTGTTTGTTTACAGCCTGATATGCCCCTTCTCTCCTCTGACATGGCTGTTTATGCTATCCAGTTGTTAGGAGTCACTGGTATGATTGGCTTCTTTAGTATTTTGCCTTGGCTGGGTGCAGTGGCTCATGCCTGTAATCCTAGCACTTTGGGAGGCAGAGGCAGAGGAAGGCGGATCACTTGAGGTCAGGAGTTCAAAACCAGCCTGGCCAACATGGTGAAACCCTGCCTCTACTAAAAATACAAAAAAAATTAGCCAGGTGTGGTGGCAGGCACCTGTAATCCCAGCTACTCAGGAGACTGAGGCAGGAGAATCACTCGAACCCGGGAGGCAGAGGTTGCAGTGAGCCAAGATCGTGCCACTGCACTCCAGCCTGAGTGACAGAGTGAGACTCTGCTTCTCTCTCTCTCGCTCTCTCTATATATGTGTGTCTATATAGACACATATGTGTATATATATGTGTGTATATATATATCCTCATTGGTTGGACTATTTGGAGGAATCATCTCGTAGGAGATGAAGGATCAGTTTGGCTCAGGTGGCTCTCTCTTTGGAAGATTTGATGATGTCATAATGTTTTTGAGTTTTTTCTTGCCCAGGCTGGAGTACAATGGTGCAATAATAGCTCACTGCAGCCTGAAACTCCCGGGCTCAAGTGATCCTCCCATCTCAGCCTCCTGAGTAGCCAAGACTACCGGCATGCACCACCATGCCTGGCTAATTGTTTTTCATTTTCTGTAGAGTTGGTGGGGGGAGGAGGAGTCTTGCTATATTGCTCAGGTTGATCTCAAACTCCTGGCCTCAAACAATCCCCCCTCCTCAGCCTCCCAAAGTGCTAGGATTATAGACATGAGCCACCACGCCTGGCCGATATCATCAGGTTATACAGAATTTTCCACAATGATAGATACATCCTATATCCTCACTGTCCAATTTGCTAGTGTCAAAGATAAAGCCAAACACTAATTAAAGGCAATGAAGACAAACTATTCAGTAATAACCATTGTAATAGGAAAGAGAGCCCAATGTCACTGCAACCTCCTCCTCCCAAGTTTAGGCGACTCACCTGCCTCAGCCTCCCAAGTAGCTGGAATTACAAGCATGCACCATCACACCTGGCTAATCTTTGCATTTTTAGTTGAGATGAGGGTTTCACCATGTTGGCCAGGCTGGTCTCGAACTCCTGACCTCAAATGATCTGCTTGCCTTGGCTTCCCAAAGTGCTGGGATTATAGGCATGAACCACCATGCCCAGCCTAATACTATATTTTAGAAGAGTAACTTATTTCTTGATATTGGTTGATAGAAAAAAGCCTGGGGTTTTTGCTGAGCTTGAGGTCACAGCAGGTCATAGTCGGGATGGAGTGTCTGTGTTGTTTTGCTGTGACCGTCGGGCCACCACTGGGACACTGCCCCAGCCATTCCTGAGGAGTGGGCCAGCTGTGATGCATAGGCTGTGACCCGCTGTTGTAGAATCCCTGTTCCTGAGAGGTTGAACAGGGTCTGGCCAGGGAAGGCTGTGAACTCATCGTGGATTCAGAGATCAAAGAGGAGGGCGTGGGGACCATGAAGTTCACCTAGAATTTCTCCATCTTCTCCATGACGGTTTGGTCTGGGAGCAGTACCTCCACGGTGTAGCTGATGCGTTTACAATGAACCAGGCTGTAGGTGTTGTCAAACCTCAGGACATCTGCAGTGAGGGACAGACACTATTCAGACAAGATGCCCCACCTGGGACTCTGACTTTCATGGTGGTACAGGGAACATGGGTACCCAGACCAGGGAACCATTGCCACGGCTGAGAGCCCAGAGCCAGCCTCACACTGTGCCCACCAGAACCAAGGGCCCTCACCTGGTAGGACATGGATGCACATTGTAGCACCCTCCACACCAGACCCACACCAGCTCCAGGTGAAGCCATCCCTGCCAACCCTTACAGCTGCTGGCCTTGACGCAGGTGATGCTCCCGTCCTCGGGCACCAGGTGGGCATTGTAGCGCTGGCTGGGCAGCACCTCCGTCATCTCCCTAGCCTTCTGCCGCTCCCCCATCTTGGTCTTCAGGAAAACCCCAAAGCCGATGTCCCCGCCATCCGATGCGAACTGCCACCTGCAGTGGACAGAGCCCCACTGGCGACCCCCTGCCTGGGCTCCAGGCCCCTCCCAGCTGTTCCCAGGTGTGGAGTGGCTGTGATCCCTGCCTGAGCACACAGCCTGGGAACAGGATCTCGTTCTCCACCTGCAGGGAGGAGCCACGGCCCACGGACACTGTGTGCTCATACTGCAGCCTCACCTGATTGCACAAGTAGTAGCTCTTGGGCACCTCACCCCCGTAGTTGATCTGTGGGTGAAGGGGGTGTGTGGGCACTAGATCACAGCTTCTCCCCTCCTTCCCCATCCTCTGGGCACCCTGTACCTTGGTCAGGCACTTGGAGTTGCCATCGGGGTCAGTCATGGTCCTTCCAAACTCCATGGGCAGCTGGTCGGGGCTGATGAATTTTGTCAGCTCCTGCTTCCAGTTGTCTGTGTGGGAGCAAGAGAGGGACTCCAGGAGACTCAACAGAGGGAAGAGGGGGCTGAGCCCAGATCTGTCCTATGGCCAGTTGCTCTCTCTGCCTGGCGCGCTTTTGCCACTCTACTGCCTAGAGCAGTCCTGTCCTGGAAGGGGGAAGCCGAGTGGGCCTAGGTCTTGCCCTGGGGCTCAACATGTGCGTGTTGACTAGGTCCTGTCCCCAGGCCTGCCCCTCTCTTACTGCCCCTGCAGGCCCTGCCCCCACTTCTGTCCAGGTATTGACCCATTGGCCACATTCATAGAAACTCGGACCAGCAACTCCTGGAGCCTGGGGTTGAGGTCAGGCAGGCTATGACCTGGGCTTCACTTTCCCTTAGAGACTAAACTCAGCCTTCTGGTCCGATACTGCCCTCAGCTCCCAGGGCTCCAGCACCCTCAGAACTGCAGGGCGAAACTCGTGTCAGTTCTCCACAGCTGCTCTGAGATGACCAAGGATGTTCCACAGACAAAGGGACATGGGCATTGCAGGAACAAAATAGATGAAAGCAGAGGTGGACACCCAGTACCCTCGGATAGAGAAGGACTGTGTAAGCATGAAGTGGTGGAAAAAACAAAGGAAAAGCCCCCCAGTCTGGCATAAAAACATAACAGTAGGCTGGGCCTGGTGGTGCACTCCTGTGGTTCCAGCTACTTGGGAGGGTGAGGAGGGAGAATTGCTTGAGCCTGGGAGGCAGAGGTTGCAATGAGCTGAGATCATGCCACTGTACTCCAGCCTGGGCAACAGAGAGAAATCCCATCTCATAAATAAATAAATAAATAACACTAAGTCAAAAATCAGATAATAGGCAAATTATGAACTGGCCCAAATGCCACAAATACGACAGGGAATGCCCAGACATGGTGGCTCACGCCTGTAATTCCGGCACTTCAGGAGGCCCAGGCAGGAGGACTGCTTGAGGCTAAGAGTTTGAGACTAGTCTGGGTAACATAGTAAGACATGACTCTACAAAAAATAACAATAAATTTGCCAGGTGTGGTACTGTGCATCTATAGTGCCAGCTACTCAGGAGGCTGAGGCAGGAGGATCTCTAGAGCCCAGGAGGTTGAGGCTGGAGTGAGCTATGATCATGCCACTGCACTCCAGCCTGGGCAACACAGAGAGACCTTATCTCTGAAATAAATATATATATTTCATATATATATGTATATATCTCAAATATATATACACACAAATATATATATATATATATATATATGGGCTTAAGTGATCCTCCCATGTTGTCAGCCTCCATAGCAGGAAAGGACAAGGTGCTTAATATGCAAAGAGTATTTATAAATTAATAGCATAAAAAATACTTTCCTAGAAAATGGTCATAAGACACGAGAAGACAATAAACAACAAATTAAAATAGCCAATTAACACAAAGAAAAAGTCCAGACTCACAAGTGATAAAAGAACCTAATAACCCAATGTAAAATAACAATAAACATCATTTTACATTATAAAAATGGCAAGAATATTTCAAATTATTAATGTCCAACCATGGCAAGAGTATGGGAAAACAGGCACATTCACACGCAGTTGGTGGAGTTAAACTCTGCAATCTGCGTGAGCACTACACTGGAAAAGGTATCAAAAGTCCTAACATGTAGCCAGGTGTGGTGGCATGCCTGTAATCCCAGCTACTTGGGAGGCTGAAGTGGGAGTATTGCTTGAGCCCTGGAGGTTGAGGCTGCAGTGAGCCAAGATCATGCCAACTGCACTCCAGCCTGGGTGGCAGAGTGAGACCCTGTCTCAAAAAAAAAAAAAAAAAAAAAAAGTCCTAATGTGCATTTTCCTTTGGGGGATAAAATTCTGCCATTTCTAGGATTTTATCCTATGGAAAAAACTGTGGATGTATACAAAGGTTGTCTATAAGGATCGTCACTACTGAGTTGTTTCTAATAATAAAAATAATACAAACAACCTGAATTTAGAACTTTGCTGAAATGGGAAAATGATTATCATGTAAGTAGTTACAAAATGGTATATGTATGGTATGAACCCATCTTTTTTGAAAATATATGTCTCTGAAAAGGATAGTAAGTGCTAACTGTAGTTCACTGGGTGACAGGATGTTCCCCCCTTCCTTATACATTTCTGTACTTTACAAATTTCTAAACTGTATTACTTATATAATTTGGAAAACCTAGATTTCTTTTTTTTTGAGACGGAGTCTCACTCTGTCACCCAGGCCGGAGTGCAGTGGCACGATCTCAGCTCACTGCAACCTCCACCTCCCGGGTTCAAGCAGTTCCCTGCCTCAGCCTCCCGAGTAGCTGGGATTTCAGGCACCCGCCACCAGGCCCGGTGAATTTTTGTACTTTTAGTAGAGACGGGGTTTCACCATATTGTCCAGGCTGGTCTTGAACTCTGGACCTCGTGATCCACCTGCCTCAGCCTCCAAAAGTGCTGGGACTACAGGCATCAGCCACCGTGCCCGGCCTCTTTTTTTTTTTTTTTTTTTTTTTTGAGATAGGGTCTCACTCCATCACTCAGGCTGGAATTCAGAGGCGTGCTCTCAACCTCCTGGACTCCAGTGATCCTCCCACATCAGCCTCCAGAGTAGCTGGGACTATAGGTGTGCACCACCATGCCTGGCTAATTTATTTATTTATTGTAGAGACAGGGTCTCATTATGTTTCCCAGGCTAGTCTCCAACTCCTGAGCTCAAGAAATCTTCCTGCCTCGGCCTCCCAAAGTGCTGGGATTACAGGCATTGAGCCACTGTGTGCCGCCAAAAACCCGTATCTAATTCTCCCTTAAATTAAACACACGAGGAAACCAAGACCAAGAGAGAGCAGGTGAGTGACTCACTCCGCTTGCAGCTAATAACTGGCAAGGCCAAGTCTCAGATCCAGATCTCCTAACCTCAAATTGGGATCTCCACCCATGCTACATCCGGGAATCTCTGAGACCCTTCCTGGCCCCTCCTCCCTCTGGGGGGCAGGCACAGCAGCCCACCTGGCAGCCCACCAGACAGTGGGCCCTCAACACCAGTTGGGTGCCCGATGCCTTCGGATGCGGGAACCATCAGATCTGTGAGAAGGACCACCCTCAGCTCAGGATCCGGGCTGGAAAAGAGGCCCCAGATGGCTCACTCACCTCCCAGAATCACCACCTTCCTGCGTGTCTCTTCACTCATGTAAGACTTGACCAGGTTGAAGGTTACAGCGAATAGCTTGGGGGCTGAAACAGGCACAGAACTGTTCTCTCAGGTGGCTGACTGGGGTCTCAGGTGCCGACCCAGTCACCCCACACCCCCCGTCCCCCCATTTCATGCGTATCCTGGGCTGCTTTACTCACCTCTCACAACAATTAAATTCTTCAAGATCTCAGGGTAATTTGCCTCAAGTGCTGAGAAAAACTGCGGAACCAAGTGGCAGAAGTGATGGGCGTCTGAACACTGTCCCCTTGCATCCCCTCTTGCCCCGCCCTCCAGGCCCCCAAGGGCACAGCCTTAGCCTTGAATGCCAACCATCCAAGTCTTTGATGCAGACGGCTCCGGATGCCCAGACACCAAGAACCCACCCGGACACAGAAAATCCGCCACTTCCGGTTTGTGGGATCCTAGTCACAGACCTTCCTTGAAGCAGCTAGTGCAGCTTCTTTTTATTATTATTATTTATTTCTTATTTTATTTTCTAGAGATGGGGTCTTGCTATGTTGCCCAGGCTGGTCTTGAACTCCTGGGCTCAAGTGATCCTCCCACCTCAGCTCCCAAAATGCTGGGATTACAGGTGTAAGCTGCCACGCCTGGCCTAGTGCAGATTCTTGACAGATGAGTGGGGGGATGACTCTACCCATGACAGACAAGAAAAATCCCATTCACGACTCTGGAAAGTTCCCTCCCACATAGCTCAGGCAGTAGTTCAGCTTCAGGAATGAGAAAGACTTTCTTTTAGCATAATATACAAAGTTGCAAGGAATGGCTTTTTATTTTTATTTACTTACTTTTAAATTTTTAAATAAGATAAACCAGTTAAAACTCTTAGTTAGACAGTAAAGCATTCTTGCCAAGCATAAGTGTACACTGTATGAAAGGATATTTGGGCCGGGTACAGTGGCTCAAGCCTGTAATCCCACCACTTTGGGAGGCCGAGATGGGCGAATCACGAGGTCAGGAAATCGAGACCATCCTGGCTAACACGGTGAAACCCCGTCTCTACTAAAAAATACGAAAAACTAGCCCGGTGAGGTGGCGGGTGCCTGTAGTCTCAGCTACTCGGGAGGCTGAGGCAGGAGAATGGCGTAAACCTGGGAGGCCGAGCTTGCAGTGAGCTGAGATCCAGTCACTGTACTCCAGCCTGGGCGACAGAGCGACTCCGTCTCAAAAAAAAAAAAAAAAAAAAGAAAGGATATTTGATTCCTACAAATGAGTCCCAATAGGCCCCATTACATTTGTTTATAAGAGACACTGCAAATAGGGAATGGTTTTGTTCGTTTGTTTATTTATTTATTTATTTATTTATTTATTTATTTTTTTGAGACGGAGTCTCGCTCTGTCACCCAGGCTGGAGTGCGGTGGCCGGATCTCAGCTCACTGCAAGCTCCGCCTCCCGGGTTCACGCCATTCTCCTGCCTCAGCCTCCCGAGTAGCTGGGACTACAGGCACCCGCCACCTCGCCCGGCTAGTTTTTTGTATTTTTTAGTAGAGACGGGGTTTCACCGTGTTAGCCAGGATGGTCTCGATCTCCTGACCTCGTGATCCGCCCGTCTCGGCCTCCCAAAGTGCTGGGATTACAGGCGTGAGCCACCGCGCCCGGCCGTCGTTTGTTTATTTTTGTTTTGTTTTGTTTTGTTTTGAGACGGAATCTCACTCTGTCGCCCAGGCTGGAGTGCAGTGGTGCCATCTCAGCTCACTGCAAGCTCCGCCTCCCAGGTTCACGCCACTCTCCTGCCTCAGCCTCCCGAGTAGCTGGGACTGCAGGCGCCCGCCACCATGCCTGGCTAATTTTTTGTATTTTTAGTTTCACCACGTTAGCCAGGATGGTCTCGATCTCCTGACTTCGTGATCCACCTGCCTCGGCTTCCCAAAGTGCTGGGATTACAGGTGTGAGCCACCACGCCAGGCCAATATCTGTTTTTTTTTTTTTAACACAGTGGCTCACGCCTGTAATCCCAGCACTTTAGGAGGCCAAAGTGGGTGGATTATGAGGTCAGGAGTTTGAGACCAGCCAGGGCAACATGGTGAAACTCCCTCTCTACTAAAAACACAAAAATTAGCCAGGTGTGGTGACGGGCACCTGTAATCCCAGCTACTTGGGAGGCTGAGGCAGGAGAATCACTTGAACCTGTTAGGCGGAGGCTGCTGTGAGCCACTGCACTCTAGCCTGGGCAACAGAGTGAGACTCCGTCTCAAAACACAAAACAAAACAAAAAAACTGAGATATAATGTTCATCCCAGGCTGGAGTGCAGTGGTACGATCTCAACTCACTGCAACCTCAAGTTTCTAGGCTCAAATGATCCTCCCACCTCAGCCTCCCAAGTAGCTGAGACCACCCACACACACCACCACACCCAGCTAATACTCTTATTTTGTAGAGGTAGGGTCTTGCTATGTTCAAGACCAGGCTGGTCTTAAATTCCTGGGCTCAAGTGATCCTCCTGCCTCAGCCTCCCAAAATGTTGGCATTACAGGCATAAGTCACTGTGCCTGGCGGCCAATAACACTTTTTATGTTTAAGTTTTTTGCTATCCTGGGTGAAACAGAAAGAAAGGAACAGGTAGGCTGGCTGCCCTGCGGACCAGGCCTCCCTACAGCTTCCGTCCTACTGCAGCACTCCCAGAGTTGATCTACCCTCAGCCCTTCCCAGAGGAAATGGCAAAAAGGAAGCCCAAAGGCTGGAAGCAGAAGGGTAGACAGGCATTGGGGGTGAGGGCAGAGATCAGGGGTGGGAGGAGAGTGAGCAGAGCCAGAATATGAGGACAGGGACATCCACAGGGACACTGGCAGGTCGGGGAATGGGGCCCTGTTGTGACCTGCTGAAATGAGATGGTGACATGGGGGTGCCACGCCCAACTTGGCACAGCCCCGAGAGGCTGTGGGTATGAAAATATCCCTGCCAACAAAAGTAAGGAACTGTAGGCCAGGTGCAGTGGTTCACACCTCCAATCCCAGCACTTTGGGAGGGTAAGGCGGGCAGATGACCTGAGGTCAGAAGTTCAAGACCAACTTGGCCAACATGGTGAAACCTCCTCTCTACTAAAAATACAAAAATTAGCCGGGCGTGGTGGCAGGCACCTTAATCCCAGCTACTTGGGAGGCTGAGGCAGGAGAATCGCTTGAAGCTGGCAGGTGGAGGTTGCAGTGAACTGAGATCGCGCCTCTGGACTCCAACCTGGGTGACAGAGCAAGACTCTGTCTCAAAAAAAAAAAAAAAAAAAAAAAAACCAGAAAAACAAAACAAAACAAAAAAAACAAAACAGGCCAGGCGCAGTGGCTTACACCTGTAATCCCAGCACTTTGGGAGGCCAAGGCGGGTGGATCACCTGAGGGTCGGGAGTTCCAGACCAGCCTGACCAACATGAAGAAACCCCATCTGTACTAAAAATACAAATCTGGGCATGGTGGTGCATGCCTATAATCACAGCTACTTGGGAGGCTGAAGCAGGAGAATCACTTGAACTCAGGAGACAGAGGTTGTGGTGAGCCGAGATTGCACCATTGCACTCCAGCCTGGACAACAAGAGCGAAACTCCATTTCAAAAAAAAAAAAAGTAAGAGCTGCAAACAGGGCCTGTGGGCAGGTAGTCACCTGGCAGTGAGGAGAGAGACACCAACAAGTGGAGGGTAAAGACCCAGGCATTTGACCACCCACCCATGCCCCTGGCAGGGTCACCTCACCTCCTGGAGAAGCTCTATTCCTGGCTTCCACAGATGCCTCAGGCCCAGCCCCTCAAGATCAAAAACAGCTATGATTTTCTCCACCTTCTTCCCCAGCGGCAAGGGAATGACAGGGGGTGAGACCCTGTGAGGGTCACTGCCCCAACCCCTATCCAAGATGGGGCTGGGCCTAAGCCCAGGGCACTGGCCTGGCTTGTCTCGGCTTGCATGGCATGGAGATGGGGGGAGGGAAGGGGCCATCCCACAGGATGCCAGGACTGGAGTGGCCCAAGGACCGCCCTCTTCGTGTCTGTCCATGGGAGGGCAAATTGCTGTGTTGCAGTTCCCTCTTCGGTCCAGTGAGGCTGAAATCCCTGTCCCCCTCATCCAATGAGGCTGCAGAGGGCAGTGTGGCCCAGTGGGTTGAGTGGGCTTTGGGGCCAGTTGGGGGAGAAATGAGTCCCAGTTCAGCCACATACTGTGTGGCCTTGGGTGGGTCCTTGGCCTCTCTGAACCTGCATTCACTCCTCAGTACCAGGAGGAAGGCGAATTCTGGGTGTGGGGCTCAGGGGGTGAGGGCGCTGTGTCCCGCTGCAGCTGCCCAGGGTGGCACCCACACACCTTCTGACTCTGCAGCTTACACTCCCGCAGGAGCAGCTCACAGCTCCGGAAGCTGTCTCTGAGCAACTCCTGTTTGGAGGCCGAGAGCAAGAGGCCCTTGGGGTCCAGGCTTCCCATGATGTGGTACCAGACAGGGCTGCCCTCACCGTCGTGGCCGCCTATGCCGTTGGCGTTGTACAGCCTGACCACCTGGATGCATACACAGGAGATGGAGGCTCAGTGCTGAGGGCCGAGGGCCCAGGGATCAGGGCATGGGTTTGAGAGATGCTCACCTCTGGGGGCTGCCAGGCAAGGATGCTGGCCAGGTCTTGTTGCTTCCGGACTCCATATGCTGCAGAGACATGGCAGGAGGTGGTGAAGTTTCTGCCTGTCCCAAAGACCTCTGCAGATACCTGGGGACACCAGGCCAGGTCCCTCTGCCTGCAACCACTGAGGGCTTGCCAGAGCATCCCCAGGCTCCACTAACATAGAACTGGGGAATGGAAACAGGATGGGGACATACATCTGAGAGGGCAGGAGAGACCCAGAAAGGAACAGGGGAGGCCTGCACTCTGCAGCTGTCTCCCCCTGCATCCTTCCAGATGTTTCCCATGGCCCCTCCCGCATGGCCACCCTGGGAGTCAGACTCTCCTCCCTGACTTCCAGTTGCCCTTAAGCAAAAACCTATACCCCCTACAAGGCCTGCAGGGCCTGGCTAATGGGTTGGGGCCACCCATGCAAACTCATCACTTCCCTTTCTGTCTCCAACACGATCTCCGTGTGCTCCTAGAATATACCAGCTCAGGCCAGGCACAATGGCTCATGCCTGTAATCCCAGCATTTTGGGAGGCCAAGGTGGGTGGATCACCTGAGGTCAGGAGTTTGAGACCAGCCTGGCCAACATGATGAAACCCTGTCTCTACTAAAAATACAAAAATTAGCCAGGTGTGGTGGCGCGTGCCTGTAATCCCAGCTACTTAGGAGGCTGAGGCAGGAGAATCCCTTGAACCTGGGAGATGGAGGTTGCAGTGAGCTGAGATCACGCCATTGCACTCCAGCCTGGGCAACAGAGCAAGACTGTCTCAAAAAAAAAAAAAAAAAGAATACACCAGCTCATTCCCACCTCAGGGCCTTTGCATGGGCTGTGCCCTCCACCCTGATCTTCACATGCTTGCTTCCTTTTGGGCATTCATGTCCCTACTGAAATGTCCCTGATCTCTCTTCCCTCCTTCCCTGTTTTGCTGTCTTCATTGTACTTTCCATTCTCAGGAATTATCTTTTTTGTTACTCTGGTTTCTTTTTTCTCTCTTTCCATCACTGCAGTCTCCCCAGCGCCTAGCGCTGGGCCAGGTTTACCTTCCAGTCTCAATGAATGTGTGTTCCATGAATGAATGAATGGATGGATTAATGAATGAATAAATTTGTGCCTCAGACTTGGGATAGGAAACAGGACCAGGCTAGGCAGGGAGAGGTGTCAACCTCACCTTCCGCAGCATGTCCTCTGATTTCTGCAGGTCAAAGCTCCAAGCTGCAACAAAAGACAGGGTTATGGTTGTGGAATTCTAGAGGCTCACTCCAGGTGTCAGGCCTCTGAGCCCAAGCCAAGCCATCGCATCCCCTGTGACTTGCACGTATAAGCCCAGATGGCCTGAAGTAACTGAAGAATCACAAAAGAAGTGCCTGTAATACCAGCTACTCGGGAGGTTGAGGCAGGAGAATCACTTGAACCCTGGAGGCAGAGGTTGCGGTGACACTGCTTGAGCCCAGGGGTTCGAGACCAACCTAGGCAACATAGTGAGAGTGTCTCTATAAAAAGAAAAAAAAAAAGAAAAATGTTATTTAAGGTTGCCTAATGGCCATGGTGAGATTACGGATGATTTATAGAAATATCATTGTGGTTTTTTTTTTCTATGCCTTCCAGATTTTCCATGATAAACGGGCTCTGATTTTATAATCAGAGAAACACCCAGTGGATGTTATAAACAAATTGGAGTGAGGTCCTAGTGAAAGAAATCAGGCACATTCCTCAGCCCCGGGCTCAACACAAACAGGCCCAGTACAAACACATCCCACCATATATCTCTCAACTTCCTGAGCCCAGTACAAACACCACCTGGAAAATCCCTGATAAGGACACAGCCGTTTGTGGTTTTACTGAAAGCGCGGGAACCAATAGAAAAACTACTAAATGTACAACTTAAAATGTAAACCAATTGTAATGATGTAACCAAAAGAATTCCCTTGTTCCTCTGTAACTTTACGTATCCTATTTACATCGGGCTATAAAAAGCAAGCACTCGCATTGTTCGGGGCCCTCTTGTATGCTGTGGAATGGAGGGACCAAGTTCGAACTTGCAGTAAAAGATCCTTGGGGAGAAATATGGCTCGTACAGGTCTCGGTCTAAGGACTGGGTGAATAGCAGTACTAGTCCAGTTACCAGTGTATCCCAGGAACTCGCCGGCAGTTAGTAGAGTCAACCGGGGAACTAATGTAACAGGAAGACACAGTAGATTGGTAACAGAGGGACCAGATAGGTTCTTAGATAATGTTCCATTACACCAGAAGAATATGCCCGGCGGAGCCCTTAGGGTGGTACTAGGGGGCGTTGCAGTGATGTTGCAGAGGCTGGAATTAGTTCCTGAGAAACAGTAGGGAAACTTCTCCTGACTGGGGTTTAGGTATAGTGGCACGTTAGGGATAGGGGCATATGAGAGGCTTCGGAGTTTGTTAGCTTGGGCAGAGGTAGAGGATCCCCATGGCAGAGGGACAGCGGTTAGCGGTGGACGCCCTAGAGTGGCACACAGAAAGCAGCCAGACAAGCTGTGAAGTCCTGTAAGGTTAGCAAGTTCTAATCCTTCTTGTAATAATTTTAACCAGGAGAAAGGACGTAAATCTTGTGTTAGTCTGTTTTCTTGTCGTTGGATATTCCCATGGACCAGGGGCCGTACCTGCACTAGACCTCGCCACAGATAGAGGTGACTGCTAGGCCATGTGGAGGAGGGGGAGTAGTATACAGCCCCATGTTGAGGCGTGGTCCAGCGGGAGTTCCAGGGGTCTTTGACTATCCATGTATATGAAAAGTCCCCGTCCCGTCTACGATGGAAGGGCCACTTAGGATCTAACTGTTCTTCCTTACCCCAATAATGGGATTTATGGATGTTACAGTAGTTATAAGGGCAGCCGGCATTTTGGTGCCACCAATAGTGTTTACAATTGTATTTAGTCTGATCAAACTCAAAGCATATTATTGGTGCCATTGGTTTGGCTATTTGAAAACCAGTAAAATTTATTAAAATTGGGCTATTGCACCCTGAGGAGGGGCAATCAGCACTGGCCAATAATTTCCTGGGCTTATGAGGTTGTCTGGGGTGGGTTTGGTTTTCATAAAGCCAGAATCTCCAGATAAAGGGATTAGGAGCTGGTTTTGTGTTTTCCCCAGCGGCCACTAGGGCGACTAACGTTAGGGTTAGACTACCTAACTGCACGTTTGCAGTGAGCTATGCTGCCGGCGCAGGGTGAGTTTTAAGGGGTTGTTCTTAGCTCTGTCCACAGTCCACGTGGCTGGTGCTTCAGCCGCCGCCATGATTGGCCCCAGAAGGTCGGAGGTTGGGTCCACTGGCTTGATGTGGGTGTAGTGGATCCACGACGCGATGCCTTCTACCTTCAGGGCGGTGGGTGTGGTTAGGAGTACCTGGAGTGGTCCCTTCCACCTGGGTTCTAGGGTCTCTTGTTGGTGTTGCTTAACCAGGACCCAGTCTCCCAGCTGGTACGGATGGGGTGTCGGTGGGGGACCGGTCTCATATAGTTCCTTCAGCTTGGGCCAGATTTCTTGATGAATTTTCTGCAAGGCTTGTAGGGAAAATAAGAGTTCAGAGACATTTTCTGTTTCAGACTTGAGCAGATCATCTTTTAGGCTGGGAACCAGGGGTGGGGGTCTGCCATACATGATTTTGTAAGGGGTAAGGCCCAGTCTGTAAGGGGTATTATGGGCCCGGAACAGAGCGTAGGGGAGAAGGACCACCCAATTAGCGCCAGTCTCCATGGTCAATTTAGTTAAGGTCTTCTTTAAGGTCCGATTCATCCTCTCTACCTGTCCTGAACTCTGGGGCCTGTAAGCGCAATGTAGTTTCCAATTTGCCCCAAGGATGGAAGCCAAATCCTGACTTACCTTAGCGATGACGGCCGGCCCATTATTTGACCCTATCTGGACGGGGAAGCCATACCTGGGGAGGATATCTTCCAGAATTTTCTTTGCTACAACCTGAGCAGTTTCCCTTTTGGTTGGGAATGCTTCAGTCCACCCTGAAAAAGCATCTACAAAGACAAGTAAGTACCGATACCCATATTTTCCTGGCTTTATTTCAGTAAAATCTACTTCCCAGTAGATACCGGGCCTGGTTCCCCTGAGCCTTGTTCCCGTTGCAGCCTGGGATTGGGGGTAGGCGTTGTTAAGCTGACAGACTTTGCAACTTGTCACGATGCTGCTGGCCGTCTCGGCTATATGTCTGATTTTGAGCTTGGAGCGTCTGATCAGGTCTATCATCCACCGGGCACCCAGGTGGGTGGTTCGGTGGATGTGTTCTAACACTTGTTGTCCTAATTTTTCTGGTAGGATGGTTTGGTCATTAGTATCAGTCCACCACTCATTCTGGATCTGTTTCAGGGGAAGATTGTCGATCCACTGGAGATCTTGTTCTGAATAATCAGGGAGATATGGCAAGTCCCGGGGGCCCGGATCAGGGAGCTGGAGTGCAAGGAGTTGGCTGGGAGCCTTTGCCACACTCCTTGCAGTTTGGTCTGCCAGAAAGTTGCCTTGAGCAATTGGAGTGGTTGGTTTCTGATGCCCTGGGCAATGTACAATAGCCAATTTTTCTGGTCTCCATAGGGCTGTTAACAGGGCTAGGATATCTTGCTTGTTTTTTATCTCTTTTCCTTCAGCCATTAGTAACCCTTGCTCCCTGTAAATGGCCCCATGTATGTGCGCCGTAGCAAAAGCATATCGGCTATCTGTGTATACTGTCAGTTTCTTCCCTGCCCCTAAGGTAAGAGCTTGGGTGAGCGCTATCAGTTCGGCCTTCTGGGCCTATGTTCCTGGGGGCAGGGGTTCCGCCCAGATTACCTCAGTCTCTGAAGTCACTGCCGCTCCAGCGTACCTCTGGCCTTGGTGTACGAAGCTGCTCCCATCAGTGAACCAGACTAGGTCAGCGTCAGGAATTGGGCGGTCCTGCAGGTCCTCTCGAACTCTGTACACCTGAGCTAGTATCTCGGTGCAATCATGGAGCGGGATGTCCAGGTCCGGGTTGGGCAGCAGCGAGGCAGGGTTTAAGGTTGTTGGGGGCAGGAAAGTTATCCTGAGGGGATTTAGTAGTAGTCCTTGGTAGTGGGTGAGCCGGGCGTTACTTATCCATCGATTAGGTGGCTGTTTGAGTACACCCTCGATGGCATGTGGGGTAATGACCCGTAATTCTTGACCCATGACAAGTTTATCAGCATCTTGTACCATCAGGGCCGTGGCCGCAATCATTCGGAGACAAGGGGGCCACCCGGCAGCCACTGGGTCTAATTTCTTTGACAGGTAGGCAACCGGCCTCCGCCAGGTGCCTAAGTTCTGAGTTATTACCACCTTGGCGACACCCTTGCTCTCATCCACGTATAAGTGGAAGGGCTTGGTGACATCAGGTAGTCCCAGTGCAGACGCAGAGAGTAGAGTGGTTTTGATCTGCTAGGAAGCCGACTCGGCTTCTTCTGTCCAATTAAATGGCTGCTGCCCCCGTGTTGCCTGATACAAGGGTTTAGCCAGCTCTGCGAACCCAGGTATCCATAGTCTACAAAATCCCGCCGACCCCAGGAATTCCCTTACTTGTCGGGTGGATTGTGGCCTGGGGATCTGCAGAACAGTCTGCTTCCGGGCGTCTGTTAACCAGCGCTGCCCTCCTTTTAGCAGGTACCCCAGATATGTTACTTCTGATTTACAGATTTGAGCTTTCTTTGCCGAGGCTTGGTAGCCTAGGTTCCCTAGAGCTTGTAAGAGACCCTTGGTCCCTTGAATACAAGCTTCTTGGGTCTCAGCAGCAATCAGGAGGTCATCAACATGCTGTAGTAAGGTTATTTCAGGGTGTTTGCATCGGTACTCACCCAGGTCTTCATGGAGGGCCTCATTGAACAGGGTAGGAGAGTTTTTGAATCCCTGCGGCAGTCTGGTCCATGTCAGTTGGCCACTTATGCCCCTCCCAGGGTCAGTCCACTCGAAGGCGAAGAGCTTTTGGCTCTGAGGGGCTAAAGGCAAACTGAAGAAAGCATCTTTCAAATCTAAAACAGTGTACCATTGATGTTTAGGGTTTAGGGTACTCAGGAGGGTGTACGGTTTAGGCACAGTTGGATGTATGTCCATAACCCTCTTATTGACTTCTCTCAAGTCTTGTACAGGTCTGTATTCTCTGCTACTAGGTTTTCGTACCGGCAACAATGGAGTATTCCAGGGCGAGTGACATGGGCGAAGGACCCCTTGGTCGAGGAGCCGGCGAATATGTGGTGCAATCCCTTCTTTGGCTTCTAGGGGCATCGGGTATTGGCGTACCCGAACGGGGTCTGTCCCAGGCTTGAGTTCAACAAACAAGGCAGGACGGTGTTTTGCTAGTCCTAAGCCCCCCGTTTCCGCCCAAGCTCCTGGATATTGCTGGAGCCAGGTTGCTATGTCCTGGTCAGGGGCCACTCGCTCCTGGTGGAGCCGGTACTCATCTTCTAGGGTTATAGTCAGGATGGACATGGGCTGATTTTGGGAGTTGGTCACGACAGGCCCTTCGGGGAGGAAATGGATCTGTGCTCCCATTTTAGTTAGCAGGTCTCTCCCTAATAGGGGACAGGGGCTCTCAGGGATGACCAGGAAAGAATGGGTTACATTCCTGGCTCCGAGGTTTACTGTTCTTTGTGTTGTCCAGGGGTATTTCTTAATTCCTGTGGCCCCTTGTACCCACGAGGACTTGGAGGATAATTTTCCATTAGTTTTTTTTTTTTTTTTTTTTTTTTTTTTTGAGACGGAGTCTCATGCTGTTGCCCAGGCTGGAGTGCAGTGGCGCGATCTCGGCTCACTGCAAGCTCCGCCTCCCAGGTTCCCGCCATTCTCCTGCCTCAGCCTCCTGAGTAGCTGGGACTACAGGCGCCCGCCACCACGCCTGGCTAATTTTTTGTATTTTTAGTAGAGACGGGGTTTCACTGTGGTCTCGATCTCCTGACCTTGTGATCTGCCCGCCTCGGCCTCCCAAAGTGCTGGGATTACAGGCTTGAGCCACCGCGCCCGGCCAATTTTCCATTAGTTTTAACTAGGACCGAGTGCTGTGCTCCCGTATCGACCAAGAACTGAACTAGGGAACCCTCCACTTGCAAAGTTACCCTAGGTTTGGGGAGGGGGTCCGAACCCCGTCTTCCCTAGTCTTCGTCTTGAGTGACTAGTACGGGTGTAGACCTAGGGGGTCCCTGTCCTCATTGTTTCTTTTTGGGACAGTCTCTTACCCAGTGGCCAGCTTCCTTATAGTATGCACATTGGTCTTTGCTCAGATTATCATGTCTGGGGGACCGCCTAGGTTGGGTGTTCTCTGGCTGTAGATGCTCTTTCTGTACTACTGCTGCCAGGACCTTGGTCATTTTTTCAGTGGCCTTAAATTGCTTTTCTTCTGGAGTATCTCTGTTATTGTAAACCCACTGGGCTATCTGAAGGAGGTCCTGAATCTGTTTTCCCTCTAAGTCTTCTAATTTCTGGAGTTTCCTTTTAATGTCTGGGGCTGCCTGACTTACAAAAGACATTACGACAGCTGCCTGACTTCCTGGAGCCTCTGGGTCTATGGGGATGTACTGTCTAAAAGCTTCCATTAATCTTTCTAAGTAGGTAGCTGGGCTTTCTGTCTTTCCCTGCAGAACAGAGTATACTTTAGCCAAATTAGTGGGCTTGCGAGCAGCTGCCCGGAGACCTGCCATTAGAGTCCGGCGATAAAGGTGTAGCCGTCCCCTACCTTCTGCCGTGTTGTAGTCCCACGCCGGCCTGGTCAGAGGAAAAGTCGCATTTATGAGGTCGGGGTTGGCAGTCGGTTGACCGTCGTCCCCCGGGACCTGCTTTCTAGCTTCTACCTGTATTCTCTCTCGCTCCTCCGTTGTGAACAAGATTCGGAGGAGCTGCTGACAATCATCCCAAGTGGGCTGGTGGGTGAACATGACACTATCCAGTAAAACCATTAAATCTTTGGGGTTGTCTGAGAACCGAGCACTCTGAGTCTTCCAGTTATACAGATCACTGGTGGAGAATGGCCAGTACTGGAGCCTGGGGATTCCCGTGTCATCTGGGGGTCCTATTTCCCGAAGGGGTAGAGCCACTGTGGAGTCAGGCGGCTGTGGGGGGCTAGCCCGCAAAGTGCGCCCTCGCGTACGCCCTGCTGGCCCTTCAAAGTTACTTTCACTTTCAGCGGGTCCGGGTGCGCCGGCCACCTCCCGTCTGCCTGCTCCTTCCCGCGGCTCAGCCCGGGGGGCTGGGGCCTGGGGCCCGGAGGGGTACGGAGGGGGTTCTGTGGACAGTGGGTCCCCGCTATCAGGTAGAACAGGATGGGGGGGCAGTCAGTTGCTTGGATTTTAGAGGCTGAGCAACCAGTGCCTTACAGGGTTCAGGGGCTAATTGGAAAGGGGACAGCCAAGGAGGCGGGTTCTCAACAAGGTCCTGCCATATGAGGATATATGGGATTTGATCCAAGTGGCCCGCACGCCCAGGTAGGAAAATCTTGGACTTTACTGTAGTGATGACAGGAAGTTGGAACGTCCCTTCGGGTGGCCACCCCATGTCAAAGGCAGGCCATTTGGAGCGGCACAGAGTAAGTAGCTTTCCCTTCCTGATTTCCATACTAAGATCATGGCCCCTTGCTCTAACATGCTTGAAATTACTTGTAAGGAGAGATAGGGGAGTGCTCTGGGTATTACCCATCCTGTAATAATTTGTAGTCTCTTCCTGTAAAAGAATATGGGTTAGAATTCCTGTAAAGGAAATCTGGCGTATAAATAACATCTAGCCGCAAGCGCGCTCCGGAAGCCCGGGTCAGAATCAGTTCAGATAAAAATCTAGATCAGACGAGAGCCAGGGGACGTCTCCCACCAGTCTCCGCTGGCCGTCCTATAGCGCATCTGCCAGGACTGCGTCAGCTTCAGTTTTAGACTTCGCGAGTCACAGATACAGGTTCAGAACAGACACGGACAGACAAACAGAGACGAGCCGGCTCACCTATCAGCAGATCGATCCTGGTAGATCCGTTGACCAGGGGTCTGGTGGGCTTGGGGAATTCCGGACGAGCCCCCAGATGTAATGCCCAGACCGTTTGTTCCCCAAAGAAGACCACCAGAGTCCAGAGTCAAAGCCAAGTGGCAAGGATCTTTTACTGCAAGTTCGAACTTGGTCCCTCCATTCCACAGCATACAAGAGGGCCCCGAACAATGCGAGTGCTTGCCTTTTATAGCCCGATGTAAATAGGATACGTAAAGTTACAGAGGAACAAGGGAATTCTTTTGGTTACAGCACTACAATTGGTTAACATTTTAAGTTATACATTTAGCAGTTTTCTATTGGTTCCCACGCTTTCAGTAAAACCACGAATGGCTGTGTCCTTATCGGAGACTTTCCAGGTGGTGTTTTTCTAAAGCTGAGATATATGGTAGTCTCTGAGTTGAGAAATGTGTTTGTACTGGGCTCAGGAAGTTAAGAGATATATGGTGGGATGTGTTTGTACTGGGCTCAGGAAGTTGAGAGATATATGGTGGGATGTGTTTGTACTGGGCTCAGGAAGTTGAGAGATATATGGTGGGATGTGTTTGTACTGGGCCTGTTTGTGTTGAGTCCGGGTTTGAGGAATGTGCCTGTTTTCTTTCACAACTTCCCAGGCTCAAGTGATCCTCTCACCTCAGCCTCCCCAGTAGCTGGGAACACAGGCATGTAGCACCACGCCTGGCCAAGATTTTTGTGTATTTTTTTGTGGAGATGAGGTTTCGCCATGTTGTCCAGGCTAGTCTCAAATTCCTGGGCTCAAGTGATTCTCCCACCTCAACCTCCCGAGTGGCTGGAACCACAGGTGCGCCACCAGGTCTGGCTAAGTTTTAAAATTTTTTGTAGAGATGAAGTCTCCCTATGTTGCCCAGGCTGACCTCAAATTCCCAGATTCAATCAATCCTCCTTCCTCGGCCTCCAAAAGTGTTGGGATTAGAGGTGTGAGACCCCTAGCCCAGCCTTGTCGTAACTTATATAAAGTACACACCAGGCTCAGAGGCAAGTTGCCATCACAAGTTTTACCAAGGCTATTCATCACAGATTAACCAACATCCAGGGATGTGAAATCCTGTGTACTCTGCAATAGTAGGAGCAGGTGTGACGATCAACATGGTTTTCACAGTGGTTTTCTCACCGCAGCTGAAACCAACTCCAGCCCTACCGCCCGCCCCCTACGTACCCCCCTCAGGGAAGGATCTAAGTGTAGGAGTTACAGTCACATTTTCGGGGCCACTGAGAATCCTGTCTCTGCATTTGGATTCCTGGGATTCTGACATTTATCTCAAGAGCAAACCTCTTCCCTAACCTGGTCCCCAAACTCTTTTTATGAGAGGATGTTAAGCAATTGGCCTCTAACATCAGACTGACCTGACTTTGTCACCTGCTAGCATAGCGGCCTTGGGCAAGTGGTTTAACCTTTATAAGCCACAGCTTCCTCCAATGCAAAAACAAAGCTAACAATAATACCTGCCTAACTGGGTTGAACAAGGAGGAGGAGGAGGGAAGGAGAAGAAAGAAAATAATAGATAAATGGCTGGGCATGGTGGCTTATGCCTGTAATCCCAGCACTTTGGGAGGCTGAGGCAGGTGGATTACTTGAGGTCAGGAGTTTGAGACCAGCCTGGCTAACATGGTGAAACCCTGTCTCTACTAAAAATACAAAAAATTAGCCAGGTATTGTGGCGAGCGCCTGTAATCTCAGCTACTTGGGAGGCTGAGGCAAGAGAATTGCTTGAACCCAGGAGGCGGAGGTTGCCATGAGCCAAGATTCTGCCACTGCACTCCAGCCTGGGTGACAGAGTGAGACTGACTCAAAAAATAAATAATACATAAAAACTGCTGTACCCGTTGCCTGGTACAGAATAAGTGTCCAAAATATGAAAGTATTTCCACTCCTTGTACTAGCCACCTCTAAGATGACCATCAGTGATCCTTCCCTGGCATTCACTCCCTGTTCTGCTAAACAAAAATTATAGGAGGCTATTGCTTTGTACTAAACTCCTGCACTAGGTCCCAAAAATCAAGATGGAGTCCTCATGCTTACTAAACTGAAACAGTTGTTATCTGACCTGAGAAATCAAGAGATAGCCCAGACAGGCATGGTGGCTCATGCCTATAATCCCAGTGAAAGAAAACAGGCACATTCCTCAAACCCGGACTCAACACAAACAGGCCCAGTACAAACACATTCCACCATATATCTCTCAACTTCCTGAGCCCAGTACAAACACATCCCACCATATATCTCTCAACTTCCTGAGCCCAGTACAAACACATTTCTCAACTCAGAGACTACCATATATCTCAACTTTAGAAAAACACCACCTGGAAAGTCTCCGATAAGGACACAGCCGTTCGTGGTTTTACTGAAAGCGCGGGAACCAATAGAAAACTGCTAAATGTATAACTTAAAATGTTAACCAATTGTAGTGCTGTAACCAAAAGAATTTCCTTGTTCCTCTGTAACTTTACGTATCCTATTTACATCGGGCTATAAAAGGCAAGCACTCGCATTGTTCGGGGCCCTCTTGTATGCTGTGGAATGGAAGGACCAAGTTCGAACTTGCAGTAAAAGATCCTTGCCACTTGGCTTTGACTCTGGACTCTGGTGGTCTTCTTTGGGGAACAAACGGTCTGGGCATTACACCAGCACTTTGGGAAGCTGAGGGAGGTGGATTACTGGAACCCAGGAGTTCTAGACCAGCCTGAGCAACATGGCGAAACTCTGTCTCTACAAAAAATACACACAAAAATTAGCCAGGTGTGGTGACGAGCTCCTATAGTCCCAGTTACTAGGGAGGCTGAGGTGGGAGGATCGCTTGAGCCCAGGAGGTCAAGACTACAGTGAGGTCAGCCTGGGCTGCAGAGTGAGACCTTGTTTAAAAGAGGGATAGAGAGAGAGCGCACGCACCTAATTTCCCTAACAGGCCAGTCCAGTTACAATATTCAACTGGTATGTTAATGAAGTTCTGTTTTTAGCCTTACAGCAAAAAGTAACCTGAACTCACCTGATGTAAACCAATCAGTTATCTTTCCATTGTTCTTGCCTTACCAGAAAAGTATTGTAGCTTTGAAATGATAGATTTGCCTTTTGTTCTGTTTCTGCTTTCTTCAGCCCCTTTTCTGTGTATAAAGCCAAACTCCTCCGCTTCACTCATTGAACACTTATTCTATCTCATAAGATGAAATGTTGCCTGATTCTAGAATTGCAGTAGAGATAACTCAGATCTTTAAACCAAATGTGTCGTAATTTTGTCTTTGACAGTTCCCTCCCACACTGAGAAAGGCTGAGCTGTGTACCTGATAGATAGCTGTAGAAATGATGGAATTTGGCCCAGTGAGATGGCTCATGCCTGTAATCCCAGCACTTTGGGAGACCAAGACAGACAGGTGGATCATGTGAGGTCAAGAGTTTGAGACCAGCCTGGCTAACATGATGAAACTCTGTCTCTACTAAAAACACAAAAATGGGCTGAGCGTGGTGGCACATGAATCCTAGCTACTTGTGAGGCTGAGGCACAAGAATCACTTGAACCTGGGAGGCGGAGATTGCAGTGAGCCGAGATCACACCACTGCACTCCAGCCTGGGAAACAGAGTGGGACTCCATCTCAAAAAAAAAAAAAAAAAAAAAAGGAATGTGACTCAGAAGTCTTCATTGTAAGATATTACCACTTCCTCCCTGCTCACTGGGATCACTCATGGCGGCGTGTCCGGAATTGGTAGGTTCTTGGTCTCACTGACTTCAAGAATGAAGCTGTGGACCCTCACGATATTACAGTTCTTAGAGATGGTGTGGGCCGGGCGCGGTGGCTCAAGCCTGTAATCTCAGCACTTTGGGAGGCCGAGACGGGCGGATCACGAGGTCAGGAGATTGAGACCATCCTGGCTAACCCGGTGAAACCCCGTCTCTAGTAAAAAAATACAAAAAAATAGCCAGGCGAGGTGGCGAGCGTCTGTAGTCCCAGGTACTCGGGAGGCTGAGGCAAGAGAATGGCGTAAACCCGGGAGGCGGAGCTTGCAGTGAGCCGAGATCTGGCCACTGCACTCCAGGCTGGGCGACAGAGCAAGACTCCGTCTCAAAAAAAAAAAAAAAAAAAAAAGAGATGGTGTGTCTGGAGCTTCTTCCTTCTGGTGGGTTTGCAGTCTCGCTGTCAGGAGTGAAGCTGCAGACCTTCGTGGTGAGTGGTACAGCTCTTAAAAGCAGCGCATCTGGAGTTGTTCATTGGTCCTGGTGGGTTTGTGGTCTTGTTAGCTTCGGGAGTGAAGCTGCAGACCTTTGAGGTGAGTGTTACAGCTCATAAAGACAGTGTGAACCCAGAGAGTGAGCAGCAACAAGATTTACTGCAAAGAGCCAAAGAACAAAACTTCCACAGTGCAGGAAAAACACCCAAGTAGGTTGCTGTTGTTGGCTGGGTTGGGGGGGAAAACAGCCTGCTTTTATTCCCTTATCTGACCCCACCCACATCCTGCTGATTAGTCCATTTTACAGAGAGCTGATAGGTCCGTTTTGACAGAGCGTTGATTGGTGTGTTTACAATCCTTGAGCTAGACACAGTGCTAGACAGAAAGTTCTCCAAGTCTCCACTAGGTTAGCTAGACACAGAGTTAGCTAGACACAGAGTGCTGATTGGTGTATTTACGATCCTCTAGCTAGATAAAAGTTCTCCAAGTCCCCATCCGGCTCAGGAACCCAGCTGACTTCACCCAGTGGATCCTGCACCGGTGCTGCAGGCGGAGCTACCCGCCAGTCCCGGGCCGCGCCTGCACTTCTCAGCCCTTGGGCGGTCGATGGGACCGGGAGCCACGGAGCAGGGGGCGGCGCCCGTCGGGGAGGCGCAGGCCGCGCGGGAGCCCACTGCAGCGGGGGAGCTCAGACATGGCGGGCTGCAGGTCCCGAGCCCTGCCCCGCGGGGAGGCAGCTAAACCTGGCGAGAATTTGAGTGCAGCGCCACTTTGAGTGCAGCGCCGGCTGGCCCGCACTTAAACCCGGCGAGAATTTGAGTGCAGCGTCTGCAGGCCCGCACTGCTGGGGGACCCGGCGCAACCTCCGCAGCTGCTGGCTCACTGCCCTGGGCCGGCGGCGCCGGCCGGCCGCTTCATGTGCTGGGCCTGCCGAGCCCGCGTCCGCGCCTGCCGGAACTCGCACTGGCCCGCGAGCGCCTCTCCCTCCACACCTCCCCGCAAGCAGAGGGAGGCGGCTGCGGCCTCAGCCAGCCCAGAGAGGGACTCCCACGGTGCCGTGGTGGGCTGAAGGTCTCCTCAAGCACCGCCAGAGTGGATGCCGAGGCCGAGGAGGCGCTGAGAGTGAGGGCTGCTAGCACATTGTTACCTCTCAGCGGGAAGCCAACTGCCTTGTAAGGATCCTCAAGCGGCCCCTGTGAGGAAGAACTGAAGCCTCCTGCAGCCTCCTGCCAACAGCCAGCACAGACTTGTCAGCTACGTTCGACATCTTGGAAGCAGATCCTCCTGCCCCAAACCTTCAGATGACTGCATCCCTGATGGGTATCTTTACTGCATCCTCATGAGAGACCCTGAGTCAGAACCACCCCACTAAGCCTTTCCATAATTCCTGGCCACAGAAATCATGAGAGAATAAATGTTTGCAGTTGTTTTAAATGGCTATATTTTGGAGTAATTTGATACACTCAATAGATACCTAATACACTCCTCTTTCATGCTGTTGACGCTACCCCAGACCCCACGCTCTATCCTTACCTCGGAGCCAGCGCAGGAGGAAGTAGTCATCAGGATTGGGCAAGGCAGATAGCACATCTTGGATGTTCTCCCGAAACTGAGGACAGAGAGGGAGAGACCTGGGTCAGAGGTCAACCACCCTCAGTCCTGCAGGTCTCAACTGTGCTTGAGGAAGGGGATGTCTGAGTGAAGAGGGCCCACTCGGGCTGGGAGGATCAGGGCCTGGGTCAAGCCGTAACAGTTTGTATTCTCCGTCTTGGAAATGGGATGATAGAACCAACTACAGGCCAGGCGCTGTGGCTCGCTTTGGGAGGCACAGGCGGGAGGATCACCTGAGGTCAGAAGTTCGAGACCAGCCTGGCCAACATGGTGAAACACCCCATCTGTACTAAAAATACAAAAATTAGCCGGGCGTGGTGGCGGGCGCCTGTAATCCCAGCTACTTGGGAGGCTGAGGCAGGAGAATCGCTTGAACCCAGGAGGTGGAGGTTGCAGCGCACCACTGCACTCCAGCCTGGGGCACAAGAGCGAGACTTCGTCTCAAAAAAACAAACAAACAAACAAACAAACAAAAACCTACCACACTGAACATCAGAGAGAATTAAACGTGGGTTAAACACAGAGAAGGTTTACAAGCCTGACTCAGGGATGTGGGGGCAGGGAGGGGCCCTCTTTAGGGTGCTAATCTTCATCCTTAGGAAGTCTTCAGGCCAGGTCAGGTGGGAGCATAAACTGCACAGAGTATGAGGCTCAGAGAGGTTGAGCAACTTGCCTAGTGTCACACAGCCAGCGAGTGGCAGAACTGGTTGCCTGATTCTAGAATTGCAATAAAGATAATTGAGATCTTTAAACTGAATTTGTGTCAATTTTGTCTTTGACGGTTCCCTCCCACACTTAAGCAGGGCTGAGCTGTGTACCTGATAGGTTAGGGTTGAAATGATGGACTGTGACTTAGAAGGCTTCACTGTAAAGACACGGTTTGAAACCCGTTAGCCAGGCCCGAGTGAGGGGTGGCTTGACCTGGCCTGGGAGTTGGTTGGGATAGTTCAGCTGACCCTGGGCCCACCCTGCAGGGTCTGAGAGCTGAGGGTCCGTTCCTGGGTGGATGTCATTGACTGTAGGCTAAAGCCAGCCTCCAACACTGATGAATGTGGTAAGGAAAAGAGCACTGGACAAAGAGTCAGCAGGTCCCACTGTGGCCTTGCCTGAGTCATTCCGCCCTCTCTGGGTCTTATTCTCATTGGACCCCAAATGGACCCTCAAAGGACTTTCCCTGACCCCCCACCCAAAATGGACTGATAACCTTTGTCTACAGGAATATGAGTGTTTGGCCCTCGGCTAAGCATTAAATGAATCCTGACATGATGCTGCCATTATACCAATTCCCTAAGTGAGGAAAGTCAGGCTGGAAATGGTGAAGGGACTTCTTAGCCAACATGAGCAATTTTTTCTTTCAATTTCTGACTTCAATTGTCTTTTAAGAGGGTTATCCCAGGTCTAAGCAGAATGTCCTTTTCCTGATGCCGAACACTGCCCCTCGTTTTTGTTCCTTTTTTCCTTTTTTGAGTATTGTATTTTGAACTCATGGGCATTAAGATCAATTACTTGGCCAGGTGAGGTGGCTCATGCCTGTAATCCCAGCACTTTGGCCAACCAAGGCAGGTGGATTGCTTGAGCTCAGGAGTTTGAGACTAAGGGAGGAGACAACTACTATTCCTGCTGCCCTCCTCCCCCCACCTTGCCTAGTTCAAAGACAGGAGAAAAGAGAGAGAGAAACAGAAGTAAGATAAATAGCCAGACAACCTTGTCACCACCACCCAGTCCTAGGAGTTAAACAAAGTAATAATAATAACATCAACCCCTGGCCTAAACTACTTGTGTTATCTGTAAATTCCAGACACTGTATAAAAAAAAGCATTGTAAAACTTTCTGTTCTGTTAGCTGATGCATGTAGCCCCCAGTCACGTTTCCCACACTTGCTCGATTTATCACAACCCTTTGCCGTGGACTCCTTAAAGTTGTAAGCCTTTAAAAAGGCCAAGTATTTCTTTCTCGGGGAGCTCGGCTCTTAAGACGCGAGTCTGCCGACACTCCCGGCCGAATAAAAAACCTCTTCCTTCTTTAATCTGGTGTCTGAGGAGTTTTGTCTGTGGCTAGTCCTGCTACAAGACCACCCTGGGCATCAAGGTGAAATCTCATTACTACAAAAAATACATTAGCCAGGCGTGGTGGTGCACGCCTGTAGTCCCAGCTACTTGAGAGGCTATGGTGGGAGAATTGCTTGAGCCCAGGAGGCAAAGATTGCAGTGAGCTGAGATCATGTCACTGCACTTCAGCCTGGGCAATAAATCAAGACCCTGTCTCAAAAAAAAAAAAAAAAAAAAAATCAATTGGCTGGGTGCGGTGGCTCATACCTGTAATCCCAGAACTTTGGGAGGCCAAGGCAGGCAGATCACTTGAGGTCAGGAGTTCCAGATCAGCCTGGCCAACACGGTGAAACCCCGTATCTACTAAAAATACAAAAATTAGCTGGGTGTGGTGGGCGCCTGTAATCCCAGCTACTCAGGAGGCTGAGGCACAAGAATTGCTTGGACCCAGACAGCAGAGTCTGCAGTGAGCTGAGATCATACCACTGCACTCCAGCCTCGGCAACAGGGCAAGACTACATCTCAAAAAAAAAAAAAGTCGATGACTTGAACTTTTTAAAATTAAAACTAACAGCTTTATGGGGATATAATCACGTATGAATTCATGCTTGAACAAGTTGTAAGATTTTTCCGCTAGCTTTATTTCTTTATACTTTGTTTTCTTTTAAAAAGATTCATACAATTCAAGAAACACAACTTTTAAAAAATTGTTATTTTTTAAATTTTATTTTTTTAATCATCTTGGATACCAAGAAACACAACTTTTAAAGGCCACAATCATCCTTAAGCTAGATTTTAATCATACTCCCTTCCCAGCGTTGTTAAAGTATGAATGGTGTTTAATTGCTTTTCATGAGAGAGAAATAAAAACTTTTCTGACTGAGTGGAGTGGCTCATGCCTGTAATACCAATACTTTGAGAAGCCGAGGCGGGTGGGTCACTTGAGGCCAGGAGTTCCAGACCACTCTGGCCATCATGGCAAAACCCCGTCTCTACAAAACATACAAAAATTAGCTGGGTATGGTAGCACACGCCTGTGATCCCAGCTACTCAGGAGTCTGAGGCAGAGAGTCTCTTGAACCTGGTAGGCAGAGGCTGAAGTGAGCCAAGATCACACCACTGCACTCCAGCCTGGGTGACAGAGCAAGATTCCATTTCAGAAAAGAAAAAAAAAAAATTAAAAATTAACTGGGTGTGGTGTGCCTGGCTGTAGTCCCAGCTATTCAGGAGGCTGAGGTGGGAGGGTTGTTTGAGCCCAGGAGTTTGAGGCTGCAGTGAGCCATGTTCTCACCACTCCAGCCTAGGTGACAGAGTGAGACCCTATCTCTAAATAAATGAATAAATAAATTTCCTGTTCACTCTCATGGACAAAAAACAAATTTTCTGGTATCGTTATACATCAGCAACACATTCAGCCATTTTCTAAGGAAACGGGTGAAGTTACCAACACACAGCTTTACACACACTACCTTGAGGAAGAAAACCAAGAACAGGCACAGGAGAAACTTCGTCTGTTCTTGGCACCTGTGCCTGTTCTTGGCACCGAAAGGCAGGGCGCGGAAGGGCAGGATGTTGGGCGGGGACGCCTGGCTCATATCCCTTCCCCAGCCTGGATCCAGGCCCCGCCCCGCCCCGCCCACACCGCGACCCTCCCCATCGGTCTCGTGACCCTACCAGAAAGCCCACTCCAGAGCGCGGTCGCCGTCCCTCTTTGCCCCACGAACCCCTTCCTGGCACCGTCCACCCCGGGTACACCACCTACCGGATGCAAAGCCCTGTGATGGCAGGAATCGAGACCTCCAAGGCCCCGTCGTTGCGTCCATGCACATGGAACTGTTTGAGTCTTCCTGAAGCCCACGCTTGCCGTCTGCGACCACGAAGGAAAGACCCTAAGGACCTTGGAGGGACTCCTCCCAGGCTAGAGACGAAAATGCACCCTGTTCCTGCCTTCTCCAGTTCCTAGCTGAAGACGGGACCTGCCAATGCAGCCTCCCCAGCAGGCCAGCAGCCTTCACCAGCCCTGTCCAGTATGGTAGACACAAATTCTTCAAACGTGGCTAGTCTGAACTGAGGTCTGCTGTGAGTGTAAAATACACAGGATTTCAAAGACTCAGTATCCCCTCAAAACACTCTTTTTTTTTTTTTGAAACAGGGTCTAGCTCTGTTGCCCAGGCTGGAGTGCAGTGGCACCATGATGGCTCACTGCAGTCTCAACCTCCTAGGCTCAATCCATCCTCCCACCTCAGCCTCCCAAGTAGCTGGGACTACAGGCATGGGCCACCACACCAGCTATTTGTTGTTGTTGTTGTTGTTGTTAGAGATGGGGTCGCTCTATGTTGCTAATTTTTTTTTTTTTTTTTTTTTTTTTTTTTGAGACAGAGACTCGCTCTGTCGCCCAGGCTGCAGTGCAGTGGCCGGATCTCAGCTCACTGCAAGCTCCTCCTCCCAGGTTTACGCCATTCTCCTCCCTCAGCCTCCTGAGTAGCTGGGACTACAGGCGCCCGCCACCTGGCCCGACTAGTTTTTTGTATTTTTTAGTAGAGACAGGGTTTCACCGTGTTAGCCAGGATGGTCTCGATCTCCTGACCTCGTGATCCACCTGTCTCGGCCTCCCAAAGTGCTGGGATTACAGGCTTGAGCCACCGCGCCCGGCCTATGTTGCTAATTTTTTAATTTTTTGTAAAGATGTGTTCTCGCTATGTTACCAGAACTCCTGGGCTCCATTGATCCTCGCACCTCAAAGTGCGGGGATTATAGGCCTGACCTACCGCACCAGGCCAATCGTTTTTATATTGATTAGATTATATATTGAAGTTAATAGGTTATTAAAATTTATTTCAATTGTTTCTTTTAGTTTGTTGTTGTTTGTTTTTTTGTTTTGTTTTTGAGACATAGTCTTGCTCTGTCTCCCAGGTTGGAGCACGGTGGCACAATCTTGGCCCACTGCAACCTCCATCTCCTGGGTTCAAGCGATTCTCCTGCCACACGGTGTCACTGTGTTGCCCAGGCTGGTCTCGAACCCCTGACCTCAAATGATCCACCCACCTCAGCCTCCCAAAGTGCTGAGATTACAGGCATGAGCCACGGTGCCCAGCCTCTTTTTAGTTCTTTAATGGAGCTAATAGAAAATTTCAAAAATGCCGGGCACGGTGGCTCATGCCTGTAATCCCAGCACTTTGGGAGGCTGAGGTGGGTGGATCACCTGAGGTCAGGAATTCCAGACCAGCCTGACCAACGTGGTGAAACCCTGTCTCTACTAACATACAAAAATTAGCCAGGCGTGGTAGCAGATGCCTGTAATCCCAGCTACTCGGGAGGCTGAGGCAGGAGAATTGCTTGAACCCAGGAGGCAGAAGTTGCAGTGAGCCAAGATTGTGCCATTGCACTCCAACCTGGGCAACAAGAGCAAAACTCTGTCTCAAAAAAAAAAAAAAAAAAAAAAAAAAGAAGAAAGAAAATTTCAAATGACCTATGTGGCTTGCATTTATGGTGGCGTGGTATTTCTATTGGCTAGTGCTGGTGTAGCCTCCGGCTGCCAAGTCCCTCATGGTTGGGAAGAGACCCAGAGCTGGAGAGTTCAAAAGAACCTCAGGGACCTTGAGTCCTGCCCTTCCCCATGGCAGAAGGAGAAACTGAGGCTGGTGTAGGAGTCTCTCCCTTTACTCACCTGGGCCAGCGACTTCTCCTGCGATGGGCTCAGGTCTGCGATGGGCTGCCCGTGAGTGGGTCCAGGCTCCGCTCTGTGGCTCCCTCCAGGTGGCCTGCCTTTTGCCCAGCTGGCAGCCATGCCCACATTTATCACTGCCCAGAAATCCCACTCCTTCCTGTCAGCCTTAGGGCAACTGGTGGGGCTCGTTTCCTTCCTAGGTGCCTCAGGCACAGGGCCCTGGACTCAGCCTGCCCTGGGTTCACATCCTCACTTGCAAAATCAGGACAGCGATGTTTCCTGGGAGCGTTGATGTGGGCATGTTGAAATTGACACCACCTGATTTCACACACATGGGGGTGGCAGTTCATCCTGCCTCTCAATCCCCTACCCTCTACTCCTGTGGTCCCTTAAGACGCCTCCTTGAGCCAGGACAAGTCATCTTTCACCCCCAACAGAGACCCAGAAGTCACTGTCATCATGCCTTCACTTTCATCCCAGGCTTCGTCTACCACCTGACATGTCCAGAGCAACTGCCCATGATTCATCCCAGCTGTTAGGGCACACGGCTTCAGGGTTGAGGATGAGACTTCCCAGGCCCAGACCCAAACAGGTGGATATGCAATCCTGAGCTGGGCCACACCTGGCCTGGGAGCCAGGATGAGAGGTGAGGAGGGACTCCTCGTTACATCTGCCCCCACCACCCACTGGACAAACAGAAAGCCAGAGCCCAAGATGAGGACACATGAGATCACGTGGTGTGCATGGGACCTGGAACACAGTAGGTATTTGTAGTAGTCTGGGTTGCCCTGAGACAAGAAGATCAGTGCAAGTTTATTAGAGATGTGTCCTGAGAAAGACAAGTAGGGAAGTGTGGAAATGACACAGAGAACGGAAGGCAGCTGTATAGGACTGGTTATCAAGGAAGTACAGAAGAATTCAATCTCAGTGGGGACTTCTGGGAGGCAGCAGGGAACGCCCCCCTTCAGCGTTTCCTTGCCTGAGTGGGGAGGGAACTGGGGTATTTATACAGCAACTCGGGACAGTCTTCGGTTGAGGGCTGCTCCAGGGGCTGTCAATTCTGCTGGCACTTCTGGCCTGCTGTGCACACAATTCAGAAGGCTGGAGAGCATCCTTAGGCAGAGAAACACAGGTTCTGCAGCTAGGGAGTAGTGAGGCTAAGGTGATATAGGCAGGCATCACCAGCTTCACCTCTAATCAGAGACCATTTGCTGGGCTCCATGTCAAGTTCTAGTCCAAAGGCTTCATGTGCTCCTTGAGCCCCAGACTATTCCTCCCTACCTGACAGAGCCTGGAAGAGGGAAGCAGCATGCCTGGGGCCATGCAGCCATGGAGTAAGTGACAATCAGGACTATCTGGACCTGGTGCTTACTCAGGACATTGTATCCCACATGGCTGGCTCCTGGCAGAGGCATGCACATAGGTGGCCTTGCTAAGTCCCAGGAGAGTCCCCCTTAGCCCTGGAAGAGGGTAATGAGCAGATCTGCCTCTTCTGCAGGGTGGGGCCTCCCCAGTACCCAACACACCTCAGGCTGGAGCTTGAGCCATGAGGGGTAAAGTCAGGAACTCTCCCCTACTCTCGTCTCCTCCCCCTGGGTCCCTGCTCCCAGCACCTCTGGCCCATCTTCTTTGTTTTCTTTTCTTTTTTCTTTTTTTTTTTTTTTGAGACAGAGTCGTCTTGCTCTGTCGCCTAAGCTGGAGAGCAGTGGCTCACTGCAACCTCCTCTTCCCAGGTTCAAGCTATTCTCCTGTCTCAGCCTCCCGAGTAACTGGAATCACAGGCACATGCCACCACACATGGCTAATTTTTGTACTTTTAGTAGAGACAGGGTTTCACCTTGTTGGCCAGGCTGGTCTTGAACTCCTGACCTCAAGAGATCTGCCCACCTCAGCCTCCCAAAGTGCTGGGATTACAGGAGTAAGCCATTGCACCCAGCCTTGGCCCATCTTCTTCAAGCTGGCTTCTGAATATGTCCCTCCTCTGCTCCAAAGCCTCCCTGGGCTCCTTATTACCCTCAGTAAAAACTGTAAATGCCTTCGCCTAGACTCAAGGCCCTTTTGGGTCCCTCCTGAGCTAATTTCCCCTTCCTTTCTCCCTTATCCCAGGTCCCTTGCCTCCCCTCCATTCTCTTTCCAGCTTTTTCTTCTGCTGTTCCCTCTCCCTGGAATGCCTTTCTTGCAACACCCTTGTATTCAGTCCCTGCCTCCCACAAGGCCTACTTCAAATGCCTTCTCTTTGGCGATGTCCTTTCTGATGTGTTTCTTTTTTTTTTTTTTTCTGCTGGGAAGCAAATCCCCAGGCCCCTAAAATCCCACACCCCACCGTCATCTTCCATCCTTCCAGCGATTGTGATCTGTCACAGGTCTCACTCTTGGGCTCCTTGAGGGTCTGGTTCATCATGGTACACTCCCAGTCCAGCACCGACTGTGGTGCATTGTACACAGTAGGTGCTCAATAAAAGCTCACCACACCTGTAATCCCAGCACTTTGGGAGGTCAAGGTGGGTGGATCACCTGAGGTCGGGAGTTCAAGACCAGCCTGGCCAAACGGTGAAACCCCATCTCCACCAAAAATACAAAAATTATCCAGGTGTGGTGGTGCACGCCTGCAATCTAAGCTACTTAGGAGGCTGAAGGAGAAGCACTTTAACTCGAGAGGCGGAGGTTGCAGTGAGCCGAGGTCATACCATTGCACTCCAGCCCGAGCAACAGAGCGAGACTTTGTCTCAAAAAAAAAAAAAAAATTCACCAAAGATAGGCCAGCAATGGAAGCTGGGATGCCCCAGAGCAAGCATCACCCAGGATCCCTGATTCTACCTGTCACTGTCAAAACGACCTGGTTTGTGCCCCATTCCAGTGTCGCACGGGTTTTCACCCAGTGAACTCATTCCAGCGCATGCCTGCATTGGGTAATGTGCTCCCCTTGCCAGGGAAATGGGGCCCCTGTCAGTCACAAGTAGGCTCTGGAAGGCCCTCTGCCCTCCCTCCTTCTCCCTTCCCTACCTCACTTCCCCCCTGCTTGTCTTCCTTCCCTTCTATTTTTAATCTTGTGTTCCTCTGTCTTTCAACATTTATTAAAAGCCTACTGTGTGCCAGGCACTGGCCTAGCCCTGGAGGCCAATTGTGCCAATGCGTCCTGGTCCCTGTCCTAAAGGAGCCCACTCCAGGGGGCTCACAAGACGAGCAAATCAACAGTTGCATCCTGAGTGGGCAGAGCCCCGATAGGGAATAACAGGAGGCTGTGGGAGCCCCAGGCCCTATGCTAGGCTGGTGGTTGGGTGTCAGGGAAGAATGCCTGGTGGAGAAGGCGGCAGAGCTTGTTTTGAAAACACAGAACAAAGTTAGGCCTCCAAAGGGAAGGGAGCCTTGCGGTAGACGGAAGAGTATGTGCAAGACCACAGAGGCGGACAACAGGAACATGGCTTCTCCCCAAGGTGGCGAGGACCATGGTAGGATTGGAGCACATGTGAGCCTGGGGCTTCAGGTGCAGGGTGGCTGGCTTGAAAGGGTGAGCATGGGCCAGGTGTGATGGCTCACACCTGTAATCCTAACACTTTGGGAGGCCAAGGTGGGGGACTGCCTGAGTTCAGGAGTTCGAGACCTGGGCAACATGGCAAAACCCTGTCTCTACTAAAAATACAAAAAATTATCTGGGCATGGTGGTGTGCCTATAATCCCAGCTACTCGGGAGGCTGAGGCATGAGAATTGCTTGAACCTGGGAGGTGGAGGTTGCAGTGAGCTAAGGTTGCACCTTTGCACTCCAGCCTGGGCAACAGAGTGAGATTCCGTCTCAAAAAAAAATGAAAGAAAAGAAAAGAGAGAGAGAGAGAGAGAGAGGGAGGAAGGGAGGGAGGGGGGGGGGAGAGACAGAGAGAGAGAGAGAGAGAGAGAGAAAGAAAGAAAGAAAGAAAGAAAGAAAGAAAGAAAGAAAGAAAGAAAGAAGAAAAGAGAGAAAGAAAGAAGAAAAGAGAGAAAGAAAGAAGAAAAGAGAGAGAAAGAAAAAAGAAAAAGAGAAAGAAAAAAGAAAGGAAGGAAGGAAAAGAAAGAAAAGAAAGAAAAAGAAGGAAAGAGAAAGAAAGAGAAAAAGAAAGAAAGAAAGAGAAAGAAAGAGAAGGAAAGAAAGAAAGAGAAAAAGAAAAGAAAGGGTGAGCTTGCTGGAGAGAAGCTAGGTGGGGATCTAGGCAAGGTGGAGAGGCTGGACCTAGCACAGAGGTGCGGCATAGAGTCTGTTAATTTCCTGGGGCTGCCATAACAAAATGCCACAAACTGCTGGGTGGCTTAAAATAACAGGAAATGATGACTGAAATCAAGGGATTGGCGGAGCTGGGTTTCCTCTGAGACTCTGGGTAGAACTTTCCCTTTCCTATTCCTAACTTCTGGTGGTGGCCTCAATCCTTGACGCTCCTTGGCTTGCAGTTGCTTCACTCCAATCCCTGCCTGTTGTGACATGGCATTTGTCCTGTGCTTCTGTCCTCACATGGCATTTCCACTTCTTGGCGGTTTTTTTTTTTTTTTTTTTTTGAGACAGGGTCTCACTGTCACCCAGGCTGGAGTTCAATGGCACAGTCTTGGCTCACTGCAACCTCCGCCTCCCAGATTCAAGTGATTCTCGTGCCTCAGTCTCCCAAGAAGCTGGGACTACAGGTGTGCACCACCACACCTAGCTAATTTTTGTATTTTTTAGTAGAGACAGGGTTTTGCCATATTGGTCAACCTGGTCTCAAATTCCTGATCTTAAGTGATCTGCCCGCTTTGGGCTCCCAAAGTGCTGGGAATACAGGTGTGAGTCACCACGCCTGTCCCATTTCTACTTATAAGGCCACCAGCCAGAATTGATTAGGGCCCACTGAATGACATTATTTTAACTTGATTACATCTGCAAATATCCTTTTTTTTTTTTTTTTTTTTTTTGTTAAGAGACAAAGCCCCACTCTGTTGCCCAGGTTGGAGTGCAGTGGTGTGATCCTGGCTCACTGCAGCCTTAAACTCCTGGGTTCCAGCAACCCTCCCACCTCAGCCTCCAGAGTAGCTGGGACTACAGGTGTGCGCCACCATGCCTGGCTAGTTTTATTTTCTATTTTTTGTAGAGAATTGTGGGGTGGTGGTCTCACTTTATTGCCCAGGCTGGTCTCAAACTCCTGGCCTCAAGTGACGTATTTTCAAATAAAGTCACATTCACAGGAGCAGGGGGTGAGGGCTTCATCATATCTTTTTGAGGGATACAGTTCAATCCACAACAAAAAGGAACAGGTGGTTCCACTGACTTTCTTACAGGGGACAGCCCTGACCCCTGCTCTGGCTTTCACACATCAGGTCAGTGGATACTGGGTAACCGTAGATTCCCCCAGCCAAACCCAGCCAGGAGTCAGGGCTGACAGCAAAGCCCTTTGTAGACCCCATACTTTTTCAGGGTGTACTGTCCATCAGTCCTGAGGCTGAGATGGCCAACTCAGAATGGTGCCGCAGGTCTGGAGCCCTGGAGCCCCGGTCTTGATGTCAGACCTGCCTGGGTTTGCATCCTGCCTCAGTGGCTGCCTTGCTCTGTGACCCTGGCAGAGGCTGGTTGCGCAGCTTCTTTGCATCTCAGTCACTTCCTTGGGGGAGCAAAAGGGATCGCCCATGTTTCCACATTGCACAGGGCTGGACGTAGGGCTCAGTACCCATCATCACTTATTAAAATATAAATTATGTTGGCTGGGTGCAGTGGCTCACACCTGTAATCTCAGCACTTTGGGAGGCTGAGGCGGGTGGATTGCTTGAGGCCAGGAGTTTGAGACCAGCCTGCCCAACATGGCAAAACTCCATCTCTACTAAAAATACAAAAATTAGCCTGGTATGCTGGCTCATGCCTGCAATCCCAGCTACTTAGGAGGCTAAGGCAGGAGAATTGCTTGAACCCGGCAGACTGAGGTTGCAGTGAGCTGAGAATGCACAACTGCACTCCAGCCTGGATGACAGAGCAAGACTCCATGTAAAAAATAAATAAATAAAACAAATAAAAATAAAATATAAATTTTGTTAATAAAAGAGTTAATAACTGTAACAATGCTATTAGAACAAAGCAAGCGGATTGTAAATTCCAATGCAGTAATTTATATTCCTGACACCTGCTGTCTGACAGGTTTGTTCTCCTTGGATTCTTAAGGGCCTCTAAATACTGGTGACAATAATAAAAATAAATCATGCAATAGGCTGGGTGGAGTGGCTCATGCTTATAACCCCAGCATTTTGGGAGGCCAAGGCAGGAGGATAGTGTGAAGCGAGGAGTTTGAGATCGGCCTGGGCAACATAGCAAGACCCCATTTCTACGAAAAGGAAAAAATTAGCCAATTGTGGTGGCGAGTGCCTGTAGTCCTAGCTACTTGGGAGGCTGTGGCAGGAGGATCACTTGAGCCCAGGAGTTTGAGGCTGCAGTGAGCCAAGATCATGCCACTGAACTCCAGCCTGAGCAACAGAGTGAGACTCTATCTCAAAATAAATAAATAAATAAATAAAATTATTCCTGGCATTTCTAGGCCTTTAGGGGCCCGAGGAGATATGATTACTATGGAATTCCTTAAACTCAGAATATTATATTGCACACTAAGTTACATTTATCTTTGATTAATAAAAGTGAGGAAGGCCAGGCATGGTGGCTCATACATGTATTCCCAACACTCTGGGAGGGTAAGAGAGAAGGAATGCTTGAGGCCAGGAGTTGGAGACCACTCATCTCTATAAAAAACCAAAGGTGGGAGCAATTATCTCATGAATTTGGGATCTGTAACATCTTTTCCTGTGAATAGTCTTAGCTACTGTCAGTGGGTTTTTTTCCCTTATTTCTCTCCATACGAATTAACAGTCTCATGGGTGTGCTGCAAACAATATTATTTCTTGCCACAAAGAACATTATGAAGGTGCAGGCAGTGGCTCTAAGGGATTGGTGGGGTCAAACCTCTCTCAGGGTGACGGACTGTCCTGATTGCCTGGGACAGAGGGGTTTCCTGGAAAATAGGAGTTTCAATGCTAAAACCAGGATAGTTCCAGAAAACTGGGACAGTTGGTCACCTTAACTCCTCCCCACTCTACTCAGGCTAGAAGCTCACTCCTATAGGCAATAACCCAAGCCCAGTGAGAGGTTAATAGCTGACTGGTATGGGCTTGAATTCTGACTCTGGCACTAACTTGTTGTGTGACTTTGGGTAGGTCACTTAACTTCTCTGAGTTTTAGTCTAAAAGCTGGGATATTTGGCTAAGGTATGCAAGCATCCGGCTTGGAACCTGACACAAACAGGTCTCCAATAAAGAGTCACTTGAAGCCAGGCATAGTGGTATTCTCCTCCAGCTATTCAGGGGAGGCTGAGGCAGGAGGATCACTTGAGCCCAGGAGTTTGAGACCAGCCTGGACAACACAGTGAGATCCTGTCTCAAAAAAAAAAATTAAGAAGAGTCACCTGACTGTGGCTTCTGCCATTCAGGCCTGGATGCCAGCTGCTAGCTGGAAGACTGAAGTCCTGTGCCCCAGGACTTTCTCTCCCTCGCCTCACTGAATGAGGCGAGTGGCTAGAACTGGGTGTGTCCACATCCTAGTCAGTCACACCCAGCCTGCATTGGTTTCTGACGGCCATCTTCCCCTCTGGATATGAGCCCCAGGAGGGATTGACCAACTTGTTTTTTCTTGGTGGTGATTTTTGTTTGTTTTTGTAGAGACAGGATTTTACCATGTAGCTGAGCCTGGTGTAACTCCTGGGCTCACTCGATACACCCACCCCAACCTCCCAAAGTGCTGGGATTACAGGCAGGCACTAATAACAAGTTGGCTAGCTTGCTGACTGCTGTATGCTCAGAGCAGCTCGGGGCTGGGGTACATAACAGGGATTTAGTGGATACCAATTTTTTTTTTTGATTAATTGAATGGAATCTCACAGTGGAGCGGGGAAGCCCAGGGCTTTTGTCGGGGCAGAGTACAGGCAGGTGTGGAAGGCGGCCTGGGATGGGAGGGTAGAAGCGGGAGGGGCAGGTAGAGACAGGGTGAGGCAGGCTAGAAGCCAGGGACCAGTAGCAATGGAGGGGGAGGGTGGAGGAGGGGAGAGACAGGCACTGGAGATGTGAAGGGTTTGGGGTCCCTGGGAGATGGTTTGAGTCCCTGGTCTGATATGTCCTGTGACATGACCTCAGGCAAACCCCTTCTCCTGCCCGAATGTCCATTCCCACATCTGTAAAATGGGATGGTAATTTTAACGACTTCAGTTACTGAGGATTAATGAAGTCTGTGCAAGAAGCCCTTAGCCTGGGCCCAGGGCTTGTTGACAATGCCCTACTGAGTGGCCCCACCCCCGCCACCTCCCTGTCTCTTCCTCCCTCTCTCTCTTTCTCTATTCTGATCTGGCCACATCCTCTACCCACCCAGTCCCCTACTCTAATCCTACCACTTGCTGTGTGATCTTGGTGAAGTGATTGTCCCTCTCTGAGCATCCTTCGTTGTCTCTAGCATGAGACAATAACAGTCCCCAGGTTGCTGGGGTTTGGTGAAGATGAGTTGAAATAATGCCCTTACGCGGTGGCTCACGCCTGTAATCCCAGCACTTTGGGAGGCCGAGGCGGGCGGATCACAAAGTCAGGAGATCGAGACCACGGTGAAACCCCGTCTCTACTAAAAATACAAAAAAAAAAATTAGCCAGGCGCGGTTGTGGGGGCCTGTAGTCCCAGCTACTCAGGAGGCTGAGGCAGGAGAATGGCGTGAACCTGGGAGGCGGAGCTTGCAGTGAGCCGAGATCGCGCCACTGCACTCCAGCCTGGGCGACAGAGCCAGACTCCGTCTCAAAAAAAAAAAAAAAAAAAAAAAAAGAAATAATGCCCTTAGCCTAGTGCCGGGCACACAGTCAGAGTGAGTAACTGTTGTACTCCTTAGGATAATCACACACACATGCGCACACACACACGTATGCACACACATGCACACACGCACACGTGTGCACACACATGCACACATACACATGCGCTTTTCCAGGTCTTGGTAGCTCGTGGGAGTCCCTGAACCACATAGGACTATAGCACATAGCAAAAACACATCAAATCCCTGCCACCCATTGCTCTCTGCCTACAGACTCACCCAGGCACCACTGTGGCTCCCCCCACGCCAACCCCCACCCCAAGTCACCACCACTGAGGCTGATTAACAAAAACACAACATCAAATTCCTTTACTTCTGAGGTCTCCCCTTTAAGGGGAGGCAGAAATAGAACATTCTTTTTCGGGGAGGGAAAGGGGTTTAATAAAAACCGGTATAATTAGTTAAATACTGATATCGGTTAGGCCCTCTCTGTGTGCATGGGCCCAGTCTTGGCTGGCTGCATCCCCCCAGGAAGCACCCCCCTCACCCCGGGGTCCGAGGTGGCACCAGGAGGGGGCTGGGGGCGGCCAGCACCAGCGGCGTCCTGCTCAGCCCCTCCGTAGGGAGCAAGCAGGCAGGCAAGCCGCTGGGCGGTGGGACGTCACCACCGCAGGAAATCGCGAATGAACTTCCAGAGCTTGGTGACCCACAGGTTGGCGCCGAGGTCCATCAGGTACTGGATTTCGGGCGTGAGCATGCGCCGGCAGAGCTGCGCGTGCCGCTGCCCGATGCTCTTCTTGAGGTTGTAGCCCAAGATGGACTTGGTGCCCAGCGGCTGCCAGGGCTGCATGGCCTCGTCCTGGATGGCGGCGGCGTCCACGGCGTGGCCCCCGTCGATGCAGATGGTCCGCATGCGCTCGTTGGCATGGCGCAGGGCTGCCACCTCGCGGGCCATGCGCTCCTGCCCGAAGGCCTCCACCTTGCGCCAGAAGCTGGCGTTGAAGTGGCGGTAGAGGTGGGCGTCCAACATGTTCCAGGCGGTGGCGCGCCCGTACATCTCCCCGGACAGCCGCGGTACCGGCGAGTCGCGGCGGGCGTTGAGCTTGAAGTAGAGCACGTCCTCCAGCTCCCAGCACAGCAGGTCCTTCAGCAGCACCAGCGACTCGTCGAAGTACTCCTGAAGGAGCACCAGGTGGAAGCGGCGCTCCACCTCCAGGATGTGCTCCTGCACCTGCGGGCTGCCAGGGTCCAGGCCGTTGTCATAGCCCAAGTCGAAGAAGAGCAGGTTTCGGAGGTAGTGGGCATTGAAGCCGTTGGGGTCGTAGTAGCGATCCGGGTTTTGCAGGAACTCGGCCAGCTTGTCGCCGCCCGAGAGCTTCCACGTGAGGGGCACCACCGGCCCGAAGTAGTGGAAGGAGGACTCGAACAGGCGGGCGGGGTCGCGGAGCACCGTGATGAAAATGGCGTTGGGCGGCACCAGGCCGCGCACCTCGTCGTAGTGGAAGCGCATGTGGTTGCAAATGATGTTGAAGCAGGCCCCGGGCCGGTAGTCCCGCACTAGGCTGCGGGCGAAGAAGGTCGGGTAGTCGAAGTCGTTGCGGCCGTTGGGAAAGGCGAACTTGAGCCGGTGCTTCTGGCCGAAGCGGAACAGGATGTTGAGCAGGGTGCTGCTGGCCGTCTTGTGCGTCTTCAAAAACACGATATTGCGCCGCGGCTGGCACTCTCCCCGCGAGCCGTTTGCGCGGTTCACTGCCTCTGGCTCAAGCACGGGCGGAGAGCACGACGCTGCGGCTTCTGGGGTCCTGCTGGGGACAGAGAGGTGGGGAGAGCCTCAGGGGGGTGCTGGGACCCTCAGGACTCTGGTAGCTAGAGAGGGAGATTGTTGGGGACAGTGGTGGCAAAGGAGCTGGGATAGCGGGACTTGTGGAGCCTGAGTCCAGGCTGGGTGCCTGCGCGGGTGGTTTGGCCTCTCTGGCCTCAGTTTCCTCTTCTGTGAAATGGGTACAATAACAGGCCCTTATTCACAGTGTTGTGAGATGAGGCACACAGACCTCATTCATGGCCACTGTGTTACATGTACCATGAATCAGTAGCCGCTTGGGCCACATGAAATTGCCATTTTATAGGACAAAAATGGTCAGTTTTGCAGAAATTTGCAGTTTCCTCTGTTTCAACTTAGTATCACCAAGCACTGGTATTGCACCAGCTACAGGCTGTGCCGGGTCTGTGCAGTGCAGCCCATGACGAAGCGGGAGAGCCTGGTTCTCAGGAGCTGGGCCTGGAGTCAGACGGACACATTTGAATCCATGGACAGGTCACGCCCCCAGGGCTCCATTGGCATCTCAGATGATGCCAATCTAAGCCCTGTACAGACAGTGTTACCTGATTCTCATGTCCTATGAGGAAGGCTCTGTTTTGTTGTTTTTTGTTTGTTTGTTTTTGTTTTTTTTTTTTTGAGACGGTCTACTCTGTTGCCCAGGTTGGAGTGCAGTGGTGCCATCTCGGCTCACTGCAACTTCTACCTTCTGGGTTCAAGCAATTCTCCTGCCTCAGCCTCCCAAGTAGCTGGGATTACAGACACACACCACCATGCCCAGCTAATGTTTGTATTTTTAGTAGAGATGGGGTTTAACCATGTTGGTCAGGCTGGTCTCGAACTCCTGACCTCAGGTGATCTGCCTGCCTGGGCCTCCCAAAGTGCTGGGATTACAGGCGTGAGTCACCGCGCCCAGCCAAAAGGCTCTGTTTTTATCCCCACTTCACAGATGGGCACACCAAGGCTCAGGGTTACATGGCGAGCTCTGCCGTCAGTGGAATTTCTGTCTGGCACAGCATGGTGCAGGGTGGAGGGTGGCTATCCAAGGTCACTGGGCAGGCCCTGTGGTAATTACAGGGCCCCATGGGTGGGTTGCCATCCCTCCCCCACCTACACCCATCATCTGCCCAGCTGGGCCACTCACGTGGAGGCCAGGCCAGCATGCAGCGGGGGCACGGCATAGGAGTACACCAGCAGCAGGAAACTGGTGAAGAGCGCACCCAGCACCAGCCCCTTAGCCATGGACTCCCAGGGCTTCTTCTGCGGTGGCAGCATCTCAGACACCTGCGGGGGCAGCACAGAGTGGGGCAAGTGTCAGGAAACTGGCCCCAGGGAGCCCCCAAGGCTGCCCAGGCCTGGCAGCTGAGACCTGCCTTTGCCTGCTCTGTGGCCCCCAGCAGGGTCCAGACAGGGACAGAGAGACACTGGAGAGATAGAGAGACAACCACCTGGAAAGAGACAGCCCCAGGGTTGCAGACAGAGAGGGTGGGTGAAGCAACTCAAAGAGAGGTTGGGGAATAGGGCAGGGAGAAGGTTAAAATTTAAAAATTAAAATGAACCAGGTAGCAGAACCAGGGCCCCAAACTTTCCACTCCTTTTAATTTTTAAGCTGGTCGATGAGAAATAAAAGAAAAATAAACAGAAGAAAAAATAAGATAACTAACATTCGTTACCTTATTTTTAGTTATTTTTTCTTCTGTTTCTTTTTCTTGTATTTTTAATAAAAATATATATTTAAAAACTTCGGCCGGGCGCAGTGGCTCACGCCTGTAATCCCAGCACTTTGGGAGGCCGAGGCGGGCGGATCACAAGGTCAGGAGATCGAGACCACGGTGAAACCCCGTCTCTACTAAAAATACAAAAAATTAGCCGGGCGCGGTTGTGGGTGCCTGTAGTCCCAGCTACTCGGGAGGCTGAGGCAGGAGAATGGCGTGAACCCGGGAGGCGGAGCTTGCAGTGAGCCGAGATCGCGCCACTGCACTCCAGCCTGGGCGACAGAGCGAGACTCCGTCTCAAAAAAAAAAAAAAAAACAAACAAACAAAAAAAAAAACTTCTTCAATTGTACTCCAAATTCTCCCAGATCCTGAAGTTATCTTATTTTTTATACCTTTTAGGGCATGATAATGAAATTATTTCCTTTTTTTATACTTTAATTTTTTAAAAATAGAGAGACACAGTTTCGCCACGTTGCCCAGGCTGGTCTCGAACTCCTGGGCTCAAGTAATCCGCCCGCCTTGGCCTCCCAAATTACTGGGATGACAGATGTGAGCCATCGCGCCCAACTATGAAACACTTTTCTAAGGCAAAAGGAAAAAGGCTGGGCACAGTGGCTCACACCTGTCATCCCAGCACTTTGGGAGGATGAGGCAGGCGGAGTGCTTGAGCCAGGAGTTCAAGACCAGCCTAGGCATATGGTGAGACCCTATCTCTACAAAACAAAATTTAAAAAAATTCACCAGGCGTGGTGGCACATGCCTGTAGTCCTAGTTACTTGGAAGGCTGAGGCGGGAGGATTGCTTGAGCCTGAGTTCCAGTGAGCCATGACTGTGCCGCTGCACTCCAGCTCTGGATGACACAGTGAGACCCTGTCTCAAATAAATAAATCAATAAATAAGAAGGAAAAGAAGACCCTCTCCCCGTGCCCTGTGCCACACTCCCCGCCCCCCAGGCCTGGGCCAGGGCTGTCTACAGGGAAGGCCAAGGGCTCTCTGAGGTCTGAATCCTTCACCTTTCAGAAGGCACAGCCAGCCCTACCTGTCCCCTGTGCCACCCATCCCACAGTGGTACAGCTGAGGCACCCAGTAAGAGCCAGGGCTCTTCTCTCCTCACTGGCCCTTGTGCCCCTAGAGTCTATAGGGGTGGCTGATGGAGAAACTGAGGCTCACAGCTGGGAAGAAGGCTCAGGTCACACAGCTGGCCAGGCGTCTGCCCACACACCCACCCCCTTTCCAAAGCCAGCTGGTAGGGTTGCCCAGTTAAATTCAAATTTCAGATAAACAGTGAATACAATTTTTTACGGTGTAAGTATACTCCAAATATTGCATGGGACATAGTTCTACTAAAAATTATTCCAAGGCTGGGTGCGGTGGCTCATGCCTGTAATCCCAGCACTTTGGGAGGCCAAGGAGGGTGGATCACCTGAGGTCAGGAGTTTGAGACAAGCCTGACCAATATGGTGAAATTCTGTCTCTACTAAAAATGCAAAACTTAGCTGGGCATGGTGGCATGCGTCTACAGTCCCAGTTACTCAGGAGGCTGAGACAGAAGAATCGCTTGAACCCAGGAGGTAGAGGTTGCAGTGAGCTGAGATGGTGTCACTGCACTCCAGCCTGGGCAACAGAGTGAGACTCTGTCTCAAAAAAAAAAAAAAAAAAAAAAAAAAAAATTCAAACTTCAAGTTTAACTAGATGTCCTGGAGGTTTTGTTATTGTTATTTCCTTATTTTATTTTTCATTTTTATACGTTTATTTTATTTTTTTGAGACAGAGTCTCGCTCTGTCACCAGGCTGGAGTGCTGTGGTGTGATCTCGGCTCACTGCAACCTCCCACTCCCTGGTTCAAGTGATTCTCCTGCCTCAGCCTCCCGAGTAGCTGGGATTACAGGCACACGCCACCACACCCAGCTAATTTTTGTATTTTCTGTAGAGATGGAGTTTCACCGTGTTGGCCAGGATCGTCTTGATCTCCTGACCTCGTGGTCTGTTCACCTCGGCCTCCCAAAGTGCTGGAGTTACAGGTGTGAGCCACTGCGCCTGGCCTATTTTTATATTTTTTTAACATTTTTTATATTATTATTTTTGAGATGCCCAGGCTGGTATTGAACTCCTGGACTCAGGCGATCCTCCCACCTCAGCCTCCCAAAGTGCTGGGATTACAGGCAAGAGCCACTGTGCCCAGCCTGTTGTTATTTGTTTGTTTTGGGGGATGATCTAAGCGTGGCAACCCTATCAGCAGGGGGCTGAGATGTGGACTGTGACGGGGGCAGTTCAGGCTGAGGAACTGGAGTCCAGGAGAGAGCTGCGGCTTGGAGGGTCTTCCCACCTTACCTTAGCTGCAAAACCAGGTGCCCAAACTTTCTACTCTTGTCCCAAACTTTCCACTCCTGTCCTGGCTCACGCTGCACTGCGCCCTGGGCTCCCGAGGCCAGGAAAAGTCACATGTGCTAATAACTACATGCATGGCTTTATCACCACTGTCCCTGCAGGCAGAAGCCAGTCAGCCACCCTGGGGGAGGGTCACACACACTATGCCCTGGAAAAGTTATGCTGAGGTGGGAGGATTGCTTGAGCCTGGGGGGCAGAGGTTGGCAGAGGTTACCGCGAGCCAAGGTCACGCCACTTCACTTCAGCCTGGGTGACCAGAGTGAGGCCCCATCTCAAAAAAAGGCAATTAATTGTCAACACCTTAACAAATGTGTTAGTTAATTTGTTACTTAACACATTTAAGTAACAAATCAGAAAGCTTGCAAAGCGGAATAAACCCGCCAGCCATGGAGGGGCCCCAGGCCTGTTTCAATCCAGCCCTGTGATTTCAGACACGCCAAGAGCCCTCATGGAGTCTCAGTTTCTCATCTGTAAAATGGGAAAGCTGGAGGCGCCCCTAGCTGCTCTCTGGAGAAATTTCCTAAGCAAAGCAACCAGCACACAGTCATCACTTAGAGTGTTAGCTGTACCCCTCCTGAGGCCCGGGGGGACCTGCCTTCAACCCCAAAAGGAGTGGGGGCTGGGCCGCCCACAAAGCACAAACCTGCCTCAGCCTCAAGCACCCCTGTCAGCCTCCAACTTCTCAGCGACCCAGCAGAAAACAGGGCCGAGTCGTGGACCAGATCATAGTCCAAAACTCTGGGCCTCAGTTTCTCTGACTTTAAGATGAGGAGGGATTAGGATTACTGTGGCTTGCCCTCTGGAAATCCCAAGGACTCACCCCGGCAGCCCCACTCACCAGGGTACCTTCCGGAATCAGAGAGGCTGCACTACTGGAGGCGCCGAGGTCCAGGCCCAGCAGCAGGGGGCAGACCAGCCTCCCTGCCCCGCCAATCAGGCTCCACCTGGCCCCGCCCAGGACAGTTCCTCCACCCCCCCACACCATTATTGGTTCACTCATTCACTCCCTCATTTCATTCTCCCATTTGCTCTTTTGTTTGTTTGTTTTTGAGACGGAGTCTCCCTATGTTGCCCAGGCTGGAGTGCAGTGGTACAATCTCAGCTCATTACAACCTCCGCCTCCTGGGTTCAAGTGATTCTCCTGCCTCAGCCTCTCGAATAGCTGGGATTACAGCTGCACGCCACCACACTCAAGTAATTTTTGCATTTTCGTAGAGACAGGGTTTCACCGTGTTGGCCAGGCTGGTCTCAAACTCCCGACTTCAAGCGATCCACGCACCTCGGCCTTCCAAAGTGTTGGGATTACAGGTGTGAGCCGCTGAGCCCAGCCCCCATTTGCTATTTCTCAAAGCTTGCCAGGTCCCTGCCACACGTGCTGGGTGCTGCCTGCTGCTGAACCTTGGGCCATCCCTCCTAGTTTTACTTTTGAGCCCGTGTTAGGAGCCAGGCCCAGGGCAGGGGCCTGCCTCTTCAGAGCATCTAACTGACCCTACTCAGCAACCACTTAGTGGATGCCACTCCACCCCCCTACACACTGCTGTCACCCCCATTTGGTAGATGGGAAAGGTGAGGTTCCAGGAGGTGACATAACTTGCCCAGGGTCATTCAGCAAAGGCGGGGCAGGGCCAGAATTAGAGCCCAGGTCTATAGACCTCCAATGTTCTACTTCCTGCTTTGTCCATGGCAGTCCCTGCCTGGTGTGTCCTAAGCCCTGTCCCAAGCCCAGGGGAAGGAAGGAGGGAATGTGGGGGTGGACAGGAAGCTCTGTCCAAGGAGCACAGCAGGGTCTGCTCTCTGTGGGCTGAGCCTGCAGCCAGGATAAGGGGAGGGGAAGCAGAGGGGACCCTGGTGTCTGGTCCCTCCTGTGCCAGCCACCTGAGGGGTCCAAGTCTGGTTGTGCCCTTCCTGCCTGGCCACTGTTAACTTAGGTGTGAAACTATGTACCTCATCCTCCCTGAGCCTCAGTCTCCTCACGTGTGCATGGACGCACACCAGCAAGATCAAGGCACACAGAGCCCTCTGTAATCACAGGCAGAGCCCCTGAACAGACTGAGGTCGGGAGAGGAGCTAGCTGACAGCCAGGAGCCTGGCTTGAGGGAGAACGGTCACCAGGCTATGAGATTAATTTTTTAAAAAGACAGGATCTTGCTCTATCACCCAGGCTGAAGTGAAGTGGCGTGATCATAGCTCACTGTAGCCTTGAACTCCTGGGCTCAGTGGATCCTCTTGCCTCGGCCTCCTGAGTAGCTAAGACTACAGGCATGCACCACCACGCCTGGCTACTTTAAAAACATTTTTTTTTTAGAGATGGGGGTCTCACTGTACTGCCCAGGCTGGTCTCGAACACCTGGCCTCAAGTGAATTTCCCGCCTCGGCCTCTCAAGTGCATACCACCCACGCCCAGGTCACCACCATGCCTAGCTAAGTTTTTAATTTTTTGTAGAGATGGGGGCTCTCCCTATGTTGCAGGCTGATCTTGAGTTCCTGGCCTCAAGTGATTCCCCCACCTCCACCTCCCAAAGTGCTGGGCATAAGCCACCATGCCTTGCTCTCAGGCTATGAGACTGAGACAATGCACGTACCCAGGAGGTGATCAACACATATTCATTATTATCATCATCACCATTGACCCTGACCCAGCCTTGGTTCATTGGCGTGCCAGAGGAGAGGTCCCTTCCGTGCCCCGCTACAGGCAAGCCTACTGGTGACTCATCCCTGAGCTCCCCGAGCCTGGCACCTGGTGAATGTGTGATGAATGACTTCCCATGGCTCTCAGGGCAGAATGTGGGCAGGGCTATAGAGCCTGTGCAGAGAATGTGGATGAGGACATGGTCCAGGCAGACAACACCTCACTGAGACACAGGAGAGATCCTGTGTAGGAGACCTACAGACGAGAGTAATACATGTGAGGCACATGCATGTAAAAGCCCCCATGGGCTGGGCGCAGTGGTTCATGTCTGTAATCCCAGCACTTTGGGAGGCCGAGACAGGCAGATCATGAGGTAAGGAGTTCAAGACCAGCCTGGCCAACATGCTGAAACGCCGTCTCTACTAAAGATACAAAAAATTAGCCAGACGTGGTGGTGTGCACCTGTAAGCCCAGCTACTTGGGAGGCTGAGGCAGGAGAATTGCTTGAACCCGGGAGGCAGAGGTTGCAATGAGCTGAGATTGCGCCATTGCACTCCAGCCTGGGCGACAGAGCAAGACTCTGTCTCAAAAATAAATAAATAAATAATAAAAATAAAAATCAAAAATCTGAAATCTGAAATGTCCCTAAATACAAAACTTTGTGAATGCCTACATGACACCACAAGTGGAAAATTCCATACTTGACCTCACATGACAGGTCTCAGTCAAAACCCAGGTGCACAACACACAGTTTATTTAGTGTCCTCAAGGGAAAAATAAAACTACCTTGAGGCTACGTGTATAAGAAACATACATGAAGGTGGGGCGTGGTGGCTCATGCCTGTAATTCCAACACTTTGAAAGACAGAGGCAGGAGGATCGCTTGAGCTCAGGAGTTTGAGGCCAGCCTGACCAACATGGCAAGACCCCATCTCTACAAAAAATACAAAAATTAGCCAGGCATGGTGGTGCATGCTTGTAGTCCCAGTTACTGGGGAGGCTGAGGCAGAAAGATCACCTGAACTTGGGAGGTTGAGGCTGCAGTGAGTCATGATCGTGCCACTGAACTCCAGCCTGGGCCACAGAGCAAGACCCTGTCTCAAAAACATTAAAATTAGGCTGGGCACGGTGGCTCAAGCCTGTAATCCCAGCACTTTGGGAGGCTGAGGTGAGTGGATCATGAGGTCAGGAGATCGAGACCATCCTGGCTAAGACAGTGAAATCCCATCTCTACTAAAAATACACAAAAAAATTTAGCCGGGCATGGTGGCGGGAGCCTGTAGTCCCAGCTACTAGGGAGGCTGAGGCAGGAGCATGAACCCGGGAGGCAGAACTTGCAGTGAGCCGAAATCACACCACTGCACTCCAGCCTGGGCAACAGAGTGAGACTCCATCTCAAAAAAAAAAAAAAAAAGTTTAAACAATAAAATCAACCAGAAAGAAAGAAACATCAATTCTTTCTAAACAAAAATGTTTAGACTTGGGTTCCATCTCCAGGATATCTCATTATATATACGCATATCTTCCAAAATCTGAAAAATCTGAAATCCGAAACACTTCTGGTCCCAAGCATTTCAGATAAGGGATACTCAACCTGTACCAGTTCAGCCTCCATCACAGGGTGCTGTGCAGATCCTCTGCATTCCACAAGAAGAGAACCCAGCCCGGGGCTGGTGCAGAGCAGAGAGTCACTGAGCGGGGCCTGCCATCATTGTCATCATCATCATCATCGATATGTTCCCAGGGTCCCAGCCACAGCCCCACCAAAGTGTGTGCCCACTGACCCACAATGGAGGCTTGCAGGAAGCTGAGGGTCCCAAGTCCAGGGATGATCTCAATGCAGCCAGAGCCTCCTAGCCTCAAGGCCAGAAGACAAAGAGGCAGGGAGGCTGAACCTCAGAGAGGGCAAGGACACCTTCAGGTTTACACAGCACAGCAGCAGCAGAGACGGGACTAGAACCTGGGTCTCCCACCTCCTCCACCCATAGTAGTGACAACCGCAGGCACTCAGGATGGACAGTCCCCCTATCACCAGCCCACCCCATCTACTCCTGCCCTTCTAGATTATGCCTGTCACATTGGCCTGCATCAGTGCAGAGAGCTGGCAGCAGGCCAGGCCCGGCCATCCTCCTGTTTAGCTGAACTGACACCCTCCAGGGAACGAAGGAGAAACAGGACTTCTTCCCCCACATCATGCACACAGGGAAACCCAGCCTGGGATGGTAAACCTTCTGGCTTAGAGCGTCACCACCAGGCAGGTATCCGGGTATCCTACTTTCCCTGTGACCCCTGTGGCGGAGAATAAGAGACACACTCACCTCGGGCTGTGGCTGGCTGCCCCTTTCCACTCACTGCCTGAGCCACGTCCAACTCCCAGGCTGTCTCTGCGGTCACTGGGAGACAGGAATGCTCCAATGACACCCAGCAGCAAGCTGGCTGGCTCCCTCCCATCCAGTGGTATGAATATTCATGAGTTTGCTTCCTGGGGATAGCAGGTGGCACACCCTGGTACCCTGCAGGTGTTGCCCTGGCCCTCTGCCCCCACTGGACAGCCCTGGCCGGTCCTCACCTCTCTCTGGACCCCAACAAGCAAGCAGCTCTTTCATCCAAGGGCACAGAAAGATTCTAGGTATCCTTGGGCCAAGGACACAGCAACCGCAGAAGCCTGCACAGAGCCCAGAACAGGCTCTAAGGCTGACTGAGGGACAGGGAGATGCAGGTGGGCTGGGGTGCAAGAGGGCTAATTGCTCCACCTGCTGCATTTCATTTAAGTCTCACAGCTGATGCATCAAGCACCTCTATTATTCTACCCTCCTGGTAAAGAAACCAAAGCTCAGAGAGGTAACGTCACCTGCCCAAGGTCACCCAGCTATCAGAGAGCAGACAAAGCCAGAGTACATATGCAGACTTGCCACACTCCAGGGCGTAAAGATGCTGAGACACAACCAGAGACCAAGGTTTATCCAAAATCTGTGGGAACCCAGAATGAACAACTAACTCAGCCTGGAAGGCTTCCAGGAGGCAGAGCATCTGACTGGGGCTCAGATGAGTCTGGCAAGATTTCACTTCCTGAGCTCTAAATCTTACATCAAAGAGCGTGTCCTGCCTCTATACCTGGGTGAGGAATGGTGATACACAGACACTCGACCAGCTCTGCAGGACTTGAGCTGACTGGAGATGCAGATCCTCCCCAAGGCCTTGGCGGGAAGAGGCAGTTCTAGGTGCCCTGGCCCTAAGCCCCAGGAATCCTAGGACTCAGTTCAGGCACTTGAATCTTAGGTTCAGGTCAGTTGTCTCAGCTTTGTCCATGGACAGAGGTCTCCTTGTGCCCAGAAATGCCTCCACCATCCTCCCTTCAGCACTGCTGCCTAGAGCCTCATCACAGACCAGGCAGGTGGCACCATTTAGGGACCCAGGTGCCACCATCAATTAATAATGATCATTATTGTGACAGTCATTCATCCCACACTAAGCACTTCCATAGGTTAAGCAGCTGCCAGCCTCTCCCAGGGAACAGCAGGCATCCTCACTTGCTCTGAGTCCCCCTTTCCCTCAAAGCCTCACCAGTCTGGGAGCAGCCCCCAGGCACCCACGAAATACCAGAGCTTAAAGTGCCACAAGGCAGGTCCAGAGTCGCCTTCTCTCTAGGTGCTGGAATCAGGTTTGGGACATGGTATGGCGTTGTTTTATCCAGGCTAACATTCCGTTGACTTTCTGCCCTTTGAGCTGAGCTAGCTTGAAGACAGCTTTCCAAGAGAGAGTCAGGGTGGAGCTGGCATCAAACTGCAGAGGCTGTAGTTTATTAGAGTGGACTCTGAACCCAACAGGGTCCACTTCTGGGCTTGGGACCTGTCATGCATCTGCAGCCTCATAATCCTCTCTGGGGAGCTCCTGTTATCATCTCCATTTTATAGAGGGGTGAGAACCTCATCTAGGTGAGAGTGAAGTGCAGGCTCTTGAACAAGAGGTGAGATTGTCGGTGAGGAGGAGAGCAACTAGCCAAGGGAAGCAAAGATTTCCAGAGTAGAGAGACCTGTGCTTCCAGCCCTGCCAGAGAAGTCTCTTCCCAGAGTATTGATGACAACATCTTTCTTTTTTTTTTTTTATTGAGACAGAGTCTTGCTCTGTCACGAAGGCTGGAGTGCAGTGGCGCGATCTCAGCTCACTGCAAGCTCCGCCTCCCAGGTTCACGCCATTCTCCTGCCTCAGCCTCCCGAGTAGCTGGTACTATAGGCACCTGCCACCTCGCCTGGCTAATTTTTTGTATTTTTAGTAGACACAGGGTTTCACTGTGTTAGTCGGGATGGTCTTGATCTCCTGACCTCGTGATCCACCCACCTCAGCCTCCCAAAGTGCTGGGATTACAGGCGTGAGCCACCGCGCCCAGCCAATGACAACATCTTTGGCTGGTTCTCCACCCCCACCCCCAGGAAAATTTTTTTTTTTTTTTTTGGAGATAGAGTCTCACTTTTTTGCCCAGGCTGGAGTGCAGTGTCAAGATCTTGGCTCACTGCAACCTCTGCTCCCTGGGTTCAAGCAATTCTCCTGCCTCAGCCACCCAAGTAGCTGGGATTACAGGTGTGCACCACGGTGCCCAGCAAAAACTTTTTCAATGATGAAAGCAGCATACTGAAAAAAAATTCAAACAATACAGAAGAGTATAAAGAAGATGATTAAAAGAAGCCCAACCCCAGAGGTCATCACCATCACAGGATTTCTGGTCATATATATATATATAGACGATGGAATGGAAACTGTTTTTGTTTTTTTGACACAAGGTCTTGTTCTGTCACCCAGGCTGGAGTGCAGTGGCATGATCATGACTCACTGCAGCCTCAAACTCCTGGGCTCAAGAGACCCTTCCACCTCAGCCTCCCAGGCAGCTGGGACTACAGGTATGCACCACCACACCTGGCTAATTTTTGTATTTTGATTTTTTGTAAAGATGAGGTCTTGCTATGTTGTCCAGGCTGGTCTTGAACTCCTGGGCTCAAGTGAGCCTCCCACCTCAGCCTCCCCAGGTGCTGGGATTACAGGTGTAAGCCATGGAGCCCAGATGCACCTGCTTCTTTGGGGGACATATTTTGTTAACTGCTTTTTTCCCCACCTATCAATAAATTGTGGACACCTTGCGGCCATGATAGTTTTTTCTTTCTTTCTTTCTTTCTTTTTTTGAGACAGAGTTTCACTTTTGTCACCCATGCTGAAGTGCAATGGGGCAATCTTGGCCCACTGCAACCTCTGCCCCCTGGGTTCAAGCAATTCTCCTGCCTCAGCCTTCCAAGTAGCTGGGATTATAGGCACCTGCCACCACACTTGGCTAATTTTGTATTTTTAGTAGAGACAGGGTTTCACCACCTTGGGCAGGCTGGTCTCAAACTCCTGACCTCAAGTGATCCACCTGCCTTGGCCTCCCAAAGTGCTGGGATTACAGGCGTGAGCCAGCGCTCCCGGCCCATGATAGTTTTAAATTGATCCATCCCACAGGTGTTTACTGGGCACCTGCATTCCAGCACTAGAGTTCAGGATAACCCCGTGCAGAGAGCTCGGGGCTCACAGTCCTAACTGGGGAGACAGAGGAACACACAGCTGCGAGGCGAGGGCAGTGATGGACAACGGATTGTTTGGGGCTTGCAGAAACACAGAGAAAACACCTGATCCAGCCTTGGGGAGGGGACAGCGGCATTGGGAAGGCCTATTGGGGTAGGGGCCTCTGGTGGCAGAAGCTGTTGTGTGGTCTCCAATTTCCAAAGACAGTTCCCTTTTCTCCACGGCCACATGGCTAGACTACATTTCCCATGCGCCCTTGCAGTTCAGTGTCATCACGTAACTGGGTCCTGGCCAGTGAGATGTGAACAGAATGCCAGCTGATGAGGTTAAGTGGGTGGACCTTTTCTGTGGTCTCCTTTCCCATTTACTGGATGAATGGGGCGGTATCCAAGGATCTGCGCGTGGGTGGAGTTGGGAGGAGCCTAGGCCTTTGCATCTCTACCCACCAGACACTGACTGGATTTCAAGAAAACAAGAACTGCATTAAGCCTTCTAGGACTTCAGGTTTGTCTGTTACAGCAGCTAGCATTAACTAACATGCTTGTTACCCTAGAATGAGCCACACAGAGAGAAAAGCACATGCAAAGGCCCAGGGCAATTGAGAAACGAACATTCCACCGGCTGGAGTGTCTGGTGTGTGTACGTGTAAGAGGCTGGCTGGGCAGGGGAGAGACTACAGAGACAGCCAGAAAATAGGGCAGGGTTAAGAGGGACATGCAGGGGCCAGGTGCGGTGGCTCACGCCTGTAATCCCAACACTTTGGGAGGCCGAGGTGGGCAGATCACCTGAGGTAAGGAGTCTGAGACCAGCCTGGCCAACGTGGTGAAACCCTGTCTGTACCAAAAATTAGCCGGGTGTGATGGCGGGCACCTAATCCCAGTTACTCAGGAGGCTGTAATCCCAGTTACTCGGGAGGCTGAGGCAGGAGAATCACTTGAACCTGGGAGGCGGAGGTTGCAGTGAGCAGAGATCATGCCACTGCACTCCAGCCTGGGCGACAGAGTGAGACTCCATCTCAAAAAAAAAAAAAAAAAAAAAGAAGGACATGCAGGGCTGCAGGGCTTTCAGGAAGCATGCTACTGAGTCTTGCCTGGATCCTGTGGGCTGTAGGGAGAGACCCATGGGAGGGTCTTCAGCAGAGGAGTGAGCAGATGGGATTCCTATGGGCTACTGGGTAAGAAATGAACTGTAGGGATGAGGAAGGAGAGGGAGGAGCAGGCTGACCTCCACAGTAGTTGTTACAGCTGTGCAGGTGTGACGTGGAACAAGGAGAAGGCTGGGGAAGTACCGGAGCTGTCTGGAGACCATGCAAAGGCAGCATTCTGTTGGCGGCAGGGTGTGGAGGAGGGGAGGGAAGAGTTGCTGTTGGGTGACTGCTGGCTGGAGGTGGAACTAGTCCCCGAGTCGGGGAGGCTGAGAGGGCCAGGTTGAATGCTGGGGTGAAGCACGTGGTGTCAGGTTCTGTTTAGAACACACTGAGACTGAGGGATGCTTGGCATGATCATAGAATGTCTAAAGATCTGTAGGAGCAAAGAGTGGGGTCTTGGGGGAGGGGAAGAGGTAGGTGGGGAGCTGGGCACAGAAGTGGAAATTGAGGCCATAGGAGTAACTAGAGTCAACAAAGGAAGGGTGAGGAAGGACAGGGAGCCTGTACTTATGGAGCAGGGTGAAGAAGAGCTCCCTAACGAGATAAAAGAGGGCAGCTAGGGCTGTATCAGAGTCTGCAGCACTGCTATTCCCCCATAAACCATTCCCCAGCTGGGCATGGTGGCATGCGCCATCCAGCATTTTGGGGAGGCCAAGACAGGCAGATTGCTTGAGCCCAGGAGCTTGAGACCAGCCTGGGCAACATAGTGAGACCCTGTCTGTGTAAAAAATTTAAAAATTAGCCCAGTGTGGTGGTGCACACCTGTAGCCCCAGCTACTCAGGAGGCTGAGGCAAGAGGACCCTGCGAACCCAGGAGTTTGAGGTTACAGTGAGGTATGAACGTACCACTGCACTCCAAGCCTGGGCAACAGAGCGAGACCCCATCTTAAAAAAACAAACCCCAAGAAACAAAAGCCATTCACCAACTGAGGCACATCCGTGCTGTTTGCTCATATGCACATACAGGAACAGGGCTCTGGCCGAGAAGGTGGTGGGGTGAGGGTATCCCAGGGCTGCTTTCTGTAGCTGGAGGGGAATCCCATGGGGATATGGAAGGAGCTTTTAAGAGTGGAGCAATACAACTCTCCTTATGGTGTTTGTAGTGCAGATTTGACAGCAGCTATTACAGTTCTGAGTGTGCCAGTTCTCAGACCCAGCAATCCACCTGCAGGAATATGGTTCAAAGATAATCTAACAATCAATCTGAGATGGGCATATAAAAGTGGCCACTGCAGTATAATTTCCTCCAGTGCTCACAGAGCCTTTACCCCCATTTAGAGATGAGGAAACTGAGGCTCAGGGAGGTTAAAAAAGAGTTGCCTGGCTGGGTGCGGTGGCTAACACCTGTAATCCCAGCACTTTGGGAGGCCAAGGCGGGTGGATCACCTGAGGTCGGGAGTTTGAGACCAGCTTGACAAACATGGAGAAACCCCATCTCTACTAAAAATACAAAAATTAGCTCAGCGTGGTGGCGCATGCCTTTAATCCCAGGCTGAGGCAGGAGAATTGTTTGAACCCAGGAGGCGGAGGTTGCAGTGAGCCAGTATCACGCCATTGCACTCCAGCCTGGGCAACAAGAGCGAAACTCCGTCTCAAAAAAAAAAAAAAAAAAGAAAAAAAAAGAGTTGCCTAATATTAAGCCCGGAAAGCAGTGTATATGGAATAAACTTATTCATGTAGAGAAAAGCTGTACATTCGTACATGTGTATAAGGGTCTGAAAAGATACCCAGTTATAAATTGTAGTTCCCTGGGGAGTAAGCCCATATACTTTCTGGAACATATTTTGATTCTGTGATCACACACACACACACACACACACACACACGTGCACACTCTTTACAAAAGAGCTTATATTACTTTGGAAAGATAAAGAAAGATATTTCCACTTTGAAAATCTGCAGCCCGCCTGGAGGAACATGAGCCCCACTTCTCCTCACTGTGTGGCCGAGGCAGACACTCTGCCCTCTCTGAACCTCAGTGCACCAAGTGCGGAAGGGGCAATAGGGGCCTGGGACCGAGAAGGAGCTGGGAAGTGTGGGTGGCACAGCAGAAGGGGCAGATGGGATAGGTTAACGCTCCATCCAGGGGTACTGGGGAAGTGACTTGCAAGCATCCAGAAGCTTCCTCAATCTGAGCCCCTCTAGAATGGGGTGCTGGAGCAGAGAGGCGGAAGACCACCCATTGGAGCATTTCAGCTGGATCCCAACTCGCTGGCTCGGAGGACCACTTCCAAAATGTCAGCCCTGACATCTGACCCCTGCTGCTCCCTAGGCTGCAGGGGTGGATGCAGGTGGTAGCCGGCCCGGCAGTTGAGAGAGGCTAATGTTCTTTGATGATTCAGAAAGCACTTATTGATCTTGCAAGGTCACCTCTCTGCTGTTTCAAAGGGCATCCACGGCCGGGCATGGTGGCTCACGCCTGTAATCCCAGCACTTTGGGAGGCCGAGGCGGGCAGATCACGAGGTCAGGAGATCGAGACCATCCTGGCTAACATGGTGAAACCCCGTCTCTACTAAAAATACAAAACAATTAGCCAGGCATGGTGGAGGGTGCATGTAGTCCCAGCTACTCGGGAGGCTGAGGCAGGAGAATGGCGTGAACCCAGGAGGCAGAGCTTGCAGTGAGACGTGATGGTGCCTCTGCACTCCAGCGTGACCGAAAGAGCAAGACTCCGTCTCAAAAACACAAAAAACAAAGGGCATCCACGCCTGTGACCTTGACAGACACTCCCAGTCTCCTCTGCTAGTCCAATGTGATGTGTGGGGAAACTAAGGCTCAGTAACTTGTAGAAGGCCTACGCAGCAAAGCCAAAATGAGGAGCAAGGCCCCAGCTCTTCCTGCTCCGTTGCCTTGTCTGGGTAAATCACCTGGCTTCCTGAGGGGAGATTTGAGTAGCCTTAAAGAAGCGCTAACTGGGGAGTTGCAAGTCACAGCTTCACCAAGAAGTCAATCACTTTGTCATTAGCTCCAAAAATGCTGAGAACACCAGAGCTGAGTATGTAGGAGTTGATAATATCAGTCTCTGTACCTTATAACATGCCTGAAATATTTGTTAAGGATTGTTATGCGCTTATTTGCCTAAAACTATGTAACAATATAAAGGTTTGTGAAAAGGTACTGACACTTGCAATGCACAATGCTGGAGATACCTACACCCACCTCTCCACTCCTGGAAACTCCCCTGGTAACAAATGCTGGCTCCACCACCCCGCAGCTGGGTGACCTTGGGCAAGTGACTTCCCCTCTCTGAGCCTTGGTTTCCTAAAAACTGGCAGGTACTATGACGCTTTCACAGGCCTGCTGTGAGGCACGCAGAGCCCTTCACACACTCAGCGTTAGCTCCTCTGATTGTATTGTGATCCTCCTAGCTCCGACCTGGTGGGGAAGCAGGCTCTGTCTGTTCAGACTTCTAGAAGGACACTGTCCCCATCCAAGGAGCCGGAACTAGCAGGGGGGAATGCAGGCATCCTCTGGGCCCCCACTTTCTCCCACCATCGCCCCTCACCTGGAGATTCCAGCAGTCCCCAGCCTGATGACCCCCATGGGCACCTGTGCTCCATCCTGCTCTGCCCTGGAGTCATGTGGAGCCCCTAAAAGGGCTCATCTATATTCCTCACCCAGTCAAAGTGAAGCAAGGAGCCCTTCAGGAGCCTGCAGCCAGGCCCAGAATTCCATTTGTGCATCATTCTCTCAGGTTAATCATTGCCTCTTTCACTGGGTGGCACACCCAGTCCCTCAGAACCCAGTGGGAGGGGCTGTTGGGGACACACTCCTCCCTTGCTGGGTGACAAGAGGGCATCAGACCCATTAAGGGAAGGGGATGCATGGGGACCAGGCGTTCTCTGTCCACAGGGAGCTTCCTTCAGGAAGGGCTCTGCCTGAGCAAGCAGGGAATAAAGCAGGCTGAGGTGGCAGCTGGGAACAGGGCTTCGTTGTCTCTGCTCCCTGGGTAGCAGCCTGCTCACCCGCTGAAGTGTCAGGCGGAGCTGGGAGCCAGGGAGGCGAGGGGGAGGGGTCCAGAGCTGAGGGTTTGGGGCAGCCCAGGCAGATCCAAGAAGGCAGGACCCCAAAGGAGCAGAGAGAGGTCATGGGTTGGGCTGGGGTCCTGAAATGGGGGCCAGGGCAAGACTCCTGTGATTTGCAGTCAGCTCAGCTACCTCTGAGCCATGTGACCTTGGACAAGTCACTGAATCTCCCTGAGCCTCAGTATCCCCCTCTGGATAATGGGGATAGGTAGTAATGCCTCCTTCACAGGACAAGGAACAGTGCGTACACAGTGACTGCTCTGGCCCAGGACTGCCCTCCTGTGCCCCCTGTGTGGCCCTGGACAAGCCTCACCCCCTCTGGGTCTCAGGTCACCCCGTCAGTAAAGGAAGAGGTTGGATTTTCTCAACTGGAATGGACAGTCCTCCACACCTCTCTACCCTCTGGAGGATTCTCATGGCACCTGTCACCTGTCACTGCAGCAGCCCGGGGATCAGGTGTCAAGCCTGCTGCCCTCTCTCCCTTTCCTTCCCCCTGGTGTGGGTTACAGCAGCCAGACGTGCCCATCACCTCTCTGGCTCTGGGCAGCTGAGCGGGGCAGTTCCCACTGGGAAGGGCTCGGTCTGTAGTGCGCTCTGTGCTGGTACCAAAATGCTGGCCTGGCACCAACAGGGCAGACCAAGCTGGACCCCCTTCCTGGGCACTGGGCTAGGAAAGAGGAACTGTGGGATTTCCTATAGGACCCCTCCTGGATGCCAGGGTTTGTCCTACCCTCCCAAACCTCTCTTTGGTGGCTTTGCTTCCTCTGGGGTACAGGTCAGGGCCTTCCCCCGGCAGAGGGGATCCATCCCTTACTATGGTCTCCGGCTCCTGCTCTGACCCCCTTTCTGGGAAGGGCTGATGGAGACAGGAGAGATCTCTGCCCCTCCTCCCCTAGCGCTCTGGCCATTGTGTCCACTATTAATCATTAACGCACTCCCAGCTCCAGCCCAGCCCCAGCAGCCTGCCTTCTGCTCCACCCATCCCACCTTCAGGGACTGAGAAGCCCTGGAAGGGGGGTTAGGGGGCAGGGGAAAAAACCAAGGGCATGGAGGGCACCAACCTGCGCCCTCCCTGGCCCCCACCGGGCCACCCACTGGCAGTGGGCAGGGGCACCCAGCGTCTAGAGCATCGGTGCTGCACTCCTATTCCCCTCCTCCGGCGCGCGGTCCCAGTTTGGGGGTTAGGGTAAAGTGGGCGGTACCCCCAGGGAGTAGAGTGAGGCAGGGCTCAAGCTGGCAGTGGGTGCTAGAGCCCAAGACGTACCTTGTCCCCGTCCTCCTCTGCCTCAGCGTGGGTGGCTCGGCCCGGGCCGCGCCGCCCGGGCGCTCACTGGGCGGCGGGGCGCACCCGGCCGGGCCCCCCGCTCCACCAGGCCTGGTCCATGCCCCCGCCCCCGCCGCCGCTGCCGCACCGCGTCCGCTCCCGGCCAGGTGCGGCCGCCAGCCTGGCCCGGCCTCCGGCGCCAGGGCCAATGGACGCCCCGGACCCCAGACCCCTCCCCGCCCCGGGCCAGCCCCCTCCCCGCCCCGTCCCGGCCCCTCTGCGCCCGCCCGAGACGCACAGAAGCCGCATTCAGCGCGCTGGGGCGCATCGCTGCGCCCCCGCTGCCGGCCCAACAAGGCCCGTTTGTCTCGGACGCGCCAACGGGGCCATTGTCCCGCCGCCGGCCCTCTGGCTCAACGGAGCCCTCAGCCCAGAAGACTTGAGGATGCCCAGGCTTGGTGGTGGTGGGGAGGGGAACCACGGCTCTGGGAAAAAGGCGGCGGCAGGACTATTGCTTAACTTTGGTTGGGGGGTCCTGGGGCCCTCAGGATCCAATGGATCATATGGCTTCTTGCTCTAGTCAGTGCCAACTGGGGACAACACATTTTTGGCACTCATGGGAGTGGAGGGCGCTCAAGCAAGAGACTGAGCTCCAACTGGTCCTGCCACCTGGAGGTCTCAGCTGTCACTCTCTAGGGTGTCATTGAGGGCTGAGCAGGGCAATCAGGAGGCAGGTGTCCCATCCAGGCCCTGTCTCATTTTCCAAGCTTGGCCTTTCCTTCTTCACCCGAGAGGAGCAAGATCATGGATGAGGACCAATGCCTGCCTGCCTGGAATCATCAGCCCAGCTGTGGGCAGTAAGGAACCAGCTGGCCACCCAGTGGGGTCTGGGACGCGTCAGAGCCCCACTGCCCCCGCCATTACTGGGAGATTCTGGAATGGGGAAAATTCCACATCAGCATGACTGCCAGGAATTTTTCCATATCTGATGGGCCTGCGCTCTAGCTGTGTGGCCCTGGATGCACAGGCCCCCAGACAGGCCTGAGTTGTCCCCCCGGGCTGCAGGCTTTGGCTCCAGAGGTCCTGACCCTCTGTTCCTGCCTCTGGAGGCAACCCCGCTTCCTCCCATCGCCATGTGCATGACAGACTGGGAATGGCACACAGCCCTCTCCTCCCACCCACAGCCAGTCCCAGCTGAGAAGGGGAGCCCTAGGTTTTCTGCTCCCCAGGCCAGAGCCTGCCCAAGCTCTTGCTTTCCCCCTTCACAGGCTGGACCTACATCCACTGCCACAAAAACATTCTCTGCCCACACAGCCAGCAAACAGTGAGAGGCAGAGGGCAAGGCCCTCAGGTGCCTGGATTCAGGGAAAGTAGAGCCATTCCAAACCCACCCTTCCTCAGCCTGGCCCTAGTCCTCGACAGCACTCACCCCTGGGAGGTGAGTCCTAGGAAGGGCTCAGAGTGAGCACCGAGAGCCCCAGGTTATAGTCCTGGCTCTGTCATGATGCACTGGCGGTTCCAAACAAGGGCATATCCCAATGGGCGTCAGCAGGGACACTGCCAAGGTCAGTTGGGAAGCTGTCAGGCAGGCCTCACAGACCGTAAGTGGAGCTGCCGTGGAATCCTACGCTGGGAGGTACTCAGCGGTTCTGCCAACATGCCCACAAGGCAAGCTGAGGGCAGGACCTCACCGTAGGCCCACAGATCCTTCCGGATCTGGCTTTTACCTTCTGGGCCGACTCCAGCAGGAAGTGATGTAAATCAGTTGGTGTTTACCAAGTACTTACTACACACCTGATATTACTGAGTCTGTAAGGTCTGAGCCTATAAAGTTATCACAGAACCCTCAACACATCCCTTTCAAAGAACAGAATTTCTACCGGTAACTGACACATGAGGAAGCAGGTGCAGAGGGAAAGTGCCTGGGTTAGAATGTGAACCAAGGCCAGACAGGCTGTGAAGCCCAGACCCAGAACCTCTGTGTCTACCTTCTGGCATCCCTGGACCTGGTCCAGAGAGCTCTAAGAGGTGCCTAGGGCTGGCCCAACCTGCAGCAGAGTGCTAGGTGGGCCTCCTCCAACCCTAGGAAGGCTCGTGGACACGGAATGCAATTGGCGCGAAAGTCCAGTCATTTAATAAAAATGCCCCCCCACCCTCACCCCATCACAGCACCCTGAGAATCACGGGTCCAACTGTGTGGGAGGGGGCTGTGGAAAGCCAGGATGAGTGGGGGCAGTAGGCAGGGGGCTGGGTGGGCCCCTGCACCTCATGTCACTGGCTCCTGGAAGCAGAGAATCAGGCTGGGCACAGATGCCTCTTCTCTGCCTAGGCACCAGCAGGGCAGCTCCATCCAAGGGAGGCCAGGGCTGCCCACCAGCCTAGCCAGAGAGCATGAGGGGTCAGGGCTGGCTGGAGAAAGGAGGAGGAGAAGAGAAGCGACTCTGGTCCATCACACTTAGGTCCTCTGGCCTGCCTCTGCCACATCCAGCTGCTAGGGGCTGGTCTCAGCCCTGTGAGGGGCCGCAGGCACTCACTCCGGCCTTGCTTTCTTGGCCTTCTTCTCAGACCTCATCGCCTCATCGTGGGCTTTCCGCTTCTCTGCCAGCTTGTTGGCCTGTGAGGGGGAAGGCGAAGGTCAGGCTGAGATGTGTGGAGAGGGGAGGGTGTGGGGCACCGAACTCAAAGCTATATCCCTTAAAAGCAGAGCTTCCAGAAAAGGTCACAAATTCCCATAGGAAAAAGATCTACCTGACCCACTTCACAGTGAGAAAACATGCCCTAGCCTTGCTTTAACGACATTATTTCACGCGCCCACAAATCTCGAGATAAGAGAATCCTAAACTCCCAGAGCTGGAAGGAGCCTTGGCAACAGTCCCATTTCCCTACTCCACCTGGAAAGCAGACACCAGTGGCACCTTCACCAGGAGCTGGTAGAAAGGGGTACAACAGGAAGAACCTTCTTTCTTGGGTCACCTGACAATATATTTTTAATTTTTTTTTTAAAGAGACAGGGTCTTTCTCTGTTGCGCAGCCTGGAGTGCAGTGGCATGATCATAGCTCACTGCAGCCTCAAATTACTAGGCTCAAACAATCCTCCCACTTCAGCCTCCAGAGTAGCTGGGATTGACTACTGGTGTGCACCACCATGTGTAGCCTCTTTTTTTTTTTTTTTTTGGTAGAGACAGGGTCTCAATATGTTGCCAAGGCTGGTCTTGAACTCCTGGCCTGAACTGATCCTCCTGTCTTGGTATCCCAGAGTGCTGGGATTACAGGCGTGAGCCACCACGCCGAGCCCCATTTGACAATAACAATTTCAAAACTGCAATAGTTATGCTTCTAAGAATTTAGCCTGCAGAATCATTCAGAGGAGGGCAGACACATGCTCAGGGATGTTTTCTGAGAATGACTGAAACTGGAGAACAATCGAATCCCACCACAGGGGACAGGCCAGGTATTGGATGAGAAGTCCATATTACGGTTAAATGAAAATTACACCTCAGGCTGGGTACAGTGGCTCATGCCTCTAATCCCAACGCTCCACTGCACTCTAGCCTGGGTGAGGAGGAAGACTCTGTCTCAAAAAACAAATTATACCTCAAAACAATCTATAGCATGACCTCCCAAAGACGGGTCATTATGGGCACAAGAGAAACCTGGGGGCTGTTATTACAGGCTGCTCTACTCCACGGGCAGGGCTGTAAGCCAGTTCTGCATCACTCATCGCAGGGTTCCAGGGTGCATGAGTTTGTATTTTTAATTAGCACATATGGCTTTATGAACAAGAAAATACAAAACAGATAGAAGTTTAACAAAAGTCCCCCACAGTCCCTGAGTGCACCAGGAAGGCTCTGTTCGCAGACCCCAGCAGACTCAGGAAGCTGGATGCAGGGTGGGACAGAAGCCCTAAGGAAAGCCCGGGCCGGAGCTGGCAGTACCAGAGATGCCTACACTGGCCTGGGTCGGGGGCCCCAAAGGCTAGGCTGGGCCAGGCAGGCAACCTCAGGAAAAGGCTAGAAGAGCCTCAGTCTGCCTAGAGGAGGGCCCCAGGCCACATACATTCACCTGTGCAGTTGGGTCTGGTAGCCACACTTGGGTCTCAACTGGGTGGCTGGAACTCACCTCTCGGATTTTTCGCCTCTTGCCAAACATGATCTTCTGGTACAGGTACTTCTCCCGCTTCTTCATCATCATAATGGCCAGGCGCTTGGCCTCACTCTCCTCCTCCTGGGCCAGCCGCTGTTTATCCTCCAGTTTCAAGGTGCCTGCCATCACCCTGGGCTTCTGGGGACACAAGGAGGGTGCTTGTGAGGGCAGGTTCCCCCAACCTCCACAGTCTCTGGCTCCTGCCCTTCTAGGCCAGGACAGGCACCAAGCAGGGCTGCTTCCCAGGCTGAGCTCGCAGTGCAGCTCCCCCTACCTTCCCCTCCATCCTCTGCTCCTCCAGGGCTGACAGCCGGGCCTCTTCCTCCTTTTCTGAACCAGCCTCTGCATCTTCCTCCTCCTCCTCCTCTTTTCCCTCTTCATCACCATCACCTTCGTTGTCGTCATCCTCTTCCTCCTCCTCTTCTGACTCATTCAGGTTTCCTAGAGACAGCCAATGACCTCTGAATGCCGTGGGAACCTGCTGTCTCTTTGGCAGGATGACAACAGGCCCAGGCTCTATCCTCTCTGACCCTGCTGTCTTTAGCCATGGGCAGTTCAGGGCTGTCCCAATTGTGGCCCTCTCTGGCACCTCCCCACAGCCCAGCTGCCATCAGAGGAAATTCCAAGGCCCCTAGTCCTGAGCTCTGTTGCCTCCAATGTAAACTCTGATGACAACGCAGCACGTTCTTCTGCTCAGTTATCCTGAACGTCAAATAACACCTGACCCCAGGAGGCAGATGTCCCTTCTCCGAAGCCTTACTCCACAGGTGGCTTCAAAGGGCTTTCTGCTCCTACTGCCTGTTCCCTGGAGCTTTCCACCTTGGCAGCCAAGGGAAACAGCCAGTGTGGGCCCAGGGGCCAAGGCCAGCCCAGTCCCATCCTGCTCACCTGGGTCCTCTCCCCGCTGCAGAGCCAGCAGCTTCAGTTTCTCAGGTGGGACGTAATCTCCTTCCCTCTCGGTCACAAAGGGTGAAAGGTGTGGGGGCAGCTGCACCCCAGGGAAGTACTCTGCCACGGGGAGGAGGAGCCTGGCGTTCACCGAGTCAAACACCCACTGGGGCTGCACGTAGCACCTGGTGCAGAGTGGCAGGCAAAAACGAAGTCATGGAGGGCAACTCAGGGTCCTGCTGCATCGCAGGGCCTTTGAGATGGGACACGCAGAAATCCAGATAATCAGATTGGGGGCCTACCTGCCAATGACTGAGGTCTGCTGCCCAGGCCGGTCGACAATCTGGTGGGTGATGCGGGAGTCTGTGACGTCATAGGTGGCCCCGATGCACAAAGACTTGTCCCAGGACACTTCCCCCCCAAAACTCCTACAGGGACAGGGAGAGCCCACACGGGTACACAGACATGAACTGCCTGTCCTGGGACTCAGCTTCCTGGGATCTGCTGGCCACCCAGTCCAAAAACTCACCCTCTTAGGGCACCGTTGCCCCCTCCTCACCCCAGGATCCTCCCATCCTGGCTCAGCAGAGATCTGCCCACTGCTCATCCTTCTGTGCTAAGCTGGTAATAAAATGACGGTAGTCCCGCCCTCTGCTGAGTGCTTCCTATGTGCTCAGTGCAGTGCCGAGCACTTTCCACACACTCTTTCATAAGAAGTAGAAACTGACACCATCCCAATGTTACTGATGGACACCAGGGCAGGACCCAGACCAGAGCATGGCCGAACCAGTGCTGTCAGAGGGCCCTTGAGCCTCCCTACCTGATGATGAAGGCCAGGGCCTCACGGGGCACCTCTCGGTTCAGGAAGAACTTCAGGCCTTCAAAAAGCTTCTTGTGCTTCTCCTGTGCCTCCAGCTCCTTCCTGCGGTCTTCCTCCTGTGCTGACATCTCCTGTTGAAAAAGAGGCCAGGCTTCGCACCACCAGGGCTGCCCACCTCCACTGGAGGGCCAAGGCTGGAGATAACGCCCACTCCAGCTTCCTTCTAGATCCTGGATCCTGCCTTCAAAGGAAACTCCAAGGCCCCACTCCTGAACTCTGTTGCCTCCTATGTAAACTCTGATGACAATTCAGCCCGTTCTTCTGCTCAGTTGCTTTGACCGTCAAATAACACCTAATTTATAGGATGCAAATGTCCCTAAGCTGGGAACCCCCCCACACGACCCCTCCCAGTCCTCCTGCCAGAAGGCAGTGCAGTGCTCACCCCATCGGTGGGAAACTCATCCACCTCGGCCTCCTCCTCTGTGGCAGGCACCACCACGCGGGCCAGGCTGGCACTGAGGGCCGCCAGTTTCTACAGGAGAGAAGGGGCTGCTTGCAGTGGGGGACCTCATGCGGGCATGGGGCCAGGGTGGGGAGGGGCAGCAGTGACAGTCCTGGGCATCAGCAGGTGTGGGTTCCAAGGGCAGGCTGAGACCACCCACCTAGCCACAACCACCCCCACCCTGACCCAGACCCCCAGAGGTATTGGGGACAGAGACCACGCCCTTGGGAGATGCCAGGTGACGCTGCTGGAGCCTCTTACCTCCATAGAGCTCTCGGAGTCCAACGCGTAGGTGCCCTCACTGGCCTTTGCCTCTGCTTGGGCCTGCCCCTCGAGCTAGTAGGCAAGGGGAAGGTCAGGGGCAGAGGACAGCCACAGCCCCTCGCCTCTGTGTCGACAGAGAAGGGCTGCGGCCCCTGCACCGCGAGCAGAAGGCACTGGTATGGGGTCCTACCTTCGGGGGGTAGTGCAGGTTGAGCAACTGGTAGAGGCGGAAGTTGACGAAGCCCAGCAGTGTGGTGTAGAACTCAGTGAAGGTGGCCATGACCCTGTAGTCCACGTCTGTCGGGTGCTGAGGAACACAAGAGGTGCATGAGCAGTGTGGGCGCAGGGATGGGAGCAAAGGAGGGACAGACAACCACAGAGTGGAGGGCGTCTGACCTACCCGAGGACTCCAAGCTCCTCAAGAAGGCACTGCCCTAGGGAAGGGGTGGCACGGATCTTCCCACCCAGGGGCGTTCTGGCCACAAGTGTTCCCAGCCACAAGTGAGGCTCTGGATAGGGGTCCCAAGGGTTAGAGCCATCCTCGAAGTCAGTGCCAGACCCCCATAAAAGAGTGAGAAAAGGAACCCTGGTCCCCACTGCTCCCAGGACTGGCTGGTCCTCCCCTCCCTGCGCCAGTTCTCCCACTCCCTTCAGGTCTAGCTCAGACTCGGAGACACCACTTTCTGACCCGGCCGGAGCTCCTGCCTTCTGCATCACCTAGCCCACAATCTTTGCTGCATGTCTGCTGCTGGGCTAGCGTGTGGGCACCAGGAGGGCGGTGCTCCCAGCGCTGTCCCTAGCCCAGAAGGGCTGGCAAAACCTTAGCTGACTAAGGTGCCTTGGGAAGGCCAGGCTCAGCGGGGGCGGGGGATGAATGGGGCTCAGGCCACCCACTGAGTCCCACCTCTGAACCTCGGGATGGACACTCAGAATTGAGTGACCCCTCCTTGGGCCCAAGCCAGGTCCAGAGCCATGACCCAAAGGGCTGGGGTAGGCTGGCAGCTGGCCTGGCTCAGCCCCCAGGCAGCTCTTGGGAAATGGCCAGCAGACAAACTACTTACTGCTCAGGGCAAAGGCAAAGAGCTGTCATCCCAGCAGCAGGGGACACAGAAGGCTTATCTTCGCCCTGGAGCAGCTAATAGGGCAAAACAGGGCAAAGAACTGAGGCCCAGACAGAAGCACCGCAACTCTTGAGCGGTTCTGCCCCCTAAAACCATGGAGGCCAAGCCAGCCCAGCTGGCTCCCAGGACGCAGCAGGATGTTCCGAGCAACATGAAAATCAGTAGTGATCACCATGAGTGCCGGGTGTGCCCATGACTCTCAGCTGTTCTGCTATTCTGCTGCCAGACAGTGACCTGTGCTGTGAAAGCACACAGGGCCAAGGGAAGTCCCGCCTGTCCCCCCACTCACACCTCCATCCTTCCATGAGAATCTGTGAGGGCCCCTGACAGGCACATCAGGGGACCAACCACATTTCCCACAGCCCAGCACTGAGCAGGGAGCCCCCGCCCCTACAACCAGCCTGACTTCCACAGCTATGAACCCAACCCTGGCTGCTCACAGGAGGGGCACAACTGGGCTCCGCTACGACCTAGTGCCAGTCCTCCCCATCTGCTGAGAGGAAGCAACGGCTGTGAACTGGCCGGGGAGGAAAGGGGAATGGGTGGCTGGCTCCCTTCTCCCAGGGCCAGCTGTGTGGAGGCCAGCCTGCCCCAGGGCCCTGTTCACCAGCAGGGAGGACACACAAAGAGCAGTCTGAGTAGCATGGGGGCAGGACGTCAGAGAGATGGAAGGCCCAAGAGGAAGGCAGGAAGGAAGGAGGAGGAGAGAGGGCTGCGGAGGGGAAGAAGGAAGGGCCACCCATGCGTGCCCCATGAGGGGTGGGAACAGGGACTGCTGAGGGCCAAGCCCGCCTCTCACCGGCAAACAGGCCACAGCCTCACCACCAGGCAGCCAGTTAGGGTAGGTTCCAGCCCTTGCAACCCCACCCACAAGGGATCGTAAGGAACAGTCCAGAGCGCCTAGAGCCCCAGCTCCCCCTGGAGCCCCTGATAATCTGGACAGCAGAGCCACTGTGCTAACTGGACCAGCAGCGGCTGCTCTCCACTGAAGGCACCAGTTCCCACTCAATGATCAAGCAAGGTGGGCTAAATGCAGGCCACCAGCACAGGGAGGCAGGAGAGGCTGGCCCCACCACCTGGGGGGCACTAGAAGCTAATGATGCCTCCATGAGGGGGCAAAACCAGGGTTTCTCTCAGTGGATCCCTGCCAACAATTCCCAGGATTTCAAATGGATAAAGAAAAAGGCTGGGCTCTGCGGCTCACGCCTATAATCCTACCACTTTGGGAGGCTGAGATGGAAGGACTGCTTAAGCTCAGGAGTTCAAGACCAGTCTGGGCAATGTAGTGAGACCCTATCTCTATTTTAAAAGAAAGAGAAAACAATATGTATAGGAAACAGTGCCACATGCTAAGTGCTTCTCCTGTGCTCACCGTTCCCCTTCTCTCCCAGTCCTCGAGTCCTGTGGGGCAGACAGGCGGGAAGGGGGAAGCAGAGGAGGGAGGCAAGGCCACTTGGCCAAGGTCTGGCAGTTATTGGCAGCAAAGCAGGGACAAGGACCCCAGTAGGTTTGAGGGCAGGGCTCTGCCACTGTCCCCATGTGGTGCTGGACGTGCAGGCCGGGTATGACCCTGGTAGCTGTTCTCACTGTTCACTCGGCCCCTAAAAGGCCAAGCACCAGGCACTGTTAAGGACGTAGACACTGTTAACTGCGGCACAGAGAGGTGAAAGGAACACGTCCAAGGGCATGCAGCTGCCAAGTGCTGCCACAGGACTAGCTTAGGTTCCTGCTCTTAATGAGGATGCTGTGTGGCACATTCCCCATCTTGTTCTGCCCCACCTCACCCATCGTCAACAGTTGGGAACCCAGCACTTGCTAGACTCCATGAACAGCAAAATCCCCCTTCCTCCACACCTGTATCTGTCTAGGAGGCAGCACAAGCCCCACCCCTCCCGACAGGCACACTCACATCATGGGAGAAGGCATAGGGAGTGATCCACACAATGGGCTGCCCCAGCACCTCGGCCTGGTAGTAAATGCCTTTGATGGACAGGAAGACCTGTGGGAGAGGAGACAGCTGGGTGAAGACCATGGTGGGCAGGAGAGGGCGTGGGGTGGGGTGCCCGCCAGATGGTCCCAGGCTCACCTTGCGCAGGGCACGGGCGGCAATAATGTAGTGCATGAACTCCACAGTGAGTCGGCGGCACAGCTGAATGGTCTGCACGTGGCACTTGCCAGTCCGTGGGAAGGTGGAAAAGAGGAAGCACATGGAGAGGGCATCGTCCAGGTCCCGCAGGGCATCGATGAATGTGGGGTACCTGCAGAGCCAGTGGGGCAGCACATGGGGCCTGTTCAGCCTGGGTACCAAGGGGGGGCCCTGATCTCCTTACCCCACCCCAGATGCCCCATTCCTCAAGCCAGGCCTCACCACTGCCACCTCCTGACCCGGCAGGAGCAGCTTCCCCACATCTGACCACAGTCCTTGGGAGGAACCACTTAACCAGGACGTGCCCACTAGGCTCTGAGGACCAGAGAAGTCCTGATGGGGATCCTCAAGACACCCATTGCTCACCAAAGACCCAGCCTTGACCCACGTACGTATTTTGTGGTGCATGAAGGTAGACGGAGTCAGGGCCTCCATGACTGTCTTTGAAGGTGAACATTTAGTGCACGGACACTCTATAGAGAGGTCCAAGATGGAAAATGGGAAACCAAAGCTGCCCTAGTGGAGAAGGGAGCGGGGTGGGGGCTGCTTCCCCTAGGCAGCACTTATGTCTAGGCCTGGCCACAGGTCGCCAGCGTAGGTTCTATCTTCCATGCCTCTCACCCCTTGGACCTGTCTAGTTGGCAGAACCAATAAGACCCAGGGAATTGGGTCCAGGAAGAGCCAGAGCAGAATGTGTTTCGGGGAATCTTGTGGTAAATGACAAAGCCAACAAGGAGGAGCCACCCCGGGCACTGTGTGGCTGCCCTGTTGAGGGACAGAGGCATGGGTCACAGAGAAGACATGGAACCACAAGCAACGACACCTGGATTCCAGTCCTGGTCCGAGCTGTGACCCAGACTCTTCATTTACGACTGGGCTCTTGCAGCTCCCTAGAAATGCCTTGGGCCCAAGTGGACGGACAGAGCTTCAAGCTTCTCTCCCGCAGCCAGAGCAGCTGCCAGAGACGCTGGCATCCAAACTGCCTTCCAGGAAGCTACCTTTTTAAAAATCATTTTTGTTACTTTTTCTATTTTCTTTTTTCCAAGTGCTTCTTCAAGGAGAAGCAGCTTCCTTTTGAAGTACGGGTTCTGGCTGGGGGTTGGGCGGGGCGGCGGGAGGGGTGCAGTTTAAAAAAAAAAGAGAGAGAGAGAATGGGTTCTGCTACTTCAAAAAAGACTCCAAAATCCATGAGACCAGACACTGCCAAGGTCCTTCCAGCCCCAGATGGCATCACTTACTGCTACGAGTCAGAAGTCTGCCAGGTCTTCAAACCCATGCCAAGATGGAAGAAAGGCCTGCAGAGACCTCTCATGAGGCAGCAGGATAGCTGTCTGGTTTCTTGGTGCAGAGGTGACAGCCTCAATTGGCCCTCTCTGGTGCCTTGTAGTTTCCTAACTCTCCACCTCACAGACAAAACCAACAACCCAGGCTTTCTGTAGAAACAGCACCAGCATTTCCGGGCCAACTGCTTTTCTTTCTTAAGCTCTGGCTTTAGCTAAGGAGCTAGAGATGGTGTAAAATGAGATCACCACAACCACACCGTCACACTTGATGTGTGTGTATGAACCCAGGCACTTGCTTTTCGTGTGTGGCTTTTTTTCATTTATTTCACCGAACACTGTGTGTCACAGGCAGGACAGGAACTGCCATCATCTCTTATGGAGGTGGGGACCTACTCGGGTTAAGAAATACCCTCTGGCCACCCAGCGCATGTGCCACACAGTTGGGATGGGAACACCGGCCGTCTAGCTCCTAGGCCAGGGCTCTTCCTGTGACAGCCCACAGCCAGGCTGGATGAAGCCAACCCGAGCCATCCTGGAGCTCAATGTTCCTGGGCCATCAGCCCCCAAAGATGACAGACATTCACCAGCCCAGGGCTTCTGAACTTTACCACTACTGACATTCGGGTCAGACTACACTATGTTGTAGGGGACTACTATAGCGCATTTAGTGGCATCACTGGCCTCTCTCCACTTGATACCAATAGCACATCCATCCAAGTTGTGAGAACCAAAAGAGTCTCCAGACATTGCCAAATGCCCACTGGAAAAGCAAGATCACCCCTGATTAAGAATTGTTGATTTAGGCTGGATGTGGTGACTCACACCTGTAATCCCAGCACTTTGAGAGGCCGAGGTGGGTAGATCACGTAAGGTCAGCCTGGCCAACATGGTGAAACCCAGTCTCTACTAAAAACACAAAAATAAGGCAGGCGTGGTGGTGGTGCCTGTAATCCCAGCTACTCAGGAGGCTGAGGCAGGTGAATTGTTTGAACCTGGGAGGTGGAGGTTACAGTGAGCCGAGATCCCCCCGCTGCACTCCAGGCTGGGCAACAGAGCAAGACTTTCTCAAAAAACACACGAAACAAAATTTGCTGATTTAGTCAGTGAATGAGGGGGACATCTGAGAAGGCTGGGCAAGGAACAGTTCAGACCAGAAGTGTCTAGCCGTGCTTCCCAGGTCTCACCAGGTACCCGCCGTGCAGCCATGGGGCACTGGGGCTCTCCCACCACAGGGCCTCTGCACTTGCCATGGCCTCTGCTTGGACTGTGCTTCCGCTGGCTGGCTCAGACGTCTCCCCTCAGAGCCCTGTCTGACAGCCCTGTAACTACAGACCTAGTAATCATTCTAGAAATTTGCTAGCTTGGTTTTTGGTCTGTGTCCTTCAAGGAGATGCAAGCTCTTTGAGCTGGGTCTTAGTCTTGTTCCCTACTGAATCCCTGGTGCTAGGACAGAGACCAGCAGTAAATGAAGAAACTGCGGTGTCCCGAAGACGGCCTGGCTCACCGTTCCTTGATGATGTGGTCAAGTTTGTAGTTGGGCTTATTGTCCTTTAGACGCTCTACAGTGTTCCACTCGCTCTTCCCATAGGCCTTCCGGAGCTTCCGGACAAACACCTGAAGGAAAGGAAAAGACCACTGATGCTGAGGCTCAGGACTCCTGGACAACTTCTATGGAAGATGGAAACGCAGGGCAGAAGGACTCTCATGCCCCTTGAAGCTGGCCATGGCTGTGTGCCTGTGTCACCGACCCCTCTGCCCAGGATATGCAAAAAAGCCAACTCCAAGGAACACCAAGCCTGGTGTGTTAACCAGCAGAGCTAGACCAGGCACCCTTTTTGACAATGCACAGGTGTCCCAACTCCACATGTTTACATGGGAGGACGGCACAGCAAAGCAGCTCCATTCTTCTTTCTTTTTTTGAGACAGAGTCTCGCTCTGTTGCCCAGGCTGGAGTGCAGTGGCCGGATCTCAGCTCACTGCAAGCTCCGCCTCCAGGGTTTACGCCATTCTCCTGCCTCAGCCTCCCAAGTAGCTGGGACTACAGGCGCCCGCCACCTTGCCCGGCTAGTTTTTTGTATTTTTTTTAGTAGAGACGGGGTTTCACCGTGTTAGCCAGGATGGTCTCGATCTCCTGACCTCGTGATCCGCCCGTCTCAGCCTCCCAAAGTGCTGGGATTACAGGCTTAAGCCACCTCGCCCGGCCAGCAGCTCCATTTTTCAACTGAGAACAGAAGCCAAGTGACCTGCCACTGACAGGATGAGAAAGGCTGGCCTCTGTTCCCAACACCAGACTATATCAGCATGAAACAAGCTGTGAATCTGTGTGTGGCACTGAGCCACCCAGAAAAATGCAATGGAAGCCTGTTTTGGGGCCAGGTCCTAAAATTAAACGACCTCTTCCCTCCAAGTACTTCTGTTGAGGCTCACGCTGCTCTCTGTATAGGCTTACCCAGAGAGGGTAGGCAATCTGCCCAAGGTCACAGTTAGTTAGTGGGTCACAGAGCTGCGATGAGAACCTGACAGACCCTAGAGCCCAGACCTCACCTTGTATTCCCGGAACTTGTTGACAATGGGTTCATGGAGGAGAAACCTGATGTCTTTGATAAGGTAAAACGTTCGGGCTGCTGTAGAACCCTTGTTAACCTTCTTCTTGTGTTTCGGTTCATGGGGGTAAATGCCCTTCAGAATGCACAACCGCCTGGAAGACAGAGGCCATCTGTTATGTCAGTTATGTGGGTAAAGGTGGGGAGCACTGACCACAGCTGGGCCTGGAAAACAACGGTAAACAGGGAACATGGGGTCCCTGCCCTTAGACAGCTCACATCCTAGTACACGAGTCTCACAATCACAGTCATAAAACAAAAACGCAGACTTGAGAGTCTCTAGGGGAGTTAAGAAAGGACTTGCTGAGATATCGGCATTTTAGCCACAAAAAGGAGAGAAGCATCCTAACAAGGAGAGAAGCTCCTAACAAGGAGAGAAGCATCCTAACAAGGAGAGAAGCATTCTAACAAGAGGGACAAAGTCCAGAAGGCTGGAAAGAGCTGGTGTGTTTGAAGGAATAAAAATAAAAGTGGACCAGGTGGCCAGGTGTGATGGCTCACATCTGTAATCCCAGCACTTTGGAAGCCTGAGGCAGGCGGATCACCTGAGGTCATGAATTGGAGACCAGCCTGGCCAACATGATGAAACCCTGTCTCTACTAAAAAAAATACAAACATTAGCCAGGCATGGTTGCCAGCGCCTGTAATCCTAGCTACTAGGAAGGCTGAGGCAGGAGAATCGCTTGAACCTGGGGGTGGAGGTTGCAGCGAGCTGAGATCATGCCAATGCACTCCAGTCTGGCCAACAGAGCGAGACTCCGTCTCTGGAAGAAAAAAAAAAAGTGGGCCAGGTGAGCCACAGAGGCCAGGGCCCACAGGCCACAGTGAAAGACTTCACTATTTTGACTCTATGAGGAATGAGAACCCCTAGCTGCAGGATCAGGGGTCTCTTCTGCCAGACGGGAGGGGATGGATGGCAGGGACCCAGCCCAGCCCAGCTAGCCCATCCTGACGATCCAGTTCAGTTCTCCTCCATTTTCCCTTGGACCACACCTAGCAAACACAACTCACTAAAGCAAGGAAAGGTGAGAAAGAGAAGGAATACCAGAATTCCAGAACGGGTATGGCAACTCAGGTAAGACAGGGATACAGCTGAGTTTTCAATGTGCAATTCACTGCCTGGGCTTCCCGCGGTCCCTCTATATTCCCCTTCTCTCCAAGCTCACCTAAAGTCAGCCAAGCTCAGCTGGAGCTTCTTCCGGGCTTTGTTCCGGGTGATGTAGTTGGTGGCCGAGCCTCGTTCATACTGGGAGAGGAAAAAAAAGCAATTCTCTGTTAGCAATGATTGTAGTGACCGACATCAAACTCTGGGCATGCCTAGTTCCACAGGCAACTATCACTCTGGATAAGTGGCTGAGATGAATCAAGGAGAGGAAACACTGCAGGGAAGGAGCTGACCTGCCTGGATGAGCTCTCCTGTACCGTCCTTGCAGCTGCCAGCACAGGGAACACATACACGATGCTGAGGGCTGCGAGGCTGCTATGGATAGGGTGCTGTGCCAAGTGCTTAGCACTAGCTCTAAATGTTGGCCATTACAATTAGTGATTTTCACACATTTCATTTAATTCCCATAACCCTGTGATGTAGGTGCTGTCAGAACCCCCATTTCACAAAGGAGAAAACGGGCTCGTAAAATAACCTATGCAACTCTTAAAAAGCACACAGCTTTTTTTTTTTTTTTTTTTTTTTTTTGAGACGGAGTCTCGTTCTGTAGCCCAGGCTGGAGTGCAGTGGCCGGATCTCAGCTCACTGCAAGCTCCGCGTCCTGGGCTTACGCCATTCTCCTGTCTCAGCCTCCCGAGTAGCTGGGACTACAGGTGCCCGCCACCTCACCCGGCTAGGGTTTTTTTGTATTTTGTAGTAGAGACGGGGTTTCACCATGTTAGCCAGGATGGTCTCGATCTCCTGACCTCGTGATCCGCCCGTCTCGGCCTCCCAAAGTGCTGGGATTACAGGCTTGAGCCACCGCGCCCGGCCAAGCACACAGCTTTTTAAGAGTTGGGGCTGGGATTCAAACTCGGGCAGGTCTGAGTCCGGTGCCTGAATGCCTAACAGCTAAGCCAGTGTTCCTAATCTTTTCCCCTCCTTTTCTTCCTCATTATAATCTCTTCACCACTACCAGGAGACTTATTAGACACCCCCTTCCTCCCTCACCCATCACCCTTTCTTCCCCATGCCTCATAAAATGTTAATACCAGAGATATACTGCAGGTCTGTTTATGTAATGTGGTCCTTGGGGGGCCACAACCACTGTAATAGCTAAGATACTGCCCCTCAACCAATTTTGTTCCCTTGAGGGTGGTATTACCCTGGCTGAAAAAGTATGCTCTAAGCCACACAGCTTCTCCCCTTCCTCATTCATTCATTCAACAGACAATAACATGTCCTCTATCATGGTCAAAGCACTAAGCTAGATGCTATGAAGGCAATAAAGACAAAAAGCCTGGTCTCTACCTGCCCCCAAGAAGCATATTGTCTTGTGTAACCATTTGGATGCCTGTGGTGCTAAGACGCTGCCTCACACCCACATTTCTGTATTCGTCACACTTCTGCATCCCTCACACTTCTGCATCCCTAGATAGAGATGAGCAGTGCACTGTAACAAATACCCTGCAAGCTAACAAGCATGTCTTTTCCAAACAAGATCTTCCTCTGGGCTAAGACAACAGGGGCCTCTTTGGCTAGGTTCAGCTCTAAAGAGACAAACCTGTTAGTCTCCCAGGGGTACGTTTACTAATAACATCATAGTAATGAAACATACCCTTCATTCATTCTTTCCTTTACACATGTATTAATTGTCTATTGGGTATCAAGCCCATGCTAAGTCCTGGAGGTATAAAGATGAGTTTCAGACTGCCTTAAGAAGTTGAGTTTTCATTTACAGCGTTTTCCATTGCCTTATGCCACACTTATCTCTGACACCATACTTATCCTTATAAATGTTAAGGGAATAAATGGTTCTCAATGGGTTACTCCCTGGGTATGTGCTGGGAGAAGGACAATTCAGCAATGTTTGGAGACATTTTTAGTTGCTGGGTGCTACTGGCATCCAATAGGTGGAGGATCAGGGATGTCGCCAAATATCCTACTACACACAAGACAATCCTTTCCACAACAGAGAATCATCTTTGTTGATTCTGGCTCTGAAACCCAGCTTTTAAAAACTGTAACGATTTTGTTACATATCTACATCTGCAACTCAAGGGCAGGTTTCCCATCTTGTATCTTTGCAGTTCCGATGGGGCTAGCACTGGACACTCAATGTAGTGTGTTAGGTTAAAAATACTGGCAATAGAAACTTTCACTCTGAAAGAAACACTTAAGCCAACTATATATTCCTCATTCCCATTCCCTTCCCAGTCTTTTCATGTCACTGAGCCGATTCTCCATACAGCCACAAGAACTCCCTGAAAAACTCTAATCGTGTTACTCCTTCGATTCCTACTGCACACAGAATAAAATTCAAGCTCTACACTATTCCTACTGCACTTAGAATAAAATCCAAGCTTACAGGCCTTGCACGATACAGTACTTGTCCAACCCCAATCTTATCAGATGCCATTCTTTTCTTGGTTTACATCCTGATGTCCTTCCAACTCCTTACACACAGCAAGCCTTTCCTGCCTACTGATCTTGGCATTTGGTTTCCCTTGTCAGGCTTGCTCGTTAAGCACTACCATGCCCCACAACCCATCCAAGACGTTCTGATCTTTCCCATTTCAGTCGAAATGTTATGCCTCGAAGAGAACTTCCAAGACAACATTAACCAAATAATGTGACGGGCAGTAACGGCGAACACTACGTAATGTTTATCACCCTTTCGATAAACAGTGGTCCCACGGCTCGGCCCGCTTTTGGAATGAAGCTACGCTTGGTAAGTTCAACTCTCTCTCACAGCCCTCTCCACAGAAAGCACTCTGGAGTTCGTTCTTGGATTTCACTAAACGAGTACTGCCATCCTTAACCATCCTCGGACCCCTTCTCGCAGCTGACTACTGCCGCGTTGATCTCGTCTTTCCAGTCTCCATGAGAAATGGAGCTCGGGAAAAGAGCCGACCCCATGCTCTGCCGCCCCCAGATCCCACCCCTCGGGAATTCCCACCGTCTTTCCCACTCACCTTCTTCTTCTCAAGACCTCCCATCGCTCCACGTTGAGGAGCCGACTAGGGCAGCGCCTACAGACAGCTCCACTTCCTCCCGCACGTGCCGTGCCAAGGACCCCGAGGACCCTCCCCACCCCACGCTGTCGGTGTGCGGGGGCTGCCCAATGAGATGCCTGTAAAAGTCCAGGGAAAGATGGGGATTTCCTCCTCGAGATTTAAAACTATAGTCTGAAAAAAATCACTGAGACCACTCTTTCCAGATCTTTCGCGTTCACAATGGTTACAAACACTTTAAGTGTTAAAACAAACGTGGATATACAGGCATTCCTGTAATCACCCTGATAACGAGGCATTGACTGTGACCGCGTTGCATGCTGGGACGGAGAGGGGCGGAAGGCTTAGAGACAGCGCGGTGCCTTCTGGGATGCAGAGGGGCGCCACGCTACGTGTTGCGTGATGGGATTGCGTTGTCAAGGTAACGGTTGCTAAGCCTCGTTAGAATTTGGCTGCCGCTGCTGAGAAGCGGCTCGCGTGGGGCCGGGTGAGACTGCGCTGGGTTCCCACCGCCTTCGGGTTCTCTTTGGTTCATTCACTGTTATGGGGATAAAATAGAAGAAAAGAAGACATTTTTTCTCCGGAGGTATAGAGACCCGAGAGGCCACTTGTATTTTCTGAGCCTTAGTGGTGAACTCGTGGTATATTTAAAATGTACATTCAAGGCCGGGAGCGGTGGCTCACGCCTGTAATCCCAGCACTTTGGAAGGCCAAGGCGGGCGGATCACGAGGTCAGGAGTTCGAGGCCAGCCTGGCCAATATGGTGAAACCCCGTCTCTACTAAAAATACAAAAATTAGCTGGGCGTGGTGGTGCGCGCCTGTAGTCCCAGCTGCTCGGGAGGCTGAGGCAGAAGAATGGCTTGAACCCAGGAGGTGGAGGTTGCAGTGAGCCGAGATTGCGCCACTGCACTCCAGCCTCGGCGACAGAGTGAGACTCTGTCTCAAAAAAAAAAAAAAAAAAAAGAAAAGAAAAGAAAAAAAAGAGAGCGATCTTGGAGACTTTATTTTGGTTCTCATCATTGATGGACCCTGGAGGGGACCTTGCCTGACAGCCCTGCATTGGCAGGGGCTTTCCCAATCCTTCTCAGTTCCTTCCCAGTGCCTGGTCCAGACCCTGGAAGGTATGTCTTTGTCAACTCTGGGTTTAAAGGGAGCCTTCCTGATTCCCTCCATTCAGACCACGGAGGGAACATTTTGTGGACCCTGTGCTTATGGGGTGGGGGTGGAGGCGTAATCAGGTCAGACTCAGCTGGTTCTCAGGTTTTGTGAGGGTGCTTATGCTGAGTACTCTTGAAGGGTCACCTGGGTCACCTGGCTAAGGGCAGTGCAATTATGGGGGGGAGCTTTGTTCTAACGGGACAGTCTCTAGCCAACCACCTTCAGGAACCCTTTTGGCTTGCGTGTTTAAAAACTACATGGGAAGTTCAAAGGCATGCTAGCTTTTTTGGGATGCTAGCTGGCTACATATTATACCCCGTTTTGTGCACATTTTAAAACTGATGGGCAAAGAGCATCAAGGAAAATTCAGAGCTCAAATGGTCAGCCTGCAATTACAGAGTTAACATGTAGCGTCTTCTACGTTCTCTATTTTATTTTTCTACCTGCTTTGAGTCTGTTGACTTTTCTACTGGTGTTGAGATAAAACTCTTTACAGTGTTACTAATTCGAGGTTACCTGGATATTTTTTCTATGTAGTTCAGCCAGGTTCTAGCTAAAATGTGAGCATTAAAAATTTAACCCTAAACTTATTGTCTTTGTGTGTGTGTGTGTGTGTGTGTGTGTGTGTGTGTGTGTGTGTGTGTGTATGGGTATGGGGTCTTGCTATGTTGCCCAGGCTGGTTTTGAACTTCTGGGCTCAAGCAGTCCTCCTGCCTCAGCCTCCCAAAGTGCTGGGATTACAGGCATGAGCCACCATGCCTGGCCCCATTTAAAACTTAAAAAAATAAATTAAAAATAAAAAAAGAAGAAGATAGGTTTTAAAAATCAAACTGCCAGCCGGGTGCGGTGGCTCACGCCTGTAATCCCAGCACTTTGGGAGGCCGAGGCAGGCAGATCACGAGGTCAGGAGATAGAGACCATCCTGGCTAACACAGGGAAACCCCGTCTCTACTAAAAATACAAAAAATAAAATTAGCTGGGCGTGGTGGTGGGCACCTGTAGTCCCAGCTACTTGGGAGGCTGAGGCAGGAGAATGGCATGAACCCAGGAGGCGGAGCTTGCAGTGAGCTGAGATTACACCACTGCACTGCAGCCTGGGCGACAGAGCGAGACTCCGTCTCAAAAAAAAAAAAAAAAAAAAATCAAACTGCCATGGAAACTACCCAAAAATTTGGTTCACAGCCTCCATTAGATTACCTATTGGGGGCTGGGCACAGTGGCTCACGCCTGTAATTCCAGCACTTTGGGAGGCCGAGGCGGGTAGATCAGGAGGTCAGGAGATCAAGACCATCCTGGCTAATACGGTGAAACCCTCTCTCTTCTAAAAATACAAAAAAAATTAGGGCATGGTGGCGGGCACCTGTAGTCCGAGCTACTTGGGAGGCTGAGGTAGGAGAATGGCGTGAACCCAGGAGGCGGAGCTTGCAGTGAGCTGAGCTCGCGCCCCTGCACTCCAGCCTGGGCGACAGCGCGAGACTCCGTCTCAAAAAAAAAAAAAAAAAAAAATTAGCCAGACGTGGTGGCAGGCACTTGTAATCCCAGCTACTTGGGAGGCTGAGGCAAGAGAGAATCACTTGAACTTGGGAGGCAGAGGTTGCAGTGAGCCGAGATTGCCCCACTGCGCTCTAGCCTTGGCAACAGAATGAGACTCCGTCTCAAAAAAAAAAAAAAAAAAAGATTACCTATTGGGACAAATAAAGTTGAGCCATGTAAACAAGTTCCAGTTTTGTCAAAAATAATTTGGACCTAACCATCTTTTATAAACTAGTGTCTCTGTAGTACTAATCCCATGACTAGAGTTCTAAGGTAAAACCTGTAAGACCTTTTTTTTTTTTTTCCACTCTGTCTACCAGGCTGGAGTGCAGTGGTGCAATCTCTGCTCACTGCAACCTCCGCCTCCCAGGTTCAAGTGATTCTCATGCCTCAGCTTCCTGAGTAGCTAGGATTAAAAGTGTTTGCCATCACGCCTGGCTCATTTTTGTATTTTTAGTAGAGGTAGGGTTTTGCCATGTTGGCCAGGCCGGTATTGAACTCCTGACCTGAAGTGATCCCCCCACCTCGGCCTCCCGAAGTGTTAGGATTACAGGCATGAACTACCACGACCGGCCTAAGGCTATAAGAGTTTTATTTATGTGTATATATGTGTTTAGATGTGTTTACGTATGTTATATATCGTGTCTAGATGGTACCAAAGTGACTTATAAATAAATACCCATAAATTAAGCCCAAATATGTTTTTCAAGTTCATGTGACTTAAGTAAATCTTTTTTTTTTTTTTTTTTTTTTTGAGGCGGGCTCTTGCTCTGTCATCCAGGCTAGAGTGCAGTGGTGCAATCTCGGCTCACTGCAACCTCTGCCTCCTGGGTTCAAGCGATTCTCCTGCCTCGGCCTCCTGAGTAACTGGGATTACAGGCGCGTGCCACCAGGCCCAGCTAATTTTTGTTTTTTCAGTAGAGACGGGATTTCACTATGTTGGCCAGGCTGGTCTCAAACTGACCTCAAGTGATCCACCTGCCTCAGCGTCCCAAAGTGCTGGGATTACAGGCATGAGCCACAGCGCCTGGACTGACTTAAGTAAATCTTTAATAAATAAACTGTTTTTTTAAATTATTGGTAAAATAAAAATGTCTTCAAAATTGTCAACATACATTTTTGCCTTGGTTTACTGGTCAAAGTTTTACCTGTGTCTCTGCTAGATATTTTAAGGGTGTCAGGGTTTGGCCTAAAGATTATAAAACTATAAACCCAGCCAAAACCAAAATGACCTTTGTTTGTGTGATTGTTTTGATAAATATGACTAATTTAATATAACTAGTTTAACAGAAAACAGCTAAATCTTCCGAGTTATCAACGAAATAGCTATGTATTTAAGACTGTTAGGTGAACATCTGATAGTCACAGGCTGTAAAAATAATTAACAAAAAAACATTTCAAATAATGACTACCTTTGTCTAATATTCAGTTCTCATAACTAGTCTAAGTAAATGTTAAAAATAAATAAATATAGGCTAGGCGCAGTAGCTGACGCCTGTAATCCCAGCACTTTGGGAGGCTGAGATGGGCAGATCACCTGAGGTTGGGACATCGAGACCAGCCTGACCAACATGGAGAAACCCCGTCTCTACTAAAAACACAAAAATTAGCCAGGCGTGGTGGCACATGCCTGTAATCCCAGCTACTCAGGAGGCTGAGGCAGGAGAATCGCTTGAACCTGGGAGGTGGAGGTTGCAGTGAGCTGAGATTGTGCCATTGCACTCCAGCCTGGGCAACAAGAGCGAAACTCCATCTCAAAACAAAACAAAGCAAAATGAAAACAAAAATAAATAAATATAAGATAAATGCTTATAAATACAATTGTCATGTAATTTAAAATCTTAAAATTATGTTAAATAAATACTCATTAAATGTCTGGGTCATTTTCAATTTAAAAAATATATTACAGGGCCAGGCTAGGTGTCTCACGCCTGTAATCTCAGCACTTTGGGAGGCAGAGGCAGGCAAGTAGCCTGATCTCAGGAGTTTGAGACCACCCTGGGCAAAATGGTGAAACTCCATCTCTACTAAAATACGAAAAATTAGCCAGATGTGGTGGCGCACGCCTGTAGTCCCAGCTACTTGGGAGGCTGTGGTGCTTGAGCCAGAGAGGTGGATGTTGCAGTGAGCTGAGATTGCGCCACTGCACTCCAGCCTGCTTGGGCTACAGAGTGAGACTCCATCTCAAAAAAAAAAAAACAAAAAACGAAAGTTACAAAAGCATGTTTATAATTATGAAGTGGTTCTCGTCTATAAAATACTAATATGTCACAAGCAATTCAAGATTTCTTTGGCCGGGCGCGGTGGCTCAAGCCTGTAATCCCAGCACTTTGGGAGGCCGAGATGGGTGGATCACGAGGTCAGGAGATCGAGACCATCCTGGCTAACACGGTGAAACCCCGTCTCTACTAAAAAATACAAAAAAAACTAGCCGGGCGAGGTGGCGGGCGCCTGTAGTCCCAGCTACTCGGGAGGCTGAGGCAGGAGAATGGCGGGAACCCGGGAGGCGGAGCTTGCAGTGAGCTGAGATCCGGCCACTGCACTCCAGCTTGGGCGACAGAGCGAGACTCTGTCTCAAAAAAAAAAAAAAAAAGATTTCTTTGCATACTCATTTGAGAATGTGAAAAAATGTATTTTTTTAATTTTTATTTTATTTTATTTTATTTTTTTTTTTTTGAGACGGAGTCTCGCTCTGTCGCCCAGGCTGGAGTGCAGTGGCCGGATCTCAGCTCACTGCAAGCTCCGCCTCCCGGGTTCACGCCATTCTCCTGCCTCAGCCTCCCGAGTAGCTGGGACTACAGGCGCCCGCCACCTCGCCCGGCTAGTTTTTTGTATTTTTTAGTAGAGACGGGGTTTCACCGTGTTAGCCAGGATAGTCTCGATCTCCTGACCTCGTGATCCACCCGTCTCGGCCTCCCAAAGTGCTGGGATTACAGGCTTGAGCCACCGCGCCCGGCCTTAATTTTTAAAAAGGATTTTTTACTTCCTAGGTTTTCACTAAAATTTAAGGTTACTAAAAATAAAACGTCTTGTTAATATATAATTCTATATATAAAATGTGCCAAAATGAGATGATTTTAATTTTAAAAATTATAAAAAAGACAAAGTTTTTTGTTTGTTTGTTTGAGACAGTCTCACTCTGTCACCTAAGCTAGAGTACAATGGTACAATCATAGCTCACTGTGGCTTCATGTTCTTTATTTAAAAATGATTTTGTCAGCCAGGCATGGTGGCTCACGCCTGTAATCCCAGCACTTTGGGAGGCCGAGGCGGGCGGATCACGAGGTCACAAGATCAAGACCATCCTGGCTAACACGGTGAAACCCCGTCTCTACTAAAAATGCAAAAATTAGCCAGGCGTGGTGGCGGGCGCCTGTAGTCCCAGGCACTTGGGAAGCTGAGGCAGGAGAATGGCATGAACCCGGGAGGCGGAGCTTGCAGTGAGCCGATATCCAGCCGCTGCACTCCAGCCTGGGCGACAGAGCCAGACACCGTCTCAAAAAAACAAGAAATGCTGACTTTGGACAAGGTCTGATTCCTTTTGTATGTGAAATGGATAAAATTATACTCAAATAATAAAAAATGCCTGTAGTGTTTTTTAGGCATCTAGCACAGTGCTGGGCACAAAGTAAGAACTCAAGAAATAGTGTTGGAGTAGATATTGAGTAGAAAGTTCTTTTAAGAGGGAGTATGTATAGAACCATTGTTTCTTGGGTTCTTAGTGAATTGCAAATCAAAAGATACCATTTTTGTTTGTATAATCAAATTGCACCGTGGAATCAAGCGAAGTTGTGGAAAGGCCAAGATAGAGGAAGGATCTGAGCTTCAAGGGATGTGAGAACAGAAATGTCATTCTTCCTGGAATGTACTCTTCTTACTAGGAAGCATTCACCACTCCCAACGTTCCAAGAGAGGTTTCTGCAAACAGGGAAGGAAGGGTGCATCAGAGGTGAATGTGTGAACATTTACTTGGATGAGTTTAGAGAAATGTAACATGATGTGCCCAGGCTGTGCAATGCAGTGAGGTGACCAGGAGCTGGGCAGGCAGGTGCATGGCCTTGCAGCTGTGAAGCTTTAAACAAGTCCCTTCACTTTTCTGAGCTTCCATTTCCCCATAGCGTATTATAAGGATCACGAGACAGAAGTGGAGCAAAATACTTTGGAAACCATAAAGTACTGGAAAAATCAAGGTGTGCAGATTGTTACTAGGGTTTTAATCATGAAGAATGCAGCCTCTAGACCTGTGTAATCCAATAGGGTCACCACCAGCCACTTGTGACTATTTATTTATTTATTTATTTTGAGACAGAGTCTCCCTCTGTCCCCCAGGCTGGAGTGCGGTGGTGCAGTCTTGGCTCACTGCAACCTCCACCTCCTGGGTTCAAGCAATCTTCCTGCCTCAGCCTCCCAAGTAGCTGGTATTACCAGCATGCACCTCCAAGCCCGGCTAATTTTTGTATTTTTAGTAGAGATGGGATTTCACCATGTTGGCCAGGCTGGTCCCAAACTCCTGACCTCAAACAGTCTGCCACCTCGGCCTCCCAAAGTGCTGGGATTACAGACATGAGCTACCATGCTCAGCCAATTAGTGACTTTTTTCCTTTAAGTTCTGGGATGCATGTGCAGAACGTGCAGGTTTGTTACATAGGCACACGTGTGCTATGGTGGTTTGCTGGACCTGTCAACCCATCATCTGGGTTTTAAGCCCTGCATGCGTTAGGTATTTGTCCTAATGTGCTCCCTCTTCTTGCCGGTTTGTGATGTTCCCCTCCCTGTGTCCATGTGTTCTCATCGTTCAACTCCCACTTATGAGTGAAAACGTGTGGTGTTTGGTTTTCTGTTCCTGTGTTAGTTTGCTGAGAATGATGGCTTCTAGCTTCATCCATGTCCCTGCAAAGAACATGAACTCATTCTTTTTTATGGCTACAGATTATTTAAACTTAAAATAATGTCAAGCCAGGAGCAGTGGCTCGTACCTGTAATGTTAGCACTTTGGGAGGCCAAGGTGGGAGGATTGCTTGAGCTAAGGAGTTTGAGACCAGCCTGGGCAACATGGTGAGACCTCATCTCTATTTTTTTTATTATTAATTTCAAATAATTAAGTTCCTCAGTCACAAAAGCCACATTTCAGTGAAAGAGTGAGGTAATTCACATAAAGCAACTGGTACCTAGTGAATACTCAAGATTCCTTGGGTGCAGGGTTCTACTGACTTCCAGAAGTCCATGCTTGTTAATTGTTTATTCAAATAATTTTTATCCTTACTGATGAGGGACCAGCTCCCTCAACTGCTTCGCAGGCGGAGAGGGTGCCAGCCTAATTGATAAGTGGGGCAGAGTGTGTCCACAAGGTGGCAGCACAACTGCTGAAGAGTTCACCAATGGTAGGGCTGTGTGCGGTGGCTCATGCCTTTAATCCTAGCGCTTTGGGAGGCTGAAGTGGGAGGGTTGCCTGAGTCCAGAAGTTGGAGATCAGCCTGGACAACATAATGAGACCTTCACCTCTAAAACATTTTAAAATTAGCAAATAAAAAAATTAGCTGGGGCTGGGCGCAGTGGCTCACGCCTGTAATCCCAACACTTTGGGAGGCCAAGGCGGGCAGATCATAAGGTCAGGAGTTCGAAACCAGCCTGGCCAATATGGTGAAACCTTGTCACTACTAAAATACAAAAATTAGCTGGGCGTGGTGGCAGGCGCCTGTAGTCCCAGCTCCTTGGGAGGCCGAGACAGGAAAATCGCTTGAAGCCGGGAAGCAGAGTTGCAGTGAGTTGACATTGTGCCACTGCACTCCACCCTGAGCAACAGAGCGAGACTCTGTCTCAAAAAAAAAAAAAAAAAAGACCGGGCACGGTGGCTCACGCCTGTAATCCCAGCACTTTCGGAGGCCGAGGCGGGCGGATCACAAGGTCAGGAGATCGAGACCACGGTGAAACCCCGTCTCTACTAAAAATACAAAAAAAATTAGCCGGGCACGGTGGCAGGCGCCTGTAGTCCCAGCTACTCAGGAGGCTGAGGCAGGAGAATGGCGTGAACCCGGGAGGCGGAGCTTGCAGTGAGCCGAGATCGCGCCACTGCACTCCAGCCTGGGCGACAGCGCGAGACTCCATCTCAAAAAAAAAAAAAAAAAAAAAAAATTATTAGCTGGGTATGGTGGGACACGCTTGTAGTCCCATCTATTCAAGAGGCTAAAGTGGGAAGATGGCTTGAGTCTGGGAGGTAGAGGCTGCAGTTAGCTGTGATCACACCACTAGACTCCAGCCTGGGTAACAGAGTGAGACCCTGTCTAAAAAAAAAAAAAAAATCACCAGGGGTGACCAAGGAAGACATCCCAGTGGAGGGAAGTGCTGTGGCAGGTGCACTAACTGAGGTATTTGGAAGATTTGGGGCAGAGGATGAACAATGCTTACAAAGACAAGAGAGTTGGTTGGTTATTGCCAAGTTGTGTGAATGCCTTACAGAGGGATAATGAGAGACCAGGGATTGTTAGCAAGCAGTTAGTGGCTAATTGTGAAAGCTGGAGGGCCTCTATGTTATCTACAAAGTAGACTTTTTATTTCCTGCAGTGGAAAAGCAGATATAGCTGAGCAGCAGACTGAAGGTTAACTATTAGAAGAGCAGAGATCCTGCGGTCTGGAGTTTGAGACCAGTCTGACCAACACGGTGAAACCCCATCTCTACTAAAAATACAAAATTATCTGGGCGTGGTGGCACATGCCTGTAATCCCAGCTATTCGGGAGGCTGAGGCAGGAGAATCACTTGAACCTGGGAGGTGGAGGTTGTGGTGAGCCGAGATTATACCATTGCACTTCACCCTGGGCAACAAGAGCGAAATGTCTTTAAAAAAAAAAAGAGCGGAGATCCAGTGATCTTTGAATGCTCAGCCAAGGCAGGTCTGTTATGCAGAGGTCAGACTACCTGCAGCATAGATAACCCCTAATCAAGATGCTTACCTAACTTAGGTGAGATGTTGTGAGACATTGACCAACTGCTTGAGTTTACCAAAATAACTTGCTATAGCTATTTTCTGTAGGGTGGATGCAGAGATCCACCACACCATGGCTGTCTGAGAAATGTCTTCTGTTTGTGAGTCACTATTAAATGTTACCTTTTGAGAAACTAGATTTGTCAGCTTTTATTCCTTCAGTCTCTCAGCTCCTTCAGCCTTCGGGGTAGGTTTGCATATAGCTGCTCACTGCAGAACAGTCTTATATAACAAATAAAGAACTCTTGGCCAGGCGCAGTGGCTCATGCCTACAATCCCAACACTTTGGGAAGCTGAGGTGTGAGCATTGCTTGAACCCAGGAGTTTGAGACCAGCCTGGGCAAAAAAACAAGGTCCTATCTCTTTTTTTTTTTTTTTTTTTTTTTTTTTGAGACGGAGTCTTGCTGTGTCGCTCAGGCTGGAGTGCAGTGGCCGGATCTCAGCTCACTGCAAGCTCCGCCTCCCGGGTTTTTACGCCATTCTCCTGCCTCAGCCTCCCGAGTAGCCGGGACTACAGGCGCCCGCCACCTCGCCCGGCTAGTTTTTCGTATTTTTTAGTAGAGACGGGGTTTCACCGTGTTAGCCAGGATGGTCTCGAACTCCTGACCTCGTGATCCGCCCGTCTCGGCCTCCCAAAGTGCTGGGATTACAGGCTTGAGCCACCGCGCCCGGCCCCTATCTCTATTAAATATAAAAATAAGACCAGGTGTGATGGCTCACACCTATAATCCTAGCACTTTGGGAGGCCGAGGCGGGTGGATCACCTGAGGTCAGGAGTTTGAGACCAGCCTGGTCAACATGGAGAAACTCCATCTCTACCAAAAATACAAAAATTAGTTGGTTGTGGTGGTGGGTGCCTATAATCCCAGATACTCGGGAGGCTGAGGCAGGAGAATCACTTGAACACGGGAGGCAGAAGTTGCAGTGAGCCAAGATCACACCGCTGCACTCTAGCCTGGGTGACAGAATGAGACGCTGTCTCAAAAAAAATAAAAATAAATAAAAAATAAAAATAACAAAAAGGCCAGGCACACTGGCCCACGTTTGGAGGCCAAGGTGAAAGGATCGCTTGAGTCCAGGAGTTTGATACCAGCCTGGGCAACATAGCAAGGCCCCGATCTCAATCAATCAATCAATCAATCAATATTTTAAAAAGAATTCAAAACACAATGATAAGAACATAACCCAATAAAAAAAATTGGCAAAAAAGACCAGGCGTGGTAGCTCAAGCCTGTAACCCTAGCACTTTGGGAGGCCGAGGCAGGTGGATCACCTGAGGTCAAGAGTTCAAGATCACCTGGCCAGCACGGTGAAACCCCATCTCTACTAAAAATACAAAAAAAAATTAGCTAGGTATGGTAGCACACACCTGTAACCCCAGCTACTCGGGAGGCTGAGGCAGGAGAATTGCTTGCACCTGGTGGAGGTTACAGTGAGCCAAGATCGTGCCACTGCACTCCAGCCTGGGTGACAGAGGAAGACTCCTTTAAAAAAAAAAAAGGCAAAAAATTTGAAGACTCTTTTCAGATGGCAAATAAGTACCTGAAAATATGCCCAATGTCATTAGTCTTGTAAATGGCTAAAATTGAAAAGACTGACCATATTCTGTGTTGATGAGAATGGAGATCAATCGGAATGTTCATACACTGGTGCTGGAAATATGAAGTTGTTTTACCACTTTGGAAACTAGTTTGGCAGTTTCTCTCTTTCTTTCTTTCTTTTTTTTTTTTTTTTTGAAATGGAGTCTCACTCTGTCACCCAGGCTGGAGTGCAGTGGCATGATCTCGGTTCCCCACAACTTCCGCCTCCCGGGTTCAAGCAATTCTCCTGTCTCAACCGCCTGAGACTACAGGTGCCCATCACCACGGCCGGCTAATTTTCTGTATTTTTAGTAGAGACAGGGTTTCACCATGTTGACCAGGCTGGTCTCGAACTCCTGCCCTCAGGGTGATCTGCCTGTCTCAGCTTCCCAAAGTGCTGGGATTACAGGTGTGAGCAACCGCACCTGGCTGACAGTTTCTTTGAAGTTAAACGTACAACTAACATATGACCCAATTACTCTGTTCTTAGTTATTTACCAAAATAAATGACAACATATGTCCATACAAAGACTTGTACATGCATGTTCTTGGCAGTCTTATGTGTAATAGCCAAAAACTGGAAATAACTCAAATGACCATTAGTAGGTGAATGGATAAACATTGTGATCTATATATACAGTGGAATACTAGTCAACAATAAAATGGAACAAACTATTGATACATAGGACAATGTGGATGAATCTCAAAACAGTTATGAAGAAAGAAGCCATACAATGTCAGTATGTACTGAGCAATCACATTTATATAAAACTAGAAAAGGTAAACTAATCTGGCCGGGTGCAGTGGCTCATGCCTGTAATCCCAGCACTTTGGGAGGCCAAGGCGGGTGGATCATGAGGTCAGGAGTTCGAGACCAGCCTGGCTAATATGGGGAAACCCTGTCTCTACTAAAAATACAAAAATTAGTTGGGCATGGTGGCGCACGCCTGTAATCCCAGCTACTCGGGAGGCTGAGGCAGGAGAATCACTTGAACCCAGGAAGCGGAGATGGCAGTGAGCCGAGATTGCGCTGCTGCACTCCAGCTTGGGCAACAGAGTGAGACTCCGTCTCCAAAAAAAAAAAAAAAAAGAGAATATAAACTAATCTACAGTGACAGGAAGCAGATCAATGGTTGCCTAGCAATGGGGAGATCTGGGGTGAGAGGAAGGTCTTATGAAGCAGCAGGAGTAAGCTTTTCAAGGTGGTGGAATGTTCCTAATTTTGATTGTGGTAATGTTTTGTGTACAATTGTCAAGACTTATTGAATTTTACACTTAGATATGTACAGCTTATTGTACATTAATTTTAAAAGGTTTTTAAAAATCAGTGTTACATCTAGGAGCGGGAGAGAGGGAAGAATGACAGAGATTCATGACACTGCTAAAGTGCTAAAGGGTACAGAGGTGGTGATCTCTATATCTCTGTTTAATTCATCGGTCTGGTCTCTGCAGAAGCTGAATTGATTCTGGAGAATGTCTGTAGACTACTATGGACCGAACCATAATAGCCTGAACACAGTGACTTTACCAGAAATGGTATCACTGGTGGAGCGGATTTATAAGGCCTCAGATATATGGTATGGTGTCATTGATTTAGTGAGTGCCTTCTTTTCCATTCCAATCAGAGAAGAGGATCAGAAACAGTTTCATTCTCATGGTATTGACAACAATATATGTTTATTTTTTGAGACAGAGTCTTGCTCTATCCCCTAGGCTGGAGTGCAGTGGCCCGATCTTGGCTCACTACAACCTCCACCTCCTGGGTTCAAGCAATTCTCATGCCTCAGCCTCCTGAGTAGCTGGGATTACAGGCACCCACCACTACGTCCAGCTAATTTTTGTATTTTTAGCAGAGATGGGGTTTCACCATGTTGGCCAGCCTGGTCTGGAACTCCTGACCTCAGGTGATCTGCAAGCCTTGGCCTCCCAAGGTGCTGGGATTACAGGCATGAGCCACTGTGCCCAGCTCCCAGTCATCTTCTTTTTGTAGAGTCAGAACAGCATTACTTTCTTGGCACCAATGTGTGGCAATATGCACTGAGTATTGCCAACCTGGGACACTCACCTGAGACTTGGTGTTCAGTCTTTATTGGGACTCCATCACATAGGCAGGATTGACTGCTTATGTGGTTGATATCAATATCCAGCCCTCAGGTGGTCATGCTGATACCAGGTGAACCAGAGTCTCCACCCTAAATCACACTTACTATCTAGCTGACCCAAGACCTCCAGGCAAACATAGACACTCCTATCAGGCATGATATTCCAAGGACTTGGAGATTACTTCCCAGAAGCTGAGAGCAAAATACAGACCTCTCTTTGGTCACAGTTAAATGTTTTACCACATAGATACTTTCTAATCTCAGCTGAGTGTAAATAGTACTGTTACGAACATCTGTGCTTATTGTATTTATTTCTTTTGTCTGTTTGATCTATTGGTTACTAAAAAAGGTGAGCTAAAATTTCCCACTTTGGTGGTGGATTTGTAAATTCTCCTTGTAGTTTTCTTAATGTTCAACTTATATTTTGTGGCCATCTTATTTGGCTTAAAATGGTTAAATCTTAGTGAATTGAATATTTTATCAATACATAGTAACCTGCTGTTCCAGTCGCAGTTATTGCATCTCAAAATATAGTAGCTTAAAATGAGAACAGTTTTATTATCTTATGGTTTCTGTGGGTTAAAAATTGGTGATGGGCAGCTGGGTGCAGTGGCTCATGCCTGTAATCCCAGCACTTTGGGAGGCCAAAGCGGACGGATCACGAGGTCAGGAGCTCGAGACCATCCTGGCTAACACGGCGAAACCACGTCTCTACTAAAACTACAAAAAATTAGCCAGGCGTGGTGGTGGGCGCCTGTAGTCCCAGCTACTCGGGAGGCTAAGGCAGGAGAATGGGGTGAACCCGGGAGGCGGAGCTTGCAGTGAGCCAAGATGGCGCCACTGCACCCCAGCCTGGGTGACAGAGCGAGAGTCCGTTTCAAAAAAAAAAAAAAAGTGGGGATGGGCTCAGTTAAATGGTTCTGTGTTGACATCTTTTATGCAATAAAAACTGGAATAGTAGGGGCGTGGAAAAGCTGGGAGCTGGCTGGAGCTCTCTCTCTCCCTCTCTTCAGGTAATCTCAGGGTTTATCCCTATGGATTACCTTTGTGGATGTTTGGTCTTCTTCACAGTGTAGCCGCCTCAAGGCAGTTGTACTGCTTACATGACAGCTCAGTACTCCAGCTCAAGTGTTCCAGTGAGCAAGGTGGAAGTTGCATTTTCTTTTCTGACCTGGAGTTATGTATCATCACTTCTGCATTCTGCTACTGACAAGGATGTCACAAACCTGTCTAGATTCAAAGGGAGGGGAATTAGACTCATCTCTTCATGATGAATGACAAAATTATAGAAAACCATGTGGAACAGCTGGTATTGTTACAGACAGCTTTGAAAATACAATCTGACACATCCTCTTTATCTCTCTTAATGTTTGTTGCCAATGATTATTTGATCTAATTTTTTTTTTTTTTAAGATGGCGTCTCAGTCCATTGTCCAGGCTTGAGTGCAATGGCGCAATCTCAGCTCACAGCAGCGTTCACCTCCCGGGTTCCAGCAATTCTCCTGCCTCAGCCCCCTGAGTAGCTGGGATTACAGATGTGTGCCACCATGCCTGGCCCATTTTTGTATTTTTAATACAGACAGGGTTTCACCATGTTGGCCAGGCTGGTCTCGAACTCTTGCCCTCAAGTGATCTGCCTGCCTCAGCCTCCCAAAGTGCTTGGATTACAGGTGTGAGCCACTGCGCCCGGCCTCATTCATGTCTTTTTATGGCTTAATGGCTCACTTATTTTTATCACTGTTTTTATATATACAATATTTCATTGTATAGATGTACCACAATTTGTTTATGCATTCATTGAAGGACACCTCAGCTGCTTCCAGTTTTTAGCAGTTATGAATAAAGTGGTTATGATCTTTTTTTTTTTTTTTTAGACAGAATCTCGCTCTGTTGCCCAGGCTGGAGTGCAGTGGCACAATCTCAGCTCACTACAACCTCTGCCTCCCGGGTTCAAGTGATTCTCGTGCTTCAGCCTCCCAAGTAGCTGGGATTGCAGGCACACACCACCACACCCCGCAAATTTTTGTATTTTTAGTAGAGACGGGGTTTCACCATGTTGGTCAGGTTGGTCTTGATCTCCTGACCTTGTGGTCCACCCACCTCAGCCTCCCAAAGTGCTGGGATTACAGGCATGAACCACCACACCTGGCCCCCTCTTCTCTTTTCTTTTCTTTCCTTTTCTTTTCTTTTTCTTCTTTTCTTTTCTTTTCTTTTTTTTTTTTTTTTTTCTGATATGGTTTGTTTGGCTCTGTGTCCCCACCCAAGTCTCATCTTGAATTGTAATTTCTACTTGTTGAGGGAGAGACCTGGTGGGAGGTGACTGGATCATGGAGGTGGTTCCCCCATGCTGGTCTCGTGATAGAGAGGGAGTTCTCACAAGACCTGGTGGTTTTAAGTGTGGCACTTCCTCAGTCTTTCTCTCTCCTGCCACCTTGTGAAGAAGGTGCTTGCTTCTCCTTTGCCTTCTGCCATGATTGCAAGTTTTCTGAGGCCTCCCCAGCCATGCACAACTGTGAGTCAATTAAACCTCTTTCCTTTATAAATTACCGAATTGCAGGTATTTATTTATAGCAGTGTGAAAACTAACTAATACACTTCCTTTATTTTTTGAGATGGAGTGCCACCCGCCTCGGCCTCCCAAAGTGCTGGGATTACAGGTGTGAACCACTGTCTCCCTCCCCTTCCCTCCCCTCCCCTTTCCTTCCCTTCTCTTTTGATAAAGATAGGGTCTCACTATGTTGCCCAGGCTGGTCTCAAACTCCTGGCCTCAAGTGATCCTGCTGCTTTGGCCTCCCAAAGTGCTGGAGGTTACTGCACCCAGTCACTGCATCCAGACAATTATTTCTTTCATGGACCATGCCTTAGGTGTTGTATCTAAAAAGTCATCACCTCTTCTTGAAGTTTTATAGTTTTGTGTTTCATAGTTAGGTCTATTTTGAGTTAATTTTTTGTAAAAGGTATATGTCTAGGTTGATTTGTTTGTTTTGCATATAGACATCCAATTGTTCCTGCACCATTTGATGAAATGTCTTACTATTACACTAATAATGTCTTACTATTTGTCTTACCTTGAAAGTAATTTTGTGTGTGTGTGTGTGTGTGTGTGTGTGTGTGTGTGTGTCTGTGAAGGAGTCTCGCTCTGTTGTCCAGGCTGGAGTGCAGTGGTGCAATCTTGGCTCACTGCAACCTCCATCTCCTGGGTTCAAGCAATTCTCCAGCCTCAGCCTCCCAAGTAGCTGGGACTACAGGAGCCTGCCACCATGCCCAGCTAATTTTTTATTTTTAGTAGAGACCAGGTTTTGCCATGTTGGTCTCAAACTGCTGACCTCAGGTGATCCGCCCACCTCGGCCTCCCAAAGTGCTGGGATTACAGGCATGAGCCACCGTGCCGAGCCCCTTGAAAGTAATTTTAAACTCGCAGGCCCCCTAAAAGGGTCTTGGAGACTACCAGTCATCCAGTGACCACAGTTGGGAACCAATGCTCTAGTTGATGGGATTTTAAAAATGATTTTCTTTATCTTTGCTTTCTCTTTCTCCTTCTCCTCTTCCTCCTTTCTTTCTTTCTTTCTGTTTTTTTTTTTTTCTCTGAGACAGGGGTTTGCTCCGTCACCCAGGCTGGAATGCAATGGCATGATCTTGGCTCACTGCAACCTCCGGCCCCCAGGTTCAAGCGATTCTCTCACCTCAACCTCCCAAGTAGCTGGGATCACAGGCACGTGCCACAACGCCTGGCTAATTTTTGTATTTTTAGTAGAGATAGGATTTCACCATGTTGGTCAGGCTGGTCTCTAACTCCTGACCTCAGGTGATCCACCCGCCTCGGGTGCCCAAAGTGCTGGAATTACAGGCATGAGCCACCGCGCCTGGCCTTAAAATGTGATTTTAATAAGGCCGGGCGTGGTGGCTCACGCCTGTGATCCCAGCACTTTGGGAGGCTGAGACGGGTGGATCACGAGGTCAGGAAATCATGACCATCCTAGCTAACAGGATGAAAGCCCATCTCTACTAAAAAATAGAAAAAATTAGCCAGGCTTGGTGGCGGGCACCTGTAGTCCCAGCTACTCAGGAACCTGAGGCAGGAGAATGGCGTGAACCCGGGAGGCAGAGCTTGCAGTGAGCCGAGATCATACGACTGCACTCTGGCCTGGGCAACAGAGCGAGACTCTGTCTCAAAAATATATATATATGTGTATATATATATGAATATATGATTTTAATATATATACATTTATGTGTGTGTGTGTGTTAGCCAGGATGGTCTCGATCTCCTGACCTCATGATCCGCCCGTCTCGGCCTCCCAAAGTGCTGGGATTACAGGCTTGAGCCACTGCACCCAGCCATATATATACATTTTTAATCACTAAAATAGATATTTCATATAGAACCAGAATTGTGTATTTGTTATATCCATTCTTCTCATGCCATCTTTATGCATTCAATTTTATTTTTCTCTTTTGGGTTAATTATTAGGCTAGTCCTAGCCAAGTCAGCCTAAAACCACCAGAAACAAACCCAGTTGACCTATTCCAATGAGGGAAACCACCAAGTAAAGGAACTGCAGTGATCCGGCTGAACACAAGGAAAGGCTATTAAAGAATTGAGGGGAAGGGTGGAGTCCGGTGAAGTGTAAAGCAAGCAGTGTTTTGAGGTAAGCAGGCTCAAAGTATCACAGGGCGCTGTATGAAGGGTCAGCTTCAGGTCTGGATGGCAAAGTGGACTTAGAGTCTTGTTTCCTTGGAAACTACAAAGTTAAGAGAAATGTGGAATGCTGAGTCCAGAAACACCGTATCTGAGACTGCTTCTCTGTGTCAAAATGACATAGCTCTTCCAGGCAACAGTGGGATGTTCTATTCTTACTAATGGGATATCAAACAGCAAATTTCTGATCGCTTGTGATTTTAGGGGGAAAAATATAAATATCAGTAAAAAAGTAGTAGTCAAAGAACACAGGTATTAGGACACTTTACAGCTGTAGCATGCATGGCCTTGATAGAAATGTTTCCTGTTGGCTAGGCGTGCCGGCTCATGCCTGTAATCCTAGCACTTTGGGAGGCTAAGGCAGGCAGATCACTTGAGGTCAGGAGTCTGAGACCAGCCTGGCCAACAAGGTGAAATCCTGTCTCTACTAAAAATACAAAAGTTAGCTGGGGGTGGTGGCGAGAGCCTGTGATCTCAGCTACTTGAGACGTTGAGGCAGGAGAATCGCTTGAACCTGGGAAGAGGAGGTTGCAGTGAGCCGAGATCGTGCCATTGCACTCCAGCCTGGGCAACAGGAATGAGACCCTGTCTCAAAAAAAAAAAAAAGAAAAAGAAAAAAAAAAAGAGACAGAAAAAAAAAATGTTTCCTGTTGATGTTGCAGCTGGCTTTAGAGGTCTGTGTTATCCTAGTCTAGTGGGAGCACAGGCAGACTTTTACTTTCTCGTTCCAAGCTAGTTTTCATCACGAATAGAAATCTTGATCTGGCCAGGTACAGTGGTTCATGCCTGTAATCCCAGCTCTTTGGGAGGCTGAAACAGGAGGATCGCTTGAGCCCAGGAGTTCAAAAATAAAAAAATAGAAATCCTGATGCAAATGATGTAATCATTTTTGTTTTTCACATTCCCTGACCACATGACCTAAAATAGCACTACCCCTGACCAGTCACTCTATTTCTTTTTTAAATTTTGCTTTATTTTATTTTTAGGACAGGGTCTCCTTCTGTTGCCGAGACTGGAGTGCAGTGGTCTGATCTCAGCTCACTGCAACCTCAGCCTCCCGGGCTCAAATGATCCTCCCACTTGTAGCCTCCCAAGTAGCTGAGACTTACAGGCACACATCACCATCCCTGGCGATTTTTTTTTTTTTTTTTGTAGAATCAGGGTCTCACCATCTTGCCCAGACTGGTCTCAAACTCGTGGGCTCAAGCAATCCCCTGCCTTGGCTTCCCAAAGTGCTAGGATTACAGGCATGAGCCACCGTCACTCTGTTTCTAACATGTATGGGAAATGTGCTGTCCTCCTATTCCTACTCCCCCCACCCTCTGGCACTGAGTCCAGGTAGGCAGGCAGGGGGGTGTCTCTCTCCTTTACTTCGACACCCTCACAACCTTGGGGATCAGAAGTGACTCTCTGGAAAGATGCTGCTGCTTCTCACCAGAGGCTGACGATACGAAGGCCACCTCCATGGCCACCTCCTCCAGGCTGCCCTCCTGGAAATAGCAGGAATCATAATTGTTGTTACTGGAAACAGGCGGAGGGTTGGGGGAGCCAAGGCAGTCCCACCCAGGACCAAGGTGGCTCTATTGCACACACTTCGCCGTGGCTCCCCTGAAGGTCCAAACGTGGGGTTCTGCAGAAGCTGGGCTCCCCACTGACCTCCCCTCTTCCTCAGGACCTCCAAGGGTGCTCCTGCTAGTGGCCACATCTAGCCTTTCTGACTGGACAACCTATCTTTTAAAATTTTCAGATACTTCCGTAAACAGATGCACGTTGCTGTATTTATTTATGTCAAGAGCTTGGTTTGTGATAAGTCAAGCTCAAAAACAGATTGTCATAAAAGAGTGAACCTTGGCAATTTGCCATAAAATAATTACAATACAGATTGTACATGCAAATGATTAGAGATATTTTAAGGTCATAGTGTCTTCACAAATTGAGCTGAAAGGGAACTGTTAGAATGATCTTGCCTAACCCTCTCATCTCACATAGGAAGAACTATTTTAAACTCAGAGAGGTTAAGTGACCTGGCCAAGGTCACACAGCCACCACTAGTTAACTCATATACATTGATGCTCCTGTGGGACTGGGCAGATGAGGAATCTTTTGTTCTCTTTCCTGTCTGCAGGGATTTTTTTTGACGTTACTTTCCTAGTTCTGGCAAGTACCCCTGCTTCTGGTAGTTTTGTGTCTCAATTGATTCAATCTCATTCTTTATTTTATTTTATTTTTGACACAGGGTCTCACTTTGTCACCCAAGCTGGAGTGCAGTGGTATGATCTTAGCTCACTGCAGCCACCACCTCCTGGGTTCAAGCAATTCTTCTGCCTCAGCCCCCCAAGTAGCTGGGATTACAGGCATCCGCCACCACGCCCTGTTAATTTTTTTTTTTTTTTTTTTTTGTAGAGACAGTGTTTCCCCATGTTGCCCGGGCTAATCTCAAACTCCTGGGCTCAAGTGATCTGCCTGCCTCAGCCTCTCAAAGTGCTAGGATTACAGGCGTGAGCCACTGTGCCCAGCCTTAATCCTATTCTTTAACTTGTTTTGTTTTGTTCTCTCCAGGAGGCTCCCAGCTCTTTCAGATTGGTTGAGAAAAGTGGCCTGGCTGGTCTGGGGCCAGCGGCACCCCTCCCTCCCCCAAACTGCCCAACTCCCCCACCCCTGCAATCCCCTCCTCCACCACCAAGGGGGGTGGTGCTGAAAAACAACTGACTCCAGCAGTGCTGCTCACGTGACCACTGCAGCTGCAGCTCCCGTTCTGCTCCTTGTCCTGGGCTAGGTGGGCACTACCAGGGGCTCCTTCTGTAAGGAGTACTAGGTAGGCACCCGGTCCTGCCGATCCACCACTGGAACAGCTAAGGGGACAGCAGACAGGCACGGTCGGACAGACTTGGCAGATCAGACGTCAGGCCCTCTGCGCTAGTCCCGGGCTCTTTAAGCAGGAACGTGGATGGCCTCAAGATGTCTCACATGGTCCCACTCACCCTCCTCCTCCCTTTGTTCCCTGCCTCCAGGAGGGCTGCTCTGCCCTTCCTTCCTCTGTTCTTTGGCCTTCTGTTCCCTGCCACCACAGACCTTTCCACCCTCTCTCTCTGCTGACTTAGCAGCGCATTGCAGGCCTGGAGGATTAATCAGTGACAGGAAGCTGCCTGTCTCGGAGCGGTGACCGGCTGTGGTCAGGAGAGCCTCAGCAGGGCCAGCCCCAGGAGTCTCTCCCGATTCCGGATCACTGCTCACCCACCTGCTGCTGCCATGAGGCACCTTGGGGCCTTCCTCTTCCTTCTGGGGGTCCTGGGGGCCCTCGCTGAGATCTGTGGTGAGTAACTCGCCTCTGTCCTGTGCCTTGTTCCTTCTGGGTCCTTAGGAGGGTGACTGGGGCATAGGATGGGGGAACTTACCTGCCCCTCTGGGCTCCCATAGCAGTTTGGACTTAGCTGGACCTCAGCATTTAACACATCGTATTGCGACTGATTATATGTCTGACTCCTCACCAGACAAGATCTCCTCCGTTAATTCAGTCTTTAGTTCACACATTCGTTCAGCACATAGTTACTGAGCCTTTTCTGTGTCAGGCCCAGTGTTAGCCTTTGGGGAATGTGCAAGGCGTGAGACAAGTCTAATTCCTGCCATCCTAGAGCTTGTGTTCTGGGGAAGGGGGACAGACAAAAGAAATCAATGGTTAGGTGCTCCCACCTGAAATCCCAGCATTTTGGAAGGCTGAGGCGGGAGGATCGCTTGAGTTCAACAGTTCGAGATCAGCCTGGGCAACATAGGGAGACCCCATCTCTACAAAAAATAAAAAAAATTTAAAAATAGCTGGGCATGGGGAAGACTTTCTGAGGACCGAGAGGGAACATGGGAGCTGAGACTCGAAGGAAGAAAAGGAGCTGGCAGGAAAGGAATGGGGGACACACATTCTAGGCAGCAGGAAGTGAGTCTTCAGAGGTCCTGCCTGCTCCAGCTCTGTGCCCCACGGGGTCTCTTGGAGCACACTGTCTCCTGGGACCTGTCTGTGAGTCTGAGCTCAGAGGCTCAGGGCTGCTCCTTCAGACAGGAGGCAGAAGGCAGGCTTCGGGACTCTGGGCCGCCCACGCCTCTTTTCCCCTCCTCTGCACCTAGGATTATGCTCAGCAATACACTTTCACCACCGTGGGCTCTTGTAACTCTGGGGAAACCCTGAGAGGTGGGTGCAGTCATATCCAGGTGTCAAGTAAAGAAGTCGAGGGTTGGAGGGGCTGAGTGACTCGCTCAGGGTGCTCCACCTTTACCAGAGCTTTGCTGAACTTAGTTTTTTAGAACTTTTCTTTTTTTGTTTTGTTTTTTGTTGAGACAGGTTCTCACTCTGTTGCCCAGGCTGGAGTGCAGTGGCACGATCTTGGCTCACTGCAACCTCTGCCTCGCGGGTTCAAGTGATCCCCCCACCTCAGCCTCCCAAGTAGCTGGGAACTACATGTGCATACCACCATGCTCGGCTAATTTTTGTATTTTTTGTAGAGACAGGGTTTCGCCATGTTGCCCAGGCTGGTCTCGAACTCCTGGGCTCAAGTGATACTCTTGCTTTGGCCTCCCAAATTGCTGGGATTACAGGCGTGAGCCACTGTGCCCAGCCAGAACTCCAAGCCTCTCATCTGTGTTCCATAAATAAATCAGACTCCTCAGGTCTGGGCCCAGGAACCCCAGCTCTTGGTTCATGTCTGGACAGTTTCCCAGGGGAGTTCTGGGTTCAACCAGCCAGAACTTTCCCTCCTGCAGACCTGGCTGGCCTGGTCCTCAGCCTTGGACACTTAGTCCATTAGCCTGACCTCACAGGAACCCCCATCCCTTGGGGTCTGGGGAACCTTGAACTGGGATTTGGGGTGCAAATATCTGTGCTGAGTCACTTGATTGTGCCCAGCCTCATTCCTTTACCTGTAAAATGGGCTAAGAATGCTCCCCTGCCTTCCTCCTTGGTGTAGTACAAGGGAGGATCCCATGACACCTGCTCTTCCAGTTTAAAGTTCTGTGTGTGTATTGTGAAATTGACAGGGATCACTGCACAAACGCTAATGCAAAGTGGGCTCCTGTGCTTCCTTTTCTCCTTCTTCTTCTTCTTCTTTTTTAAAAAATTTTCTTATAGAGATGAGGTCTCACTATATTGCACGGGGTTGGTTTCAAACTCCTAGGGTCAAGCGATCCTCCCACCTTGGCCTCCCAAAGTGCTGGTATTATAGGCATGAGCCACTCTGTCTGGCTCCTGTGCTTGTGAATGTCAACAGCAATCAGCCCTTAGCTGGCCTGGCTGGGCTGGTAGGGCAAGAGCTCACCCAGGGCTGCTTTTATTACCCTAGGTGAATCTGCCTGTCCCCTTCCTTCTAAGGAGGCTGCTCTGTGGTTGTCAGTCTCTCCCTTTACAGCTGGATCCTGGTCTTTCAGTTTCTAACCCTGTGCTGACTAATCGTGCTGGAGGTGAGAGCCCAGGGTGAGGTCAGGGAACTCCCTTGCGAGTTTCAAGAAAAGGGAGAAGGAAAGAGAGGTGAGGAGGCACAGATGACCAGAGGGACACAGGCTGGGGGAGACTGAGACAGACCCAGAGAGCCTCAGAGACATTGAGGGAGAGAGACAGAGAAATGGAGATAGACATCAAAATTGGTTCTGAGTGAGAGAAAGGGAAAAAAGCAACCCCCCAGTCTCTCTTCATTAACATCTGGTGAGAAACCAGCCATGTGCTCTGGTCTGGGCCCACACAGCAAAGGATTATGTAGGGGTTCATGCTAGTGGATGGCTACCTTATAGCAACAGATATCTGGAGCTGTCGGGAAAACAGACACGAGGTTGTGGGACCCAAACCCACAGAGATGGAGCTGTGTTCTAGGAGCTCTGGTCCTCGCACCAGGAGGCCCAGGAGGCAGATGAGGCATCTTGCAACAGCTCCTTTTCTTAGTCCCCTGGGATATGGCACAGTGGAGGCCACCATCAGGCAGCTGGAGCCCAGCAGCAACTGGGAGGCAGTAAACGGGGACAGAAAGTCCAAGGTGCCTCCAAGGCAAACTACTCTAAATTACCCTGTGCTGAGCTCAGGTCCCTTGGAACTATCCGTAAGGCTTCCACTTCCAGGGTGTTTCAGTATTTTGGTTGCACAGCTTCAAATAAATACAACTGCAACAGGTAAATGGCTGCAAAAGCTGTGGCTGTTTTCTAAGAGCTCATCTCACAATCTCAGATCCTCTTCACTTAAACAGAGATAGCAGGAAAAGCATTATTTTGAGATCTTCATGGAGGAAGTTCACCAGGCAGCCTCAGTTCAGCAGCTGGAAGTCTGTGTTGTTTGAACATTTGATGTGTAACATGTTGTGCATGTGGGCCGATGTTTTTGTAAACAGGTAGTGCACACATTCAGCAGGGCACCAGAGAGCAGGGGCTTTGCAGTTAGTTCCATCCTTGGCTCTGCAGCCTTGTGTAAGACATGACATGACTTTGAACTTCTGTTTCCTCTTTTGTGCAAAGCAATGATGACAGTATCTACATCACAGGACTGGCATGAGGACCAAGTGAGATTGGGCAAGGTGCCTGGGCACACCCCACAGCTTGGCATACAGTCTCACCGTCACCGCTGATGGGCAGAGTGGTTGCCTGGCAATAGCATCCTCTACCTTCAGCCTGCCACCTCTTTCACTGGCTGGCTCCAACTGCTCTTTTGGGATACATGCTTCCCTCCTTTTTCCCTCCCACTGCCTTTCAGTATGGCTGCAGTTCCCCCTGCAAGTTGGTGTGTGCTGGATGGAGGTGGGGGTGAGGACATGTATTCCCTGGGGAAGGCCCTGGTAACGTCAAAGCACTTCTTTGCTGGTGGCCTGGCCCTGTGACCTCACTTGCACCATTTTCTTTCCTAAGAAATACCAGAGGTGGACAGCCATCTGGTAGAGAAGTTGGGCCAGCACCTCTTGCCTTGGATGGACCGGCTTTCCCCGGAGCACCTGAACCCCAGCATCTATGTGGGCCTGCGCCTCTCCAGCCTGCAGGCGGGGACCAAGGAGGACCTCTACCTGCACAGCCTCAAGCTTGGTTACCAGCAGTGCCTCCTAGGGTATTACCACAGTCTCTTCAATGGAGGGCCTTTCTCTGTGTATAGAATGAAGGGGTTGGTTGGATTAGATCAGAGATGCTAATGCAGGGCTCCTCTTGCTACTACTGCCCCTCCTCAGTGATGTCTGAGGCAGACATCGCTAATCCATGGCTGTACTCTTTTTTTGATAATCCCAGGAGCAGCATCTGACTCTGTACTCCCTTAGTGTGCCTGAGGTAGACATCACTAATCGATGACTGCAGTCTTCCACATTAAGCCTAGAAGCAGCGTCTGACTCTGTGTGCTCCCCTCCCATGCATGAGGCAGACATCACTAATCCATGACCACACTCTTTCATACTGAGTCCAGAAGCAGCATCTTTTTTTTTTTCTTTTTTTTTTTTCTCACTCTGTTGCCTAGGCTGGAGTGCAGTGGCACAATCTTGGCTCACCCCAACCTCCACCTCCCAGGTTCAAGTGATTCTTGTGCCTCAGCCACCTGACTAGCTGGGATTACAGGCATATGCCACCATGCCCAGCTAATTTTTGTATTTTTGGTAGAGACAGGGTTTTACCATGTTGGCCAGGCTGGTCTTGAACTCCTGACCTCAGGTAATTTGCCTGCCTTGGCCTCCCAAAGTGTTGGAATTATAGGCATAAGCCACTGCACCAACCCAAAAGCAGCATCTTTCTGTACTCCCTTTTCAAGAGGCATTACAGAGAGGCCTGTTTTGGAGTTTGAATGAGAGGTAAATAATCAGGGGCAGTCATGAAGCGCCTCTTCCTCAGACTCCCTCTTGAGAAGTGGATGCAGGGGTGGCAAGAAAAGAAGGCCAGGCATAGTTGCTCATACCTGTAATCCCAACATTTTGGGAGGCTGAGGCAGGAGGATTGCTTGAGCTCAGGAGTTCGAGACCAGCCTAGGCAACATATTGAGACCACGTCTCTTAAAAAAAAAAAAGAAAGAAAGAAACAAAAATTAAAAAAAATTAGCTAGGCGTAGTGACACATGCCTGTGGTCCCAGCTTCTCCGGAGGCTAAGGTGGGAGGATCTTTTGAGGCCAGGAGAACAAGGCTACAATGAGCTATGATGGCACCACTGTACTCCAGCCTGGGAGACAGTGAGATCCTATCTCAGTAAAAAAAATAAAAATCTGGCCGGGCATGATGGCTCACGCCTGTAATCCCAGCTACTCGGGAGGCCAAGGCAGGAGAATCACTTGAACTCGGGAGGCGGAGGTTGAGGTGAGCTGAGATCGCGCCACTGCACTCCAGCCTGGGCAACAAGAGCGAAACTCTGTCTCAAAGAAAATAAATAAATAAAATTAAAAAATGAAAAAGAAAGGAGGGGGCATGTGGGTGAAGTATGGACAAAATAGTGGGGCAGGCACAGGTGATTTGGATGCAGGAGCCCTCGGAGTTTATCCTTGAATCTAATTGTTCATCTTTATTAAATATTTGTGGCATACACCTCACAACAATATAGCTAACACACCTACTTTTGGTGCTTTTATTAACGCTTCCCACTGTTAAGATTTTTTCCACTTTGTGATGCTGGTGGGGTGGGTGCTCCAAGCAGGCTTACTGCGTGGCACTTTCTCACAAAGCCATTAACTGGCCTTGTCCTAGGTCTGCCCTCAGCGAGGATGACAGTGACTGCCACGGCAAGCCTTCCATGGGCCAGCTGGCCCTCTACCTGCTCGCTCTCAGGGCCAACTGCGAGTTTGTTGGGGGCCACAAGGGGGACAGGCTGGTCTCACAGCTCAAGCGGTTCCTGGAGGATGAGAAGCGGGCCATTGGTGAGCAGACACCATTGGCTGGGGGTAGGGAGCACCTGGGAGGGCTCATCAGATTATATTCTCTAGTGAAAATCAGAACTTTGGGTTTTCTCCCCAGGCGTCTTTCCCACCATCCATTCTGCCCGTCTCACTGCCCACGTCAAGGCTTGAACCTGTCCCCATAGTCATCCTTGATCCAGCCTTTCCCACGCTGCACACACTCTATTGACAGGTGTTTTCTGTTTTGTGTTTTTTGGTTTTTTTTTTTGAGACGGAGTTTTGTTCTTGTTGCCCAGGCTGGCGTACAATGGTATGATCTCAGCTCACTGCAATCTCCGCCTCCTGGGTTCAAGCGATTCTCTTGCCTTAGCCTCCCGAGTACCTGGGATTACAGGCATGCACCACCACACCCAGCTAATTTTGTATTTTTAGTAGAGATGGGGTTTCTCCATGTTGGTCAGGCTGGTCTTGAACTCCCGACCTCAGGTGATCCGCCTGCCTCAGCCTCCCAAGGTGCTGGGATTACAGGCATCAGCCACTGTGCCCGGCCCATTGGCAAGTCTTGTATTGGCAAGCCACCAAGATTGACTTGATTATCCACCTTCGGGACAACTGGACAGCCTGCTTATGACTTACGCCTTTGTCTCTACTAGCTCTCCTGCCCTGACTTGACCCAGCACACAACAGCCAGAGCCAGCCTTTTCAATATAAACCTGATCTTGCTGGCACTGTTTAAACTCTGCAGGGGCGCCTTACTGCTCTGTGGCCCAGCCTGTCTACCTTGCCTTCTCCCCAGCTCTGCTCATCTGTTTTCTGCCTCCCACACACACCTGCCCTCTGTGGGCTCCGGCCATACGGCTCTTTCTCATTTCTCAACTCATAAGCCGGTGTCTTCATACAGGCTCCCTCCATCTGGACTGGCTCCCCGACGTGCAGTTCACTCCTGCTCTACCTTTGGCTCTGCCTCCACCCATCCCCAGCCCTCTCCAGCATTACTTCCTTGGAGGATCCTGTCTTGACTTCCCAGCCGCCCAAATATCACTACTTGGTCTGCATTCCCATTACGATTGCAGTCTCATGAGCAATTGCTATGGTTGAGGCCTGAACTGCGCAGTGCCCATCTGCCATGGGTCTCCTGCTTCCTCTAAGCCCAGTGAGACGCACAGTGAGACCTCAGCACGTATGGGCTGAGGCAGTGAAGGAATGAAGGATCCCATGACCCAAAGGAGTGTATTGGAAAGTGCAGACCAGGGGTCCCATGCGCTGGTGGGGCTGGCTGCTGGGTGGGGGCAGAGAGGCAACCACTTGGTTTTTTTTTCCCTCCGAGGCCATGATCACAAGGGCCACCCCCACACTAGCTACTACCAGTATGGCCTGGGCATTCTGGCCCTGTGTCTCCACAAGAAGCGGGTCCATGGCAGCGTGGTAGACAAACTCCTGTATGCTGTGGAACCTCTCCACCAGGGCCACCACTCTGTGGGTGAGTAGGTCAGACCCTACTGAGGCCAGGCTGGCACTCCCTCAGTCCCCAGGCCTGCACTGATGACCTCCATACCCTGGCCCCACACTCACCTTTCCTTGGGACCCCTCCGTATCAAGTCTTTTAGGGGTGAATTGGTGGGGCTTATGGGTGATGCTCCAGCTGTGAGTCAGCTTTGGAGCTGGTAGGTGGATATCTTGAGGCCAGGAGTTCAAGACCAGGCCGGACAACATGGTAAAACCCCATCTCTACTAAAAATACGAAAGTTAGCTGGGCATGGTGGCACATGCCTATAGTCCCAGCTACTCGGGAGGCTGAGGCAGCAGAATCACTTGAACCTGGGAAGCGGAGGCTGCAGTGAGTAGAGATCACACCACTGCCTTGGGTAACAGAGTGAGACTCTGTCTCAAAAAATAAAAAATAAAATAAAACTCCCCTAGTGATTCCAACGTGTGGCCAAGTTTGGAAATAGGTGGTATAGGGTCAAGTCCTCTCGGGCCTCCCTCCTCCAGTCCTTCTCCCTAACCTCTAGCCCTCAAGTTGCAGAGTGATCAGCCAAACCAGTTTGCCCAGAAATGAGCAGTTTCCTGGGACATAGGATTTTCAGGGTCCAGATAAGGAAAGTCTTGGGCAGACCAGGTTGAGTTGGTGCCCTCAGCTGATCTGACCATGTTGCCCTTCTTCTCCAAGCCCTCCTGTGGTTGCCCATAGCTACAAGGGCCTGACTCTCAAGCCCCCACCTGTCCTGGCCCCTTGGCTCTCCAGCTCATCACGTGTTCTGTTCCCCCCTTCAAGACACAGCTGCCATGGCAGGCTTGGCATTCACCTGTCTGAAGCGCTCAAACTTCAACCCTGGTCGGAGACAACGGATCGCCATGGCCATCAAGACGGTACAAGAGAAGATCTTGAAGGCCCAGACCCCCGAGGGCCACTTTGGGAATGTCTACAGCACCCCATTGGCATTACAGGTGGGAAAGAGACTCTGGAGCCATGGCCACCCTGGGGAACAGTGAGCGGGGAGTGTTCAGGGGCTGGAGCACCTAGCCCCTCCCCACCGGCTGACCTCCTCCCTCTCTTCCCCACTCTATCACCAGTTGCTCATGACCTCCTCCATGCCTGGGGCAGAGCTGGGAACAGCATGTCTCAAGGCGAGCGTTGCTTTGTTGGCCAGTCTGCAGGACGGAGCCTTCCAGAATGCTCTCATGATTTCCCAGCTGCTGCCTGTTCTGAACCACAAGACCTACATTGATCTGATCTTCCCAGACTGCCTGGCACCACGAGGTAGCCCAGCCTTTTGTGGAAGTACAGCCCTTTACAATCTGCTGCGCACGCGTTGACGTCCCAGTGAGGGGAGGGTGCTTCGTCCTGATTTGCTGAGTCTGCACAAGTTTGTGGGTGTGCATGGGACACAGCAGCCAAAATGTGGTCACAGCTTCTGGAAGCTGACAGTGTGGGGAGGAAGACATTAAATGGAGAGCCCTGGGCATACCGCTTGTGTGATACCCAGTACAGACATGTTTGAGTGAATGGATGAATGAATGAAGGAATGAATGAGGAGAGACACATTTTGGTTAACTCTAATACAACATGATAAGCCCCAGTAGCAGCATGATCCAGGCTTCCTCTGAGAAAGGGGCTAAGGAGGTGATTGGATTTGCCAATTAAGAATGGAGAAGGAGGCCAGGTGCAATGGCTCATGCTTGTAATCCCAACAATTTGGGAGGCCAAGGCAGGTGGCTCACCTGGGGTCAGGAGTTTAAGACCAGCCTGGCTAACATGGCAAAACTCCATCTATTAAAAATACAAAAAAGTAGCCGGGTGTGGTGGCGAGTGCCTGTAATCCCAGCGACTCAGGAGGCTGAGGCAAGAGAATCACTTGAACCCCAGAGGTGGAGGTTGCAGTGAACTGAGATTGCGCCATTGCACTCCAGTCTGGGTGACAGAGTGAGACTCTGTCTCAAAAAAAAATAAATAAATAAAAAATAAAAAAAAAAAAACATAAAAAAGAAGAAAAGAATGGAGAAGAAGGAGGCTGGACACAGCGGCTCGTGCTTGTAATCCTAGCACTCTGGGAAGCTGAGGCGGGTGGATTGCCTGAGCCCAGGAGTTTGAGACCAGGCTAGGCAAGATGGTGAAACCCTGTCTCTACTAAAATACAAAAGATTAGCCAGGTGTGGTGGTTGATGCCTATAATTCCAGCTACTAGGGAGGCCGAGGCACAAGAATCACTTGAACCTGGGAGGCAGAGGTTGCAGTGAGCCGAGATCGCGCCATGGCACTCCAGCCTGGGCGACAGTATGAGACTCTGTCTCCAAAAAAAAAAAACAAGAATGGATAGAGTAGAGCCGAGAAGAGGCAGCAAGAACAAAGACACAGAGGTGCACAGAGTTTGAAGGAATTTTGAGGAATCGTCTTGCAAAAGAATGGGATCTGGGAGAATGATGGAGTGGAAGGCAGATGAATGAAGGGGAGGTGAGCCCATCAGGGTAACAGAGACGCATTGTGAACAAATACATGTTCTAGAAAGAGCCCTCTGGAGTGCTAGGTGCCAGAGAGGTGGGAGGAAGGATACTGGAAGCAGAGGAACCAGTGAGGGGCCTGATCATGGGTGGTGGGAGATGTGGGGAATGAGGGACAGGGGAGGCTGGGATGGAAGCCAGGTTTCAGCTGAGCAGGTGGTGGTGGCATTGATGGAGATGAGGACTTGGGGAAGGACAAGGTCCAGATGTCTTTGAGGGAAGACAGGAAGACAAATATCCAGGATCCCTGTCCTCACACCAACTACCCCTTCCTTTCTCCCTGGCACAGTCATGTTGGAACCAGCTGCTGAGACCATTCCTCAGACCCAAGAGGTCATCAGTGTCACACTGCAGGTGCTTAGCCTCTTGCTGCCATACAGACAATCCATCTCTGTTCTTGCCGGGTCCACCGTGGAAGATGTCCTGAAGAAGGCCCATGAGTTAGGAGGATTCACGTGAGACTCCCACCTCCCAGTCCTCACCCCCACCCCAGCCCCACATGCCTGATACAGGGTCACGGAAGAGACAGGGGACAGAGGAGAGGGTTCCCTCGGGAGAGACACTGGCCCTGCTTTTGCTTCTACCTGCTCCACTCCTTTGTTGCCCATGGTGTTATGGAAACAGGGAGCCATAGGCCAGCATTGTCATTGAGAGAGCAGGCTCTGGAGGCAGAACCCCCCAGTTGGAATCCCAGCTCTAACCAGCTAGGTTCCAGGTAGGCACCCACAATTCACTGAGGAGAACAGTTGTGCCCCCTCCCTGCAGGGCCAGTATGAGGAGTCCGGGAGTTAGTACACATAGAGATGGTGGCATGTGCTTTTTATATGTGCAAGTTCCAGCACGTAGCAAGCGCTCAACACAGCGTTTCTTTCATCAGAGTGAGAACTGCTTTTTGTTTGTTTGTTTGTTTTTAAAAGACAGGGTCTCACTCTGTCACCCAGGCTGGAGTGTAGTGGTGCAATCACGGCTCACTGCAGCCTCAAACTCTGGGGATGAAGCAACTCTACTGTCCTGCCTCAGCCTCCCAAATAGCTGAGACAATAGGCACGTGCCACCCATCCCTGGCTAATGCTAATTTTTTTTTTTTTTTAGCTAGGGTCTCTCTCTGTTGCCCAGGCTGGTCTCAAATTCCTGGCCTCAAACTATCCTCACACCTCAGGTTCTCAAAATATTGGGATTACAGGTGCGAGCCATCATGCTTAGCCAGAGTAAGAACTTTTTTTTTTTTTGAGACAGAGTGTCACTCTGTTACCCAGGCTCTGGAGGCCCAACTTGTGTCTGTGTATTTATTTTTATTTATTTATTTATTTATTTATTTATTTATTTATTTATTTATTTTTTATCTTTTTTGAGACCGAGTCTCGCTCTGTCGCCCAGGCTGGAGTGCAGTGGCCAGATCTCAGCTCACTGTAAGCTCCGCCTCCCGGGTTTACGCCATTCTCCTGCCTCAGCCTCCCGAGTAGCTGGGACTACAGGCGCCTGCCACCACGCCCGGCTAGTTTTTTGTATTTTTTTAGTAGAGACGTTGTTTCACCGTGTTAGCCAGGATGATCTCGATCTCCTGACCTCGTGATTCGCCCATCTCGGCCTCCCAAAGTGCTGGGATTATAGGCTTGAGCCACCGCGCCCGGCCCATTTATTTATTTTTTTATTTCGAGACAGAGTCTCCCTCTGTTGCCCAGGCTGGAGTGCAGTGGCGCAATCTCGGCTCACTGCAAACTCCATCTCCTGGGTTCAAGTGATTCTCCTGCCTCAGCCTCCTGAGTAGCTGGGACTACAGGCGTGTACCACCATGCCCAGCTAATTTTTGTATTTTTAGTAGAGATGGGGTTTCACTATGTTGGCCAGGCTGGTCTCTAACTCATGACCTCAGGTGATCTGCCTGCCTTGGCCTCCCAAAGTGCTGGGATTACAGGCATGGGCCACTGCGTCCGGCCATGTATTTATTTAGGCAAGGTCTTGCTCTGTTACCCAGGCTGAAGTGCAGTGGCACAGTCATAGCTCACTGCAGCCTCAAATTACCCAAGCAGCAGGGACTACAGGTATGCACCACCACACCCATCTACTTTTTTTTGAGATGGAGTCTCCCTCTGTCGCCCAGACTGGGTTGCAGTGGCACAATCTCAGCTCACTGCAGCATCTATCTCCCGGGTTCAAGCGATTCTCCTTCCTCAGCCTCCTGAGTAACTGAGACTATGGGCATGCACCACCATACCTGGCTAATTTTTATATTTTGAGTAGAGATGGGATTTTGCCATTTTGGCCAGGCTGGTCTTGAACTCTTGACCTCAAGTGATCTGTCTGCCTCAGCCTCCCAAAATGCCAGGATTACAGGTATGAGCCACTGTGCCTGGCCCAGAATAAGAACTTTTATTATATCTCAACTTTATTTGAGACAGGGTCTTACTCTGTCACCTAGGCTAGCGCGAAGTGGCACAATCACAGTTCACTGCAGCCTCAACCTTCCAGGATCAGATGATCCTCCCACCGTAGCCTCCCAGGTAGCTGGAACTACAGGCATGCGCCACCACGCCTGGCAAATTTTTTTTTTTTAAATTTTTTGTAGAGATGGGATTTCTCCATGTTGCCCAGACTAGTCTCAAACTCCTGGACTCAAGTGATCTACCGACCTTGGCCTCCCAAAGTGCTGAGATTACAGGCGTGAGCCACCGTGGCTGGCCAGAATAAGAACTTTTATTATGAAATAAGTTTGGCCCAATCCTTTTATTAATTACCTCAAAGAGGTTGGACAATGTCCTTACGTTTGCTTCTCACCCTGAGCTTAGACCAGTCTGAGAATGAGCATGTCTGGACTGCTATTTGATACTAGGTCCTGCCCATGATGAAATAAGATGAATGTAATTCTCATGTTATCAGTAGGGAGTCCAGCCCAGAGAAGTTGAGTGCCTTCCACCAGGTCACGCAGACCACAGACTTCTCCCCTAGAATCATGGACCTGTTTCTGTTCCCAATGGGCCCCAATTTCTGTCCCCAGTGGGAGTTCCTGGAGAACAGCATCCTGCATCCAGGGAGGGCCCACAATTGGGTTCTTCAGGTCCTCTAGGCCAGGGAATCTCAGACCAGAGATATGCAAAGACTCCTCCAAAGTACAAAAATTCTCCCAGACCCCAGGTTGAGTTATTTCTTCTGTAATATGACTTAGATGTGTACTGATATGTTTACTAAATATAAAGTCTTTGGCCAGAGGTGGTGGCTCACTCCTATAATTCCAGTGATTTGGGAGGCTGAGGCAGGAGGATCACTTGAGCCCAGGAGTTCAAGACCAGCCTGGGCAACATAGTGAGACTGCCATCTCTACAATTTTTTTTTTTTTTTTTTAAGGTGGAGTCTTGTTCTGTTGCCCAGGCTGGAGTGCAGTGGTGCAATCTTGGCTCACTGCAACCTTCACCTCCTGGATTCAAGCGATTCTCCTGCCTCAGCCTCCCAAGTAGCTGGGATTACAAGCGTGTGCCACCATGCCTGGCTAATTTTTGTATTTTTTTAGTAGAAACTGGGTTTCACCATGTGGGCCAGGCTGGTTACGAACTCCTGACCTCAAGTGATCCACCCACCTCAGCCTCCCAAAGTACTGATTAGAGGCATAAGCCACCGTGCCCGGCCCCCCAAAATTTTTTTAATTAGCTGGGCATGATGGTGTGCACTTGTAGTTCTAGCTACCCAGTAGGCTGAGGTGGGAGGACAGCTTGAGCTCAGGAGTTCAAGGCTGCAGTGAGTTATGATGATGTCACTGTCCTGCAGCCTGGATGACAGAAGAAGACTCTGTCTTTAAAAAAAAAAAAAAAAAAAAAAAAAAAAAAAAAGACTGAGTGTGATGGCTCACACCTGTAATCCCAGCCCTTTGGGAGGCCAAGGCGGGCAGATCACTGGAGGCCAGTAGTTCAAAACCACCCAGGCCAATATGGCGAAACCCTGCCTCTACCACACACAAAAAAGTCCTTTCTCTTTCTAGCACTAGGCAGCTTTAAATCCCTGACAACTTTGTAAATTAAATAGAAAAGTATAAAAACCAGTACCATTCAAATAAGGACGCTCTGCAGAGGCGCCGGCCTGCACTTTAGTACCTCCCTGTATTTGAGCTGCAGTGAAGCCTGAGCACTCCTGCCCTGGCTCAGCCACTTCATTCACTATGAGGGCCACCTCCCTTCCCTTCCTGGTGGCCTATGGCACATAGCGCAATGCTGCTGGGCACCAGCGCAGTCACTGATGGCCACACACAGGCTGAGTGCCCTTGGGAGGGCTGAGACCCACAGACTGAGATTACCCAGAACCGGCTGGTATTCGGGTTTGAATATTGTCAGCAAAATGAAAGACAATTTGAATTTAACATTTTTATTCAGAGCTCAGGGACCTCTGGGAAGACACTGTGGACTCCAGTCTGAGAAATGGTTCTCTTGTTAATGTGTGTGGATGCCGGAACTGGGTTCAGGCATGAAGACTGCATTTGAGGCCCCTGAATGCACAGCAGAGAAAGCTCTACTGCAGACAGACAGACAGACAGATGTGGAGAGAGGTGGCCCTGTGCAGCACATGGCCCTGCAGAGTTAAGGAACGGGAAAAGGGCTACTCTGTGACATTCCTTAGAACAGTACTTTCCCTTCGCTTAAGTCACCCCAAATAGATTTGTGTTTCTTTCTTTTTTTTTTTTTTTTTTGAGGGGGAGTTACACTCTGTCGCCCAGGCTGGAGTGCAGTGGCACAATCTCAGCTCACTGCAACCTCTACCTCCTGGGTTCAAGCAATTCTCCTGCCTCAGCCTCCCAAGTAGCTGGGATTACAGGGGCCCACCATCACACCTGGCTAATTTTTGTATTTTCAGTAGAGACAGGGTTTCACCATGTTGGCCAGGCTGGTCTCAAACTCCCGACCTCAGGTGATCCACCTGCCTCTGCCCCTGCCTCTGCTGGGATTACAGCTGTGACCCACTGCACCCAGCCTGTGTTTCTTAAAACCAAAAAAAATCCCTCTGTCTCTAAGACTGCAACCTTCAATAACTTAGGGCTGTATTACCCCAGAGGGTACTTTCTGGAAGATGCATCCGTTCACATCACTCCTCTGTTACCTCGATGGTCTCACCTCCTTTTCATTCATTTGCATTCTCCCAGAACCCGCTCATTTGTTGTTATTTTTTGTTTGTTTGTTTGTTTGCTTTTGTTTTTGAGAAGCAGTCTTGCTCTGTCACCCAGGCTGGAGTGCAGTGGTGTGATCTCAGGTCACTGCAACCTCCGCCTACTAGGTTCAAGCAATTCTCCTGCCTCAGCCTCCTGAATAGCTGGGATTACAGGCTTGTATCACCACACTCAGCCTAATTTTCGTGTTATTAGTAGAGATGGGGTTTCACCATGTTGTCCAGGCTGGTCACGAACTCCTGACCTCAAGTGATCCACCCGCCTCGGCCTCCCAAAGTGCTGGGATGACAGGCATGAGCCACCGTGCCTGGCCTGACCCCGCTCTTTTGAAAGACCATTCCCCCAAATTCTGTGCACCTGTGTGCCTTTCTTCTCTCTGCCTCCTCTCGGCTCTGCCCCGCTCTCCTCCCCTCTCCTCTGGCAAATCCCACTCATCTCTTCAAGCCACTCTTCCAGGGGAAGCCCTGATCGTGCTGCTTCCTCCTGTGGGAGGGATGAAGGACCTGGCCTACAGAGTTTGTTTTGTTTTGTTTTGAGATGGAGTTTCGCTCTTGTTGCCCAGGCTGGAGTGCAATGGTGCGATCTCGGCTTACCGCAACCTCCACCTCCCGGGTTCAAGTGGTTCTGCCTCAGCCTCCCCAGTAGCTGGGATTACTGGCATGCACCACCACACCCGGCTAATTTTGTATTTTTAGTAGAGATGGGGTTTCTCCATGTTGGTCAGGCTGGTCTCGAACTCCTGACCTCAGGTGATCTGCCTGCCTCAGCCTCCCAAAGTGCTGGGATTACAGGCTTGAGCTGCTGTGCCTGGCCCAGGCTCACGGAGTTTCAAGAGACTTCCTGTGGCAGTGGCATCCAGACAGAGTGGAGAAACTCAAAGTTGGAGGCCAGAAGCTCAGGAAAGAGGGAGTGTGAGTGAGGAGTCTCTTGGCTGCCAGGGCCAGAAATTGAACTCCAACCCTCTCCACAACAGTGGGTGTAGAGCATGTAGAATCAGAGAGGTAGCTGAGCCATGCAGCCCCAAGAAGAGGGGAATGCCACTGAGCCACAGAGACCCAGTGCCACTGCCAGGTGTCTCTGCCTCCATTTCCCATGACCCTCCCTCTCTCTGCATGCAGGCTTCACCTTCTCTCATTGTACATTGTACACATTCTAGGTGACACCAGCAGCTTCTGATTCTCATGCCCCATAACATCAGCCCCCCAGAGAGGGGACAACTGCTGAGCTGATAACATAATAGATGCCCCTTTCCTGGAGGCCATGGTCATGGTCAGCGTGGAGAGGATGAAGCCTGAGCAGGCAGGATCGGGGGTCTGGAGGGGAAGGAGTTGAGACCACAGACCTGTGGCTAGGTGGCCTGGAAAGGGTTTGACTAGTGTCGGCCCAAAGAGCTTGGAGAGGATTTTCCTGCTGTGGGTGAGTTCTGCCTCTGCCCTTAGGGACGACAGCCGCCTCTTCTCTCTCTCTGCCTTTCCCTTTTGTAGATATGAAACACAGGCCTCCTTGTCAGGCCCCTACTTGACCTCCGTGATGGGGAAAGCGGCTGGGGAAAGGGAGTTCTGGCAGCTCCTCCGAGACCCCGACACGCCCCTGTTGCAAGGTGAGTCGTGGCCTGACACCCTGGACGTGCCCCCTACCCCAAGTTTACCCAGCCAAGAGGCTTCATCAACTTACCCCAACTTTCCCTAGCACCCTCCTGGGCCACAGCTTCACAAAATCAATGATGCTCAAAGTTGGATATAATATATTGAACTGAAGTCTTAGAATTTTTATGTAAGTTATTGTGGAAATTCTACGAAACTAAATAGATTATTAAAAAAAAAAAAAAAAGAACTAGAAGAAAATTTAAATCACCTAGAATTCCTCCTACGTAAGAATAACGTCTCTCTCTCTTTTTTTTTTTTTTTTTTTTTTTTTGTTGAGACGGAGTTTCGCTCTTGTTGCCCAGGCTGGAGTGCAGTGGTGCGATCTTGGCTCACTGCAACCTTCACCTCCTGGGTTCATGTGATTCTCTTGCCTCAGCCTCCCTAGTAGCTGGGATTACAGGTGCCTGCTACCATGCCCAGCTAATTGTTTTGTATTATTAATAGAGATGGGGTTTCACCATGTTGGCCAGGTTGTTCTTGAACTCCTGACCTCAGGTGATCCCCACCAGCCTCAGCCTCCCAAAGTGCTGGGATTATAGGCGTGAGCCACCGCGCCCAGCCAAAATAACGTGGTGTTGTTGTTGTTGTTGTTTGTTTGTTTTTGTTTTTGTTTTGAGATACGGTCTTGCTCTGTCACCGAGGCTAGAGTGCAGTGGCACAATCTCAGCTCACTGTAGCCTCAACCTTCCGGGTTCAAGCGATCCTCCCACCTCAGCTTCCTGAGTAGCTGGGGCTACAGGCACACACCACCATGCCTGGCTGATTTTTCTATGTGTGGTAGAGATGGGGTTTCACCATGTTGGCCAAGTTGGTCTCAAACTCCAGAGCCCAAGCGGTCTGCCTGCCTCTGCCTGCCAAAGTTCTGGGATTATAGGCATGAGCCACCATGCCCTGCCAAAATTACTTAATTTTTCCTCTAGATACTTTAAAAAATATGCCAGTAAGTTTTTCATAAAAAAGTGGAGCCTTGCTATCCAGTGGAAATAAAATGTTGCCCACATGTATAATTTTAAAATTTCTACTTGGTAAAACTTTTATATACATATACATATACATATATATATATATATATATATATATATATTTTTTTTTTTTTTTTTTTTTTTTTTGAGATGGAGTCTTGCTCTGTTGCCCAGGCTGGAGTGCAATGGCGAGGTCTCAGCTCACTGCAACCTCTGCCTCCTGGGTTCAAGTGATTCTCCTGCCTCAACCTCTCAAGTAGCTGGGATTACAGGCGTGTGCCACCATGCCCAGCTAATTTTTGTATTTTTAGTAGCAACAGGGTTTCACCATGTTGGCCAGGCTGGTTTCAAAGTCCTGACCTCAAGTGACCTGCTCGCCTCAGCCTCCCAAAGTGCTGGAATTACAGGTGTGAGCCACCGCGCCTGGCCTGCAAACAGACCCTTAAAGGTCATCTGTCCCTACTCTTGCTACTTAAGTTGCCTTTATATTCCACCCCTAAAGAACTTTTATGGGGCATTTACCATATGTCAAGCATTGTGGCGAGTGCTTTCGAGAAGGTGGGACTTTCTGAGGGAGCCCACTAAAAAGCATTCTTTCTTCTTGCTCTCATTCTGAATAAATTGGGAAATAAAAAATAGGAGCTACAGATGGAGACCCCAAGTCTGGCCAGTTCTATTACTGATAAAGACAGGAGGATGTAGCTTAGGGTGAGAGCTAGGTGGACCCAGCCAGGAAGCAGACCTGGGCAGTTGTAGCCTCTACCTCCTACCCACTCTGCCCTTAAGTCTAGCAGGAAGCCCACTCCCAGTAGAAAAACAGAGAGAGCCCAGGCTACACATGCCTAGTTTATTCTTCCCAAATCAACCAGTTGCATAAATCACTCCTCTATCTTCCTTGGGGTGGAAAGTGGATGAGAGTTATAATTTGAGTTCCCTTTTGTCTTAGTCCATTGAAGCTGCTATTACAAAATACCATAAACTAGGTGGCTTATAAACAGCAGAAAACAGTGGCTCATGCCTGTAATCCCAGCACTTTGGGAGGCCGAGGCGGGTGGATCACCTGAGGTCAGGAGTTCAAGACCAGCCTGACCAACATGGTGAAACCCTGTCTCTACTAAAAATACAAAAAATTAGCTGGGGGTGGTGGCGGGCGCCTGTAATCCCGGCTACTCGGGAGGCTGAGGCAGGAGAATCGCTTGAACCCAGGAGATGGAGGTTGCAGTGAGCTGAAACCACACCACTGCATTTCAGCCTGGGCGACAAGAGTGAAACTCCATCTCAAAATAAAATAAAATAAAAATTAAATTAAATTAAATAACAGAAATGTATTTCTTACAGTTCTGGAGGTTGGGAAGTCCAAGATCAGGACACCGACAGATTCAGTGTCTGATGAGGGCCCACTTTCTGGTGGTACCTGCTGCCTGTGTTCTCACATGGTAGAAGGGACAAGGCAACTCTCTGCGGCCTCTTTTTTTTTCTTTTTTTCTTTCTTTCTTTATTTTTATTATACTTTAAGTTCTAGGGTACATGTGCACAACATGCAGGTTTGTTACATATGTGTACACGTGCCATGTTGGTGTGCTGCACCCATTAACTTGTCATTTACATTAGGTATATCTCCTAATGCTATCCCTTCCCCCTCCCCCCACCCCACGACAGGCCTCTGGGGCCTCTTTTTAAATTTCTTTAAAAAATATGTTCCTGGCCCTTGCCTGGTGAAGGAACCTCTTTTATAATGGTAGTTAAAAAATATTTTTTTTTTTTTGAGATGGGGGTCTCACTCTGTCACCCACGCTGAGTGCAGTATCACGATCTCAGCTCACTGCAACTTCCGCCTCCCAGGCTTAAGCAATCCTCCCACCTCAGCCTCCTGAGTAGGTGTGACCATAGGCCTATGCCACAAAGCCCAGTTAGTTTTTTGTATTTTTGATAGAGATGTGGTTTCACCATGTTGCTTAGGCTGGTCTTGAACTCCTGAGCTCAAGTGATCCACCTGCCTCGGCCTCCCAAAGTGCTGGGATTCCAGGTGTGAGCCACCCTGCTCGGCCTATAATGGCACTTTCCTATCCCATTCATGAGGCTCTACCCTCATGACCTAATCACCTCCCAAAGGCCCTAAGGCCTCCTGATCCCATCACCTTTGAGGTTAGGTTTTAACATTTAAATTTTGGGGCGACGCAGACATTTTGGATCATAGCACCTCCATTGAAAGGGAACATTTCTGACACCTGGCTCTCTCAGAGGGCCCTTTCAGCTCCCCTGCAGGCTGCATTCCCACCTAACCAACAAGCGCACCAACACTCACTCACTCAGAGGTTAAATAACTTGTCCAGAGTCACAGCAGTAATGAATGACAGAGCTGGGGCTTGAATCCAGGCGTCCTCCTAGAGCCTGGATTCTCTGTAGTGAGTGAAGGCTGACTCCCGGGAGACTTCATGCGTGGTCCTGGTTCCCTCTCCAGACCACACTGCGCAAGTTTCTCTTCCCGATGGCCCCTAGGGTGTTACAAAGACAGCGACCCTTCCTGTCAGGTGTTTTTATTGCCAGATGAGCCCGTGGCCTCAGGAACCCTTTAGGAAGCTGAGTTCAGAGTGTTTGAGCAGGCTTTGGGGAGGTTCCAGCTTCTCACCACCAAGCCCCGGGTGGATTCTTATAGAACCTGGCCTCAGGGTTGGGAGACTGGAAGATGAGGTTGCAGGGTACAATATTCTGCCCAGTTCACCCCGCCTTGCTCAATCTGTTTCTGCAGGTATTGCTGACTACAGACCCAAGGATGGAGAAACCATTGAGCTGAGGCTGGTTAGCTGGTAGCCCCTGAACTCCCTCATCCCAGCAGCCTCGCACACTCCCTGGGCTTCTACCCTCCCTCCTGATGTCCCTGGAACGGGAACTTGCCTGATCCTGCTGCCACCTCCTGTGCACTTGGAGCAATGCCCCCTGGGATCACCCCAGCCACAACCCCTTCGAGGGCCCTACACCATGGCCTACCCTGGAACAGGGAGCCAAGCACCTTCCCTGGGAAGTCTTTCTGGCCAGGTCTGGCCAGCCTGGCCCTGCAGGTCTCCCACGAAGGCCACCCCATGGTCTGATGGGCATGAAGCATCTCAGACTCCTTGGCAGAAGGAAAAGGAGTCTGCAGGCCGCAGGTGTTGTGAGGACCACTTGTTCTGTGGTTGGGGTCCTGCAAGAAGGCCTCCTCAGCCTAGGGGCTATGGCCCTGACCCCAGCTCTCCACTCTGCTATTAGAGTGGCAGCTCCGAGCTGGTTGTGGCACAGTAGCTGGGGAGACCTCGGCAGGGTGCTCAGTGCCCGCCTCTGACAAAATTAAAGCATTGATGGCCTGTGGACCTGCTGCAGTGGCCTAGTGCCTCATACTCCTCAGGTGCAGGGGTAGGGACAAGAGAAGGGGGAAGTAACCCCATCGGGGAGGAGTGGAGGGTGGCTGAGCCATCTCTGGGCATTGGGGGAGTGATGGGAATGCCAGCACTGACGACATTGACTACTACTGACTGAGCACCCACTACTATCTGCTGAGCACTCACTTGCTAGATACTATCTTGAACAACTTTATGAGGTTGCTGATATTTTCATTTTTATCCTGCTTTACCAATCAGGAAACTGGGAGGCCGGGCATGGTGGCTCATGCCTGTAATCCCAGCACTTTAGAAGGCCGAGGCAGGTGGATCACAAGGTCAGGAGTTCGAGACCAGCCTGGCCAACATAGTGAAACCCCATCTTTACTAAAAATACAAAAAATTAGCCAGGTGTGATGTTGCGTGCCTGTAATCGCAGCTACTCGGGAGGCTGAGGCAGGAGAATTGCTTGAACCCTGGACGCGGAGGTTGCAGTGAGCCGAGATCGCGCCATTGCACTCCAGCCTGGGCAACAAGAGTGAAACTCTGTCTCAAAAATAAAAAAAATAAAAAAAAAATTTAAAAAAATCAGGAAACTGGTGCTCAAAAAGGAAAAGTGACTCAGCAAGGTCACAGACTAGGCAGTGAGGCTGTGGGAACCTGGCTCAGGGACACAGACCTGGCCTGGGACAGCCTCGCAGCTCCTCCACTAAAATACTGAAAATAAGAGGCTTCGATGATGGTTATAATCGTATGGCAGAACCCCAACTCAACTGGAGCCTTGGGACCCCGAAGCTAGGGTCTCACTCCCTGCTCTTCCCCAAGGCACCATTAGGGCACCACCCCAGGCCTTGGCAACCACGACGCGGGGATCTTGCCTCTCATTGGTCAGGGGCTTAGGGGCTCTGGGCTGCCCTCTTGAAGGTGGGGTTCAGCCCAGGCAGGCACCCCCTATGCTGCACCCCACCAAGGCTAGGAAGAGGTCCTGTCCTCAGAGAGGGACCCTCTGATGAACAGCCCATGAGGTCTGGGTCCACGTGCCTGGGAAGAGATAGTGACACACTTGGAGTCCTTGAAGCCGCAAATCAAACCTCCTAGAGCACCATCTTCAAATACTTAGGGTCTGGGAAGATAGGGGAAGTAGGCAATTTAAAATATTTCTTTACATTGGGTCAGGTGCTGTGGCTCACATCTGTAATCCTAGCATTTTGGGAGGATGAGGATCACCTGAGGTCAGGAGGCCAAGACCAGCCTGGCCAACGTGGTGAAACACCGTCTCTACTAAAAATACAAAAATTAGCTCAGGCGTGGTGGAGGTGCACCTGTAATCCCAGTTATTCAGGAGGCTGAGGCACGAGAATTGCTTGAACCCAGGAGGTGGAGGTTGCAGTGAGCCAAGATTGCGCTACTGCACTCCAGCCTGGACAACAGAGTGAGACTCCATCTCAGAAAAGAAAGAAAAAAAAAAAAAAACCATTATTTTATATTGAAAAAAACTTAGGTGTACCAGGAAGCCAAATGCAAAATCAGTCCCCCCGCCTTTTTTTTTTTTTTTTTGAGATGGAGTCTCACTCTGTCGCCCAGGCTGGAGCGTAGTGGCGCGATCTCGGCTCACTACAAGCTCCACCTCCCGGGTTCACACCATTCTTCTGCCTCAGCCTCCCGAGTAGCTGAGACTACAGGCTCCCGCCACAACGCTCAGCTAATTTTTTTGTAGTTTTAGTAGAGACAGGGTTTCACTGTGTTAACCAGGGTGGTCTTTATCTCCTGACCTCATGATCAGCCCGCCTCGGCCTCCCAAAGTGCTGGGATTACAGGCATGAGCCACTGCGCCCGGCCAATTGGTCTCATTTTTTTTTTTTTTTTTTTTTTTTGAGACGGAGTCTCGCTCTGCCGCCCAGGCTGGAGTGCAATGGCCGGATCTCAGCTCACTGCAAGCTCCGCCTCCCGGGTTCACGCCATTCTCCTGCCTCAGCCTCCCGAGTAGTTGGGACTACAGGCGCCCGCCACCTCGCCCGGCTAATTTTTTGTATTTTTAGTAGAGACGGGGTTTCACCGCGTTAGCCAGGATGGCCAGGATGGTCTCGATCTCCTGACCTCGTGATCCGCCCGTCTCGGCCTCCCAAAGTGCTGGGATTACAGGCTTGAGCCACCGCGCCCGGCGATCGGTCTCATTTTTAAGGTGAAATGTCTATGCCCAGAACCCCAAACCTCTGCTTGTTCACTTGCCCATCCTTAATCATGGTGAGAGCACTTCAGGGAGGATTCAGGACTGACTTGTCCTATGACTGACTCTCCCTTAACAGTCCTGAAGCAGAGGCACAGAGATTCAGGGGCTGGCAGCTTGCCATCGGTCGCACAGCCTGTGGGTGGCAGAGCTGAGATTCCCCCACCTTGCGCCCCAGTGCCAACACTTGCTGTTGTACCATGCCACCTCCCTGCCCCCTGAGACTGGGCCTGAGGAAGCCACAGGCCCCTCCCATGTTGGGGAGACTGGTTGTGGCAGGTCTCAGGCCAGGCTAGAGAGAAAGTGAAGGGGAACTACAGGGGGCCGCTCTGCACTGGGCTCTGAGGGGCTCATGAGCTGGGTTTGATCCTCCCTCCAGGAGGGACGGTTGGGGTGTGTTTGGCCCTGAGGAGCAGGAAGCTGCTGAATCCTGCTCAAATGAAAAGATATTTGCTAAGCCAGGCACAGTGGCTCACACCTGTAATCCCAGCACTTTGGGAGGCAGAGGCAGGCGGATCACTTGAGGTCAGGAGTTCAAGGCCAACGTGGTAAAATCCTGTCTCCACTAAAAATACAAAACTTAGTTGGGTGTGGTGGCAGATGCCCGTAATCTCAGCTACTCAGGAGGCTGAGGCAGGAGAATCACTTGAACCCCGGAGGTGGAGGTTGCCGTGAGCCCAGATCACACCACTATACTCCAGCCTGGGCAACAGAGTGAGACTCCAAAAACAAAAAACAAAAAGGATATTTGCTGAAAAGACCCAGCCCGTCAAACTCAGGGGCAGTTAAGGGAGGTAGTGAAATGGAAGCTGGAGCTCAGAGCTCCTTCACCTCCCCTGCCCTCAGGCCTTCTCTGCCTCCTTCCCACCAGTCAGCTGCTTCTGGGCATGGTCCTGGCAGAGACTTGTCTCCCTTCCAGTTCAAGCTCCCTCTTACTTTCTCAGCTTGTGTCCCACGCCACTGAGTCTCTGAGACACTGGCTCAGATGTCTAGTCTGGCACAATTGGCAGGAATCCCGAGAAACAGTGTGGGTGAGGGGACAGTCATGTTGGGTGCATGGCCGCATAACAGGGTGAGAGTCTGACCAACAGAGGCCCTCCATCTGGGACTGGGAGGCAGGTCTACGTCAGCCTGTATTTAGATCTCTAATGGCTCCAGACAAGCCCCTTCCGCTCACTAAGCCTGTTTCCTAACACAGCTGTGGG